>NW_025767204.1:177500-506943 GCF_003918875.1 Haliotis rubra | reverse complement strand
GAACCTTTCGAACTCGACCGGGTGTTAGAGCCACACGTTAATTGTTATCCCCAGAGCACAAAAGCAGCACGACTAACTTGGGGTCAAGCTGGAATTTGAGGACTTGGAGAAGGTTCCACTTGTTCATTATTTGGTCAACAAATGATGGCCATGCTTGTGTTTGGCCCCGCAGAAACACTGCATATGCCCAACAGAATATTTTACAGCAAGTACCATTTGGCGGGGATTAACTGATGATATGGCAGTGCCTCTTACATGGCTGTAAACGTGACTTTGTGACGATCAGACAAACTCTGAATGGACAACGTTACATCATTGATATCCTAGACAGGATTTTTTACCAGATTTGGATCACCATCCTCTGAACACAAGTCCAAATCTCAGTCACATGCAGCATGCTATTGGGTGGCTGTGATTCTCTCAATGAGGAGGAGGGTCATGGTTGTTATTGCAGTTGATAAAGGTTACACCAGATATTGACATTGCGCTCCTTCATTGATTCTAATGTAATTTCTTGGGCAATGAATGCCAGAATCAAGAAATTGACCGCATATATTAGACCCAGTCCTGGCATTAAAGTCGCCACCACATAACAAGTGCACAGTTTCATGAACTGATAATAATTCCAGTAATGTCTCTTGAAAAGAGTGATGCTATTTTCACAAGTTGTACTAAATTTATTATACCATGAGGAACTCTCTGGGTAAACATACACACAAGAATACAGTAATTCATGTTCTGTAGTAGTATATATAATGATAGTCCTGGCTCAAGTCCAGCAAAGCCTCTGCAAAGCCTTATTTCACAAATAAAGCTTTTGTCAGGCCCTTGATCCCGCCACCATTACCCCTACTGCTTTTGAGTCCCCGGTTAACTTCCCCGCCAAAAGTAGTAAAATGTCCCTGGCAGCCACAATTCCCCAAGGGAGTAATAGAAAGATGTTGCGCTTCCTCCCAAGGGGTGTGTGTTGACTTCCTTTCTCTCACATCACACAAAGTTGCAGAGGCAAAGGCAGGATACGAACCCACATGTACAGCTTGCGCAAACTACACATAATGGGCCGCACCACTCAACCGATTGAGCTACCGGGGACTTAGCTGAAGTATCTCGGTTTAATGGGTCTGTCCTGGGATTGCATCATCTATCCTTAGATTGCATCATCGCTCCACGTGACACTATGTCACGTTGACCTCGATGAAACAGTTTAATGTGAATCGCCTATGATCTCTTTGGTGTTTGTTATAAAGGCTTGATGGGCTTTTCGTACTCCCCTGTTCTATGTACTTTTTTTCTCGTCCTCGCTGATAGCAGACTTACGAGACTTGGATCGAATCTCTTGTTTCATTTTGTTATATTTTGTGAGTTCAGAGAGGATTGAACGAAACTGCTCCTCTGAGATCTAACTGTCAGTGAGTGCCGTGGAAATACGCTCATTTACCGTGTTCAGTTTTGCTTCGGCCAGAACCCTGATCTCGTCGTGTTTCAACGCTTTACGATGCAGTCTGCGTGATGCAAACTTAAAGCGCCAACCCTAACACCCCTGCCACCCCAGCTGTTATTTCAATGCCTAGCACTACGGGGTAGCCACGACGGTAGCTAACAACCCAACACCTGCCGCCCCCAGCCCCATGCTGGTTGTCATAAGGGCAGTATCAGCCCCGTCCACGATATTGAAAGCTTTATGGTACTTCTTACATAGTGCTTTACGCGTGTCGCGGTCTTGTTCTAGTTGGCGTTTTACATCACATAACTGTCTCAAACGGAACCCGTCTACAGTTTCCAGGGTCTTCGCTACTTCCTCTGCGGCTGGATATACAGACCCATTCTGTGTGCATATAATATATTTTATGAGATATTTTCTAATTGTGTGCTATTTAAAACTTGTGTAGTGTATTTGAAGCTTACAAGTTCCAGGCCATCAGGCTGGGTAATAGGTGAGAAGCTAATAGGTGCCTCTGCTCTGACATAAACCCCACGGAGGCTTACTAAGGGGTCTTTGGGATCCGTTAAGTCATCCGGTTGTATGACAATACCACAATGTTGGTATATGTGTTCGGTGCACCAGTATATTGCCACCCCGGGTAAAAGTGGTACTGGTGAACTATCCGGGGCTATCTTCGAGAAGAGACGACTTCTATGATGAGTGTGGAGCGTGGGGATATATCCATAAACACCGATTGGCTAGCATTGACGACAAACCTTAATTGATTTTTTCCTGATGAATTTAATGTGTTGTGTGGTTTACCAATACCTATCCGGACATATGCAATAGACTCCGGAATGAAAACCCCGAGCAAAATACCGTTGTTCCTAATTTCGGAGATAAACCACTTTGTTTATCGAGATGTAAGGTGTGGTGAGGGTCATGTTGATTAACCATGTTGGTTATTTAAAGTTTGCCAGAGGCTGCTGTATGTACACGCCGTCTCTTAATAGCAGGATGTATGAGCCACCTTCCTCACCAGGCTGATCGAATCCCTCCATGTCCCCTAGGTCAAGCGTAGCGCTTGGACGATGACTGGTAATTGCTATAATACTATTACGATATAGTTTCCAACTGGTTTTCTGATAATAGTTCAGGGTGCACTTCACCCCATGATGTGTATGTTGTCGGGTAGGAAGATCTTGATGAGTGATATCGTGTCTTCCACGGTCACATTGACCCCTGCAGACTAGTGTTGGAGCCGACACCCACCCGCACGTAAACAGTGCAAACGTGATACTGGTTTCCCCACCGGAGTTTGATCCCCTTCACGATTTCGACTTCATCCCGCGATGGTTCCCCTAGGTAGACTTGGATGACCAGCGTTGAGTTCTCCGGTAGATTCTCCAGGATGTTGACCACGCCTTCGAATTCAGCCGCCAACTGCAATGTCACGTGTTGCATTCCAGGTTTACTCGATAGCATGTGGGCTGCCATACTGGCAACTGAGCGGATGGCTACACTACGCCTCTGATTCGGGACGTAAGCCACGAGCAGGGTTCCGTTTGTTCACGACTTTGTTTAGGTAGTGGTCTTTGTTCTCCGTGAACACGTAGGGGAGCCGAGCCTAATATTGAGAAACCAGTTGCCTTTAGCGGGCAACAACACCCACTTGTCGGCGTTGGTTAAGACGAGGGGAATACTGCTTATTTTTGTGATGGCCGTCACGTTGCTCTCAACATCTTCTAACAGGAACAGTTTGCCTCCGAACGATGGGTATACTGCCCATCTATCATCACCGATGCGGACTATAGTCAAGGAGCTTATTGGATTCCGTGAAAGTTTTTGATGAAAGCAAATCATATATTCTTTTGTGTTTCATGTTAAAGGAGTTTAAAAATATGTTTAGTTCCAATCTGAATATTGATGCGAAAGCTATTTTTAGCTCAAAATCAAAGATGGACACCAAAAATTTAACCGGGAACTGAAAAAGTTGCAAAAACTCAGAACAATAGTTTTATATCAAATACCATGCATATTTGGTTACGGAATATATTTCTCATATGCTGTAAGTCACCAGATCTTTTAGTTTGATTTTAGTCTTAAATTCACATTAAAGAGTCATTTTTAGCTCTAAAAAGTTTTTATGATGAATAAAAACCCATTTCTTCACAAGGCATATATTTTGTATAGAACTAGTACAATATGAAAAGGAGATATACTTGTTACCCTGTTTATTAACTATAGAAGAGGTTGTTACATGAAACTGGAAACCAGAAATAAACTCTTCAAAAAAAGAAACGCACAAGCCATTTTTAGAAGAATTTCTTGCATTAGTTTAAGAGCTATTATTTCATGTAATCCCAATGGTAAAACGGTGAAAATTCAAAACGTCTATAGACAAAGCCTTTACTGTTGTGTTTCTGTTCTCTTGAGTCCACAAGATGGCGTCAAAGTCAGTTCTTTGTATGGCCACCATTGGCAGCAATTACAGCTCGGCACCGTCTCGGCACAGACTGGATAAGTGGACAAAGTAGCTATTATCATCGTAGGCGACTTCAATTTCCATTTTGACAACAAAAATTATAACCATGACACTAAACGAATAATTAATCATCTTGAAGTCCACAACTGTGTGTACAGCTTGTGTCAGAGGCAAGCCACAGAGCTGGACACACTCTGGCCTGGATAGTTACCCGTGATTCAGACGCGTGTGTCAGTTGTGTACCTGTATATGATCTACAGCTCTCTGACCATTTCCATATATTTGTGAGCTTGGACCTCTCAATACTCAGTTCAAATGTGAAGATTACTTGCTGTAGGAACATGCGCTCCCCTGGATATGGATACTTTTAAAGACAATTTGCTAAACTCAGACCTTATACTTGAGCCACCATCTGACGCTGAGAGTCTCGTTCTGCTATACAATAGAGTTCTATCTGAGCTGCTATATGAGACAAACATGCACAAGTGAAGGACAGAGTCATAATAGTCACTAAAACATCTGCTTGCGACTTCACACCTGAAGTTCGACAAGCGAAAAAAAGACAAGAGGAAAGCAGAACGCAGATGGAAAACAATCTTTCCTGGAGATTCATCTCCAAATGCATATTTCAGCCAAAAATCACTCAACAACGTTCATCAGACAAATCAACATCTCAATTCTAAGATTGAAGCCAACGAGTCAAGTCCAAAGTTGTAGTTTTCAAACTTTTGTTCAGTATCTTGAGTAAACACTTTGAATTGACACTTCCGACATCTGATGACAATGAAGTAATAGCACAGACATTTTCGGATTATTTCTACAAAAAAGATCCAAGAACATTCATAACAAGATTTCGTCTTCTGCGGCTATGGATGAAGCTGATATTCCTCCAAAATGTTTGATGGCACACCTCTTACTCATATTGATAGTTTCACTGATATTTACCAACATTAGTGCTGATTATTAACTCTTCTACTTCATCTGGTTATGCCCCAAGTGTACTCAAAGTCAGCTCTACTTAAGGCCACATCTGAAGAAATCAAGCCTTGATTAGGAGTATCCCAAAAACTACAGGCCTGTTTCAAACTTAGCATATATCAAACTCATTGAACGTGCAGTCTCCAGTCGTCACATGGGCCACCTTTCCTGGCATAACCTCTATGAGGTGTTCCTATCAGCCTGCAGAGCACACCACAGCACAGAGACGGCCCTGCTGAAGATCCAGAATGACCTACGATGTGGTATTGACCTGGGACAAGACGCCCTGCTCACATTATTGGCCTAAGCAGGGTGCCTTTGACACGACTGATCACCAGAGACTCCTCAAAGACTTGATACAGAACTTGGATTCAGCTTTATCCTGGCTGGCATCTTATCTACAGGACAGGACTCAAACCGTTGTTGTTGGTGAGTCTGTGTCAGCCGCATCTAGGCTTGGAGTGCGGAGTCCCTCAAGGATCCATGCTTGGTTTGATCATCTTCTTCCTCTACACTGTTCCACTTGGCTTTGTTGTAGCAAACTTTAATCTTGACCACTTCTACGCAGATGACACGCAGCTGTGGAAGTTATTTCAACCAAACACAGAGTCAGCTATAGAGCGTCTCTCTGTCAGACATCAGACTGTTGCCAGAAGATATTCATGGATGTCATCAAATGCCTTGAAATTAAATTAAGAGAAAACAGAGTCCATTCTTTTGGGACAGGCTGGAAAACGCAAGCAGTGTGACATTACTAGTGTGTGTGTGTGTCTGTGGAGCAACCATTCCTCTTTTCTTCCACTGTCAACGATCTGGATGTTGTCATCGATCAAGATCTAAGTATGACAGAACACGTCAAATATGTTACTAAAACTTTCTACTCCCATCTCCACAATATCAAAGGCCAGACTGTTCTTACCAAAGATGCCTCAAAACTCTCTGCCTCAGCCTAGTCACATCTCATATGGACTACTGTAGCAGCCTTTTAGGCCGGATCTCCATCTTGTGTCACTGATCAACTCCGATGCATACAGAAGTTAGCTGCTCTCATTACCTCCCAAGATCACCAGAAAAAGCACATCACACCAACTCTAAAGGATCTTCACTGGCTGCCCGTGAAACAAAGAATCTCCTTCAAACTATTCTGTCTCGCATACCAGTGCATGACTAACACAGCTCCAGTCTAACTCTCAGATCTTCTTCAGGCTTATGCACCATCTAGATCTCTCAGATCAGGGAATCAACACTTTCTTGTTATCCCCAAAGTCAAACAAACTAAACATGGACACCGTGTCTTCTCCTATTCTGCTGATAAAGTTTTCTCCCCACATTTATTTGTATATGTTTTTCAAAGATTATAACCATTTTAGAAAGTTATTCGATCTAATGACTTGAAAATTGTTTCAAAGGGATTTAATTGAGAGTGTGAAGTAGAAATAATGTTTTCTCCCCATCATTTCATTATATTCTTATCTATTTTCAAAGAACTCTGCTTTTAGAAGAAACATTTCAAGCGTAATAATAAGAAATTGATAAATCATAACCTGATATTGACATACTACATTTTGAAATAAGGACTGCCCCTTGTCTCACCAAACAAAATAAACATCTCTTTTTTGTTTCATACATAACTGTTCTTTAATAACTTGATTTACATTGAGTTGATGAAATGAAGCAATCATATACAGTGTACTTCTGTCAATACCGGCATCAGTCGGGACCAAATAAAAATGCCGGTTTTGACAGAGTGCCGGTTTAGCTTAGGTTCGCTTATGACGCCTCCGCACACGGACGTTCGCTGTCGTACTGTCACTTTAGCATTAACAAGATGTTTGAATAAGAAACAAGGCAGTGTCTGAATGCACATTCATGTTGATTCATTCAAATAAAAATGTCTGAAAACTCTTATTAAATTTCAACTGATCATATATTATCGGCAGAATTAAAATTATAAACTATTTTTCGCAATGTTATTGAAAACAACGATTCTTGTTTATGCTTCGGCAGCGGGTCTACAATAGCACGATGCTTAATGCGAAAATATATGCATGAAGCATTTTTGTCATAGGCCATAAACCTAGCACGACATGTCCAATAAGTTCCATAATTTACGTATAGGTAGCGATGTCTTTGCTTATTTGTTCAGAATAGCATTATTTTACCCCCAGATGCTGTTTTTAATCTAAAAGTTTTCGTTTACGAGGACGGTATCCATTTCCATAATATGAGTGGCTGTTTAGGTCACGTGTCTGATTTTGACCAATCACGACCCTTATAAGCAGACTGTAGTGAAAAGCGTCGTTAGAAACCAATCTTTATCCAATAAAATCGCTTCTTACAAATGTGAAAATACTCTCGGCAAGAGTACAGTGATATTGTTGATGTTCAGAGCTTTCGAACGATACCCGCCATCAAACGATTCGCCTCTATGTAAGTGACACGTGCCACTCACTAATTAACACGAAACTGATTGACACTTCCCGTTTCTGAATAACCTCGGGAGTCAATACCCGCGAATCAACACTTGCTTGTTTTACAGTCAAACTGCCCACTACATTCATTAATTACTCTATGTAAGTGGTACGTACCACTCACTGATTAACAAGATACTGATTAACACTTTCCGTTTCTGAATAATCTGGGGAGTCACAGCGAATTGTGTTGTTACATCATTTTGGACCTAATTGCATCAAAGGGTTACGCTGTCTTTCATGTGCCGGTTTTACAGATTCGTTTTCATAATAATTTGTTCGTTGGGACTGAAAAACAATGCCGATATCCTGAATAGACAGATGCCGATGTTTACAGATGTTTCTAAATGATAATTACATGCATTTCTCCCGGGACAGAAACTTTGTGCTGATGTAGACAGAGTGCCCGTGTTTACAGAGGCCGGTATTGACGGAGTCCACTGTACTTACAAAATGCACAAACCTACATCTGCTTAAATCCGTCTGCTAGCTGCCATTTTGAGAGGGGAGTGTTCATTATATTTATTTGTTTTAATTTAAAAATATATTTTGGGGTTTTCTTTTAATAAAATATTTCATGAAATAGAGAAACACACTTGGATAAAGTTAGTAACCTCAAACTTTAAATATTCAACTCTCCAATTATGACCTTCTGACCTTTTAGCAACCTTTTTCCACAACCACTTTGTACAGTGCTCAAAAGTACTATTTGCACCATATTTCAGCTTGGAACCAAACTTTTTATTTAACTAGCATGTCTGATGAATACAAAAAACACAATGTCTTGCTTTCATCACAAAACTTCCACGGACTTGAATTCTGTACCCATCCTACCAGACTACTAGGTCGTACCGAGTGTTGGGGGCTGCTCCTGAGGTATCTACTATATCACTTTCTAGGTTTCTAGTACCACCAATGATGGGGACTTCAACGCGTTTGTAAATGTTGTTTTCAGTTGCAAGGCGTACAATTTACCATCTATTCCAGGGTCGTCGAATCCGCGTATGTCCCTGAGGTCGGAGATCCCCACATTGATACATTTTTTTTCAACTCCTTCCGGGGCCTTGAGTGCTGGTCATTTTATGTGCAGCGTTATGCTGAGGTATCCTATATTCACGGGATTACGATTTATATCTAACACCGATATGATCAGCTCAGGGAAGTTGCCCTGGGTTAACCTCTTATACTGCCGTGGCAAAACGACTCAGTTCTACCGTCGTTGTATTTCTCCGTTTTCACCGGTACGGCTCTCAGTATCGTGGAAGGGTGACCCCTTTGAATGTTGTCCGTTATGCTCACCTGACCGAGATGAATGCACAGCTCTCGGTACGGTACTAGGTCGGGTAACTTTCATGCCTGTGACAGTAGTCATTGGTTTTATCTCGTCAGGCGAGTGTCCTCGCCAATGGTCGGCTTAACTGAGCCTCAAGGGTTTTCTTCCGTTGTTGATTAACACCACTGTGCCGTTTGAGTCGTTCTTCTTGGAGTTCGGCCCCAATGGTTTGAAGACCTCGTCGCTTAGTGAACACACGCTGTAGTAGCCGTCAGTTATCTGGCTGCAAGAGCCACCGACGATCAGCCTGTTGTTGTTGACATTGATGTTAGTCCATCGCGGTAGGTAGGTGATATCGCACAGTGCTACTTTGAGTTGACCCAATGTATGATCGATCGCGTGCGTCAGCTGAACGGCCTCACCGCTCGTTATTCCTGGGAGTGTTATGTACATGTTAGAGTATATATGCTCATTATATAATACTTTAAAAAGGTACAAACCAGGGTGTTTTTACCCTAAACTGGACATAGATTTCCCCACATTAAGATTGTGGTTGCTCCTGGGTTGTATTTCAACGCCCAGTTCATAGATGTGTTCAACCGGTATAAGCTTTCGGTGACTAACGTCAAGGCAGTCCATGCTTTGCTCAACAACCAGATGCAGTTCTGGCAGAATCAATTCAACTTCGCCGTGTGTTGCGCTTACAACGAGGTGTGGTGTGACATTAACTGACACTCGGCGTGGACCGCTGAGTAAGTCTGTGTTCATGTTTCATGTGTACTACCAGGTCAGGCGTATCCTCATAGAGATCAGCGCCCGCTCCCACAGGACAAAGCATGGGACGCAGTAAACAACCAGTACGATCGGCGTGCTTACGGAACGGATTTGTGGTGAATTCGGAATCGACCCTAAAACAGATTGGCGTATACCAGGAGGCGTGAACCACAGGTTGGGTATTCCGTACAGTTGTGGGCTCTCCGTAAAAGCATTATGAAAGATATAATGACAAACTATATGAAGCACAATTTTTCTTCCATACATTTATCCAACATTGTTCCTAAACCCATACTCATTGGGTCAAGACCGGTGAAAGAAGCCAGCGATGATCTACTGAAACGAGGTTTACTTCGCCAGAATTTACTCTGTCGAGTAACGAATGGCGGGATGATCGTATGGACTTTAAAGGTAACGTTGGTTTCACCATAAAAAAGGTCGAGCAACCCCCAAACGTTGAAGACAATTGGAAAATATTTATGCTGGACATGTCGAGAGGGTTCACTCGTGCCGGCAACGAACGCTTGAACGACTCGATTCTAACGTACGTGTGGTTGTTGTTGGGTGCGCAGACGCAAACGCGTTCCAACATCCTCGGTAAGGGGACTGCTTACGACGCTCAGAAACAGTTCGTTGTTAACGTTGAGGATGCTATTAATTCTCCAGTTGATCTCCCGAGCGCAATCAAACGTTACCAAGACGTGTTGGAATACGCCAGGTCGAAAGTCGACTACGTCTTCGACGTGGGGCTGTACATGGCTCCGAGCGATATGCAACTGAGAGTAAAAAAAGTGGTGGGCTACAACAACGAAATAGTCATAGCCACGGCAGACCAAAAGTTGGGCGTCAATCCCGATGTTAACACCCCCACATACCACCACCCACGACCGGTGAAACGGGTATAGTCGCTCCATCCCCGGAGTCCAGGGTTCAACACACACACACACAGCCCCAACCCCACACGTTCAGGCGTCCAATCAGCAGCACATCGATCGTAAAACAGCCCTGGTGGTTGGTGGGGTAGCTTTGGGTCTCATTTGGTTAAAAATTCCTTAGCCGCTACGTACACCAAACCCGCCACGGCGACGATGGCTGCCCACAGGTTTTGACTGAGCCACATGGCAGTTTTAGCCAGAGCGCTCAGCAGCCACGAGACGATGCTACCCAGGATGCCGGGCAGGGCTTCGGTGGCCTTACCAGCCAGTTTAGCCAGGGCCTCCCCCTGAGGGATTTCAGGTGTTTTTACCCAGTCTCTGACGCCCCCACCACTTGGTGGTGTTGGTGGTGTGGGGTGTGGGGTATCCTGTCAAAGACAAGACTAGGGTTGATATGATGAAGCCCAATGCAGTCAGAATGCTGGCGATAGTAATCCCTTGCTCTCGGAAGAGGATTCACTACAAAAATAAGTTGGTTTCCGAACACTGAAACTGAGAGGAACGGCATGGAAACCACCATTTCCAGTTGGTTTCCATGTAGTTTCCTAAAGTTTCAGTGTGGTTTCCATGAAAACTGAAACTGAATTTTGCACCATTTCCGGATGGTTTCCAGTGCGTTTCATTACCCACCTCCTCCAAGCAGTATCCAGCTGGTTTCCATGTTTTAATTTACTGTAGGTTTCAACCTGGTTTCCATGTTTTAGTTTATTGTAGGTTTCAACCTGGTTTCCATTTTACGTTTACTGTAGGTTTCAACCTGGTTTCCATTTTTAGTTTATTGTAGGTTTCAACCTGGTTTCCATTTTAGTTTATTGTTTTCAACCTGGTTTCCATTTTTAGTTTATTGTAGGTTTCAACCTGGTTTCCATGGTTTTGTTTAATGTTGGTTTCAACCTAGTTTCCAGGTCATAACTTTCATAATACTTTACCCACTCCTCCATTTAAGCTCCTGCTGCTTTCCATGTGTTTAGAATATTGTTGTTTCAAACCTGGTTTCTATGAAACTGAATGCTGGCTATTTACCTGCTCCCCCAGGTGTTTCATGTATCAGATAGCAAATCAGGTATTTTATACAATTGAATAATGGTAAAACCTTTAAGATGACAAATAACAGAATAGAACACAAATGAATGAAAAGTTTATTAACAGTCAAAACTCTTTGATTGTGAACATGGTTAATTAATTATGTATCTAGCTACATGTACATAACATATGCATCAGGGACATAAGAGTAAGTGAGTATAGTTTTACTCCGCTTTTAGCAATATTCAAGCAACATCACAGCATGGGACATCAGAAATGCGTCTCAGGAATCAAAATCAGCAGTGGTGTTCAGCTGGTCTTCTTCTGCTGAACTTTTCACTGCCCAACTGGGCATGTCCAGTGGCAGATCAGCGTGTTGGACTTGTGTTGGATGTCTTCCCCACATCTTCATATTTTTTCGGCCCCTTGCAGTAGCCTTGAACAACCGCTGGTAGTCCAATTGTCGCTTATATGAACAAAGTTTCTTGCTTTCCCACCAGAAAGCAGTTGACAAGAGAAGATTTTCATCCTCTTCGTCTGACACCATGCGTGATGTCAGCTCTTTCCTCAAGAGAGGAAGAACTTTCTCCTTCTTCTTCTCCGGCCAGTCTATGGTTGCAATGGCCTTCAGCCTGCTTTCCAGTTTCTGAAATTTAGAAAACGATAAACAATCAGTACAAACAAGCATTCGTCAACAATATCCGTAGCTAGAAAAAAGAAAAAACACCCAATATTGCTGTAGGAAAACTAAATTGAAACTACTGTTGTATAAGCAAGTAGTAATAAGAAATCTAACTAATCACCTGAAATGACCTGTAAAGGGGCAAAGATTTCAATCACAGTACAACTTAATGAAATTTGAAAGAGTACAGACACAAGTGAGAGAAGGACATATTTCCTTAGCTTGGGTTGGACATTTCATGACTGATTCTCTTTCAATAAATTATAAATGTGACTTATGGGAAACTGACATTGAATCAATAATATACCTTATGAATGCTCACTAAATTTATGAAATACTGGTCACTGTCGTTGCCTACTTATCTGCAAAATGTTCCTGTGAAAGCCATCTTATCTTCTGAATGTTGCATAAATCATGTTTAGATATTATGTGTATAGAACTATGAATTACCCATTATTGTGTCAAAGGAAGCATATTTTCTTACACAGTTGTTTTTGGTCTGAACATTTCACCTTGAACACATCAATTAACAATTATTTATTAACACCACCACACTTGTTAGAAACTGCAAATACAATAATGTGAGATATAAGATTGAGGGGAACTCCCATTCAGTTTCTAGTCGACTAGAATGACCCCACATTTAAAACAAAACTATACACTGGTGCTTTACTATTTAAAACTTATTAAAAAATGTTCATTTTGAAATTTCTTTTGAATGTCACAGTACAATACAAGAAATTACATTAACTTCCAATTGTGTCCAATCAAATTTATGTTAAAACTTTAACCTGTGTAAGATTAGAATTTAGAATGATTAGATATTCTGTACTTACTGATCTGACCCTTTTGCTGTTCTTAGCAGACAACCTGTGGGCCTCTGCCTTTCCACTTTGTTGTCTTCTCAGGTCATCCCTCTTGTTGGTCCACACCCACCAAAAAGCTTCTGAAAGGAGATATGTATAAGTAGAAAGTATTTCCATTTGGATGTTAAAAAATAGTAGCTGTTTTTATGCATTTTCCCGATTTATAGGATTTACATTTTTTTAAACATGGTTTAGCATTGTGAGTACTAGTGAAGACTGGATAAAATAACTTTATTTCACAATTGCATTTTAAAGAAACAATAATATTTGAAATTATATTACTGAAATAATATGGCTGTGCATTGCAAATTCTGTAGGGAGGATTACAAAATGACATGAATGTAGTGCTAATACAAATATGAAAAGATGTTCACCTTCAACATGGCCATAACTTTGTTGTAATTTCTTTTCATGTACACAGAATTGTTTATACTGAAGGATTTGAGTTACCTGTTGTAGGTCAAAATCAGTTGGTCATCGGTCGTCGCCTTCTTCAATTTTTCCACCACTGCCCTAATGGATTGCTGGAAATGTAGAAATTAATCGATTAAGAAAACAATAAGGCAAAAACAGAAGAATAAATATCAGTAGAATACAATAATATGAAAAGAAACCAGATATGAATAATTCATATATTATTTTAAATTGACAATGTATAAGTGTATCCCTATTAATAACAACTTTATTATTAAACTTTCTATGCAAACTTTTCTGTGCATCACAATCCACATCTCTTCAGATAAAATTCTTGACATAAGTGTAAAATTGTTTACATCAAATAATATAGTTAAATTACATAATACATTAATAATATCTTACTTAGTTTGAAAACCCTTTTCCAAATCAGTTTAAAAAATATTGAATTGATAATGTATCCACTCAACACCAATATAGTATCATATATATATATACATATATATATATATATGTACAGGTATACAGGCATATATATATATATATGAAATTGTAACTAACAAGACATAGAAATTTTGTATGGAAGTGTTTGATTGTTATTAAACAATCTGTAACCATGCACCAAATTTGGCCAAAGAATTCCTATAAATACAAAATGACTGGCTATCCCCACCTGTACTGGTTCAAATATCAAAAGCAATTTTCAATAACAAACTTTAAACGAATTTCCAAACACTGGTTTTCTTACATAAAGAAAATATTCGTATTTATTAAATCTAAATACGTTTGGAAGTGATCTTGAGTCTTTACAACGTGTCAGTAATATAGCTGGATATGTATGTGGTCTATATATTTATTTCAAACATAATATTTCATTATGAATGAGTTCTTGAGTTGACGGGGCACTGGGTAATAATAATCCCCTTGCCAAAATGTCCACACGCATTTGCTTGTCGAGTTCCATCAAGTCATCATAATATTTATTGTCCTAGTTATTTATTACGATAAACGAATAACATTCTATTGGGAAATGTAATATCAAGAAACTTTCACTGTACCTGATAAGGTCGTGGGACGTTCTGTTTCTCTCTCCGTGATCGACGACTGCTGCTGAATTCCAGTTCGCGTACACGAACCTCCAAAGCTTCTAGAGACACTCTCGATAACATTTTCTCGATTTAGATAATACGTACAAGCGTAGGAATAATCCATTGTGTTGAGTTTCTTATATAGCATATCGTATAAACGGGTGCCACAGATTAGGGCTACTTTCAAAACAACTCCTGAGATCAAGAGACAAAATGGCGGCAATATTGAGGGTTACAAACGGGATTAGGGGCATTGTGGGTAATAACAAATACGTAATCCTTTTTCGATTGGCAGGTATGAAAACATTATCTAGACCCAATTTGGTTGTGATTTCAAGACAAAAGTTGAAATTGACCACTTTGGCACATAAATCGTTGTTTTGATGAAATCTCACGAGTTCGCGTGCCCACCGACTCATTATTTCCGGTTTCGTCTGTCAACACATGGTTTCGTCTGTCAACACATGATCAGGTAAGTTCCCATTGTTTTTACAGCTATTTCAATTTGATAATAGGAGCCCCTAAGACGAGACAAGCCCAAGGAAGCCGACAAACGAATCCCGACACTCAATTGACCTGACACTGATTATTTGTCAAGTTCTCAGTGTTAAAGCATACTAGCTATAAACGCTTTTACTGGTAAATGTTACTCACTTTAAACCCTCAACTACCTCAATTCATAGTAAATCTTTGATATTCTGGTTATTGAGAAATCCCATCATGTAAGTACCAGATGACGATTGTTTAAATGACATTATTGTTACCATCCCAAATACTCTTTCTCATATTCCAAAGCAAACGTTATTTTTTTACGTTTATGATTCGGCATTACTACAGTAGTATTCATCGTAGAATACCATTCATCCATATACATGTATATTAGATAAAATGTGACTTAGAATATTAACTCAATTATTATGATAATTATTATGAAAAATACATATTTAGTGTTTGTTTTTTCAATGTTAGATATACCATAAAGTTGTACATTATTTCTAAAGACATTAATGATGTTTCACAGAAGTACAAAGTCTTCTGCATACATTCCCCATACAATATGGGGAACATAGAGTAGGAGTCATAGTCTGGTGACATCATGGTGTTATGTAAATACAAATTCTAACAGTATAGTGATTTGGTGTCCCGAAAGGATCAGTTCTTTATAAACACTCAGCATCTTGGTTCGACAACAACAGCATCAGTTCATAGGTAAATAGAAAGTTTGACTAATGTACCTTTATATGCTGAGTCAATTCACCTTTCAAAATTTTATTCTTGCATATCATTGTTTTATTATGTCATTTCAGATAAAGCAAGTGCCCCATCCTTGATTGACCAAAACAAAGAGGAGGTGTGCATTGATACTATCTTTTGTTTTGCATATGTTTCAAATGTTATAATTCAGGATATGATATTTACATGTTACTTTATATACATTGAAACCCCGATAAGTAAACTACTGATGAATGGCAACCCTGGTTAAGTAAACCTTTTTCTCAATAACCTTCATTATTTCATGATGGATAAGTAAAAACGAATAAGTGGCAAGTCTGTTTAGTAAACCTTTCTCTCTCAACAATCCCTTCGGACAATTTACAACAGAAATGTGACAATACTCGGACCAGTCCTTGTGGATACACTCAGCAGCAATTACCATGTATCACCTGGCATCAACCACTTCGTTGTTAACGAGCCGACTAATTAGTCTCTTCCTGTATGTTGTTTATTGTCATAATTAATCCAAATCGGTGTCAAATCTGCCATACACTGGATATGGTGGATCT
The DNA here is from genome assembly GCF_003918875.1 of Haliotis rubra. Taxonomy (NCBI): domain Eukaryota; kingdom Metazoa; phylum Mollusca; class Gastropoda; order Lepetellida; family Haliotidae; genus Haliotis; species Haliotis rubra. Next base: position 490,747 of record NW_025767204.1, on the reverse strand, counting down.
GAGTAGAGGGGCAAGTTCCAACAGAGTGCCACCATTGATCACAAAATTGTGCAGTATGGTTGTCACAATCTGATGGAACAACAGTGTTGACAGGATTCCCTATGCTAGCAAAGGAGAAAAGGTATGAAAACCAACCAGACATGTATCAAGGCCGTTTAAACATCTAATTTCGTTCATTCAAGGCCTTCTTTTAGTTGATTCATTCTCCGTGTGAAACTATTAGTGTAACCCTATAGTGAAACGACAGTGTGATGCTGATTCAAATGTGTGATATCATAACAGGTGATATTACATGTACTTGTATATGAAATGTTTTTTAATGATGAGTGTTGTTAAAAAATGAATCAAATTTGTATATATCTATTTATTTTATTTTATTTTGATCTGCAGATAATTTATTGAATGGTCCAGGTGAAGGGGTCAGGTTGTCGTGATACAATGGGGATACGATGTCTATTTACTTTACTTGGAAATGTGATACAACTTGCTTGAATGGATAAGTGGCAATACGGATAAGGAGCAACTTTTGCCATGGTCCCTTGGAGTTTTACTTATTCGGGTTTCACTGTATTGTAAATAATGCTCAGGTATATTAATTTTAGACATGATTAACTCTACAAGTCAAGTAAATCAAATGCTCAAATAAGCCATATGTGTGCAATATTTCTATCTGTGTGGTAGAAACGTTCTTGTGAATACAAGGAGAAATTTCTACTTTCTGTAATGTGTATTAATATTTTATAATTTTCTGACCACATTGAACAAATTTTGTATTGTTTCAGGTTCCAGATCTGGTGTTCTGTCCAACCATGTTGTTCAACAATGAATTTTACACCTAGGATGGATATGGGCAGTGCAGCACCCTGACATTATCATGGACTGATGACAGATCCAACATATCAGCATCAAGTTACCGCTCAGGAAAGATAAAATACTTCCTGAAACACACAATTGAGACAACCGGGGAAACTTTCACAGACCATATATTTGCTGTTGTCGAGTGGTACAAGTCATCGGACTCCAACCTCGGTTATTTGCCACCAACCTGAGTTTGGCAAAGCAGACAACTAAGCCCTGGACCTGCCTCATTCATCCCAATCCACAGAATCCAGTCTAAGTGTGCCTGGTGCACTGAGAGAGCTGGACAAAGGCCATATTTAATTGTTGTTCCTTTACCTCACCATTTGTATGTATAAATACAATGTTTTTGCGCAATCTTTTGTGTATGGTAGTGTAAATATGATACTACCTCATTTCTCTGTTGATAGTGAAAAAACAAAGAAGGGAAAGAAATGAAAGAAATGAAAACGTCTTTTGTATCATCAAGACACACCGCAATATCATGATATTAACCACCGAACGCCCTGCCCAGCCACCCCCACCCCACCCCCACCCCAATTCTCCCCATCAAAGCATAATCAGCTTAAATTATATTTGTAAATGACCTCATTATTCTACATAATAATGTAATATGATATTTGATATTGAAAGCAAACCTAAGTTTCAGGAATGGAAACCGACAGTGCCCACATAAGCATAAGTTTCTTGTTGGTTTCCATTTCCGACACTATAAGTTTACAGTGTCCATTCTATTAGGAAACTAGGTTACCCAGTTTCAGTGAATGGAAACCAACTGGACGCCAGGATGTTCAACTTCATGCTAGACCATTACAATTCTTAAGTTACTTGTTCAAAACAGTGCTCAGGAAACCAACATGAAACTACATTTTATGGTTTTCTGTTGGTTTCCATTCATGGAAATATCCAACTGCAAATTCCAGGAATGGAAACCAACAGGAAACCTATGACCTTAGTTTCTTGTTGGTTTCCATTTACGGAAATTCAAAAATCACAGAATCCAAAATGGAATCTAGTTGGAAACTCAGTTACTCAGTTTCAGTGAATGGAAACCAACTGGATTCCCCATTTACCCAGTATACGGTTGGTTTCCAGATTTCAGGAAACCAAGTCATTTTGTAGTGATTATGATTAAAATAAACATGGGGAATCAAATGATCTGTACATAAAAATACACACAATTATACTGCTGAATACAATGAATTTGACAGACTATTTTGCTACATGAATGTATAAAAATACACAGTATGATCAGTAAGCTAATACACTACCATAAAAATACATACATTGCCTTAAAAGTACATATATTTGAAGATGATCTTTTAGACAGATGTACATTCCGCTATTTGTGATTTTTTACCAATGACTCTTGTCCTGAGTACTGTAGTTTTTATGGCTTGAAGCCAGTATCACAGTATACATTTGCTATACATGTATATTGATAATTTTGAGCATGATAACCCTGGTGATATTAGAATAGATCTGATACATGTTAATAATCATATAATTTGATATCAGCAATTATTCAGCAGTTAACCAGTTTGAGTAAATGCTGCAATGGAGTCTTTTGCATTACTTTATTATACTTTAGGGCTGTGCATACAAACATAGTTCAACACATAATCAGTGATTTGACTTTGAATTTTGGAGAATTACAGTGCTCTGAATTTGTTGACCAGTGTGTATCTAGAAACTGTGTCTTTTTATAGACATCTGGGTATTGTGTTAACACCTATAGTTATTTGGACTAAAGCACTAACTACTCTTGGTCTACAGAGTGAAAAGGCTATTATGACTTTGTACAGATATTAAAAGAACGTTGAAAATATACCATGTCCAGATTTATTTAAGATATTTGATGGCATGATTTTTTCTATAGTGTGTTATGGTGCAGAAGTATATGGCACCTCATTATTATTGAACTATTGAAGATGTTCAGTATAAAATGTGTAAATGGTTTCTCAAGATGTGGGAAATGTGAAGATATTTATTCTCCTTTTTAAACCATGATTATTTAACAACCTACAACTATCATGGTGTTGTTCTATCAACAGTTTATCTGATTCCTTCTATCTATATTCCATAATGTGTCCCTTTTCCTATTACTTAAAACAAACTGTAGCTGTATCTGGAGTTGGAGTGGGATGGGTAATGGGGTACATTGAGTTATATTTTTATCATAGTCATCAGATTTTAAATATCCAGTAGATAACAGGCATCACGCAGACGTTTTAATACCATGATCACGCAAGATCATTATGCCTATTGCATCACCATGATCAACGCCGTGCAAAATTGAAGAGTAGAAATGGATGCTATTTTGAAATGATATATGCAAAATGAGTAAAAATAATAAATATATTCTTCTTTATTATTATTCCCTTTTTGAAAGCACGTACATTGTCAAAAATAGATGGTTGAACTAATCAGTTATGTGTTACACATGTATTAGATCTATTTATTATTAATTACATAATGTGGTAAACAACAATTTTCTAGTTACTATTACTGGGTGTTAATATTAATTCCATGGCTATTAGCTTTGCACCTTAATAAGGCTGGTATATTCTATGTATTGAAAAGGTGCTTGACGCTGGAGGATACAATTAAATCACTCCCATAACGGAAACCCATCATAATGAAGTAAATGTTCCTGACAAAATGTACAAGAGTTCCATCACTTGTTATCTGATCTTCTCGAAATTGCGAATATGTGCGAGTATCGTTGACACCCATCAGCTACGTTTAAGTGAAGGTGAATGTTTATGGAAGTCAACTTCTGTAATATGAGGAACTTATTCATCTTATGTGTATGTCATTCAGTTAGCTCCGGAAGAACTAACAATATACTCCAAATAGAAATGTTTCTCATATGACAGAAGTCGACACCCATAAATTTTCACCTTCATGTGTAGCAGTTCTAATTCTCATTCAAAGACTTTCTACGTAAAAATGAATTACATTCATCATTTTTGTCTCTACAGCTGCCAGTGCACAGGCAGCACAGAGTGGACAAAGTAAGTATTTTTCTCACAAATAATTTCTTTTATAGCATCTCTACTTTTCAAAATGCCCACAGGTTCAAGTAATTTCAAACATTCATATCACTCTCCCGGATCCCTTAATTTCTATGCTAATGTGCCCAGGCTTTATCTTGTTTTCGCAATTTTTTTTCAAAGATTATTAAGATTTAGTTTGCCAAAAAGCACACAATGAGACGAAACTAAAACTGATTTTCATCGAATACCCTTTTCTCACAATTATCTTTGTGTGGATGATCAGATGAGTAAATGTATCTGCATCACACTTTTGTATACCTTGATGAATCGATTGACAAGCGCGAAGTTTCCGAATATATATAGGTTTGATACCAACAAATAATCCGATTTAAATTTATATGGAGCCCCAGAGAGATGAGAGAAACATACGGTTCAGGGCCTGTGAGACTACACATCTATCTGCAGATCATGAAATAGAACTGCAATATTTCATCTTCGAGTTCCTAAATGTAACACATTGGTACTGGGGAATAGCATATTTTAGATTAATCACCTTTGGCACAAAACACAAGTGTCTTAACTACCCATAGTTGATTAACTGTCTTCCTTTCATCACTCAACTCCTTCTTATTGAACGTCTCAAGAATAATCTTGTGGCTCTTCAGCATTCGATTACGACTGCACCGTTATTGTGTGGGGCCTTTTCTGCTTCCTTATTTCTCTTTTAATGAGTTTATGTCATACTTTTCTGACTTAGTTAGAGGCTAAGTGATGGTAGCAGCTGTTCCTTGTTCTCAGCCTAACTGTCAATATTTTGTTCTTTTTCTGTTACAAAGTTCACAGGAAGATGTTAATACCCATATGTCATTCGAACATAAATGTCTTTCTATAACTGTGGCTCGGTAATAACACTTTTACGAAACCTGCAAGGACCATTTGGATAGGGGTGATATTGCCATCGGCGTACTTGCCCATCAACGTCCTGCTTGCTTGAAATATGCACGGGCTACATTATACCATTATGTACAGTATGTAGCTATCATTAAAGTTATGACTTGTCTTCCGGTGATCTAAAACCATTTGTGTTTTGCAGGTAACATTGTGATAAACATCACCAATGGTAACCCAATCCATGTCCCAGAAGGGGACACGGCTCAGATAACTGCACGTTGCAAGTCTGTTCCCGATGCAGATAACACTACATTGATCAGGAACGATGTACCCGTGACATCAATGGTGAACTGCACATGCAAAGAGGTAGCTCGTAATTGTACATTCACTCTCCAAGGTGTCACACGAAGCCAGTCCGGGACATACCAGATCTACGTCAGCAATGCGCGAGGAGAAATGAAGAGTACCGCCACCAAGGTTGATGTTATGTGTAAGTATATGTGTGTTTTTGTGCGTGCATCCGTGCGTGTATTTTGTATACATGTTATAGTACCGTACACGCGTACGTTAGCTGAAATGAATGTTGTCTACTTGTTCTTGATTCAATACATCCAGTGCACATTCAACTCCTGGATAAGACTTTTTTTGTAGATTGCTTACTATAATAGATTATGCGGTTTTCGTAAATACGACGCCACATCATTTACCTGAGATCATCAATGAATCAGCAGAATTCTGAATTCGCTTAATCCCATGTTGTCTTGACAACAATGGCATGGTGTTGACGTGCGATATTGCCCTGAAATGTTTGGTTACTTGTGTTGCATCATTAGCTTTATTCTTCTTTAAGATACATTCAGATACATCCTGTCATGTTTGCTGGTCCCATTTCACACTCGTGTTTTCCTCGCTACTCGCTCCCGAGACTACCCCAGGAGTCCAACTTCCGTGCTATTATGAAAAAAGAAATATAAGTAAACGCTATGTCCAACAACTGCGTGAGTGGCACTTAACTCTGACAATGCCCAAGGACTACCTGTTGCCTTGCATTCCCGAATGGCATCTCATCAATCTGAACACGTTCGCGATGTATGCAGCACCAACCACAAGTACAAGGGTTTATTCTCACACTGATCAACAGAAATAAAGTATTGTCTTGGAAGTGATTGAAAAATGTGGGCGTCTTTGTGTGTCGCATGAGTGAACATGACACATGTTATATATACGTCAGTCATATGCTTGGTATTTTGCAAAGATAAAATAAATGACTGACTGACTGAGTTTGGTTTTACGCCGCTTTTAGCAATATTCTAGCAACATCACGGCGGGGGACACCAGAAATTGGCTTCACACATTGTACCAATGTGGGGATTCGAGCCCGGGTCTTCGGCTCGAATGTACACGTCGTAATTCCAAGGGACACAAGTAATATGTATGACATCATGGAGTAGCGTTTTCGCAGGATTCCATATGTCCGTTGATCCACATAAAGAGAACATATCCCAATCAAATGCAGCCGACATAGAAACGTGTGCGATGTCACGTGTATTAATGAAATACCCATACTGTAAAATATATATGACAGTTTGGGATATTATAACTTATGTTCATTTTACAACTGGTCACGTAAGTTTGTTTCCGGTGCCCCACATATGCGTGACGTCTCATTGGTTAGCTGAGATTGCACACGTGTCAATTATTTTCATGATGTCTAAGGTTCTATAAAACAATTTGGAAACTAAAAAGAAATCAGTCAATCAACATATTAACAGCTACTCCTTGAACAATAATTGTTGTTTTTAAGTGATCACCTTTACCAAATATGGGCGTCTTCCGTCTGCACTGGAAAACGTCAATTATTGATTAATCATTTGGTCGATGTGTAACTCAACTGATCTTACCTATCTTACAGCGCTGCCTTGTGAATAGCATATAACGTGTAATACCTTCAACCCATCAAACCACCCACGAAGATCACTGTTAAAATTGATCAGGGTTAAAATTGATCTTCAGCACTTGATTGATGCATGTCATCGTATCCCAGCTGCGTAAATCGCTGCTGATGCAGTTGATCACTGCATTGTCTGTTCCAGACTCGATTATTTACAGACTGCCGCCATATAGCTGGACTATTGCTGAGTGAAGCGGATGTTGCTTTTGCGGTACTTCTACATGTGAACTAGGGTTAAACTTTATGAATAACAAGTTATTATATTTCGTGAGAGCGATGTTTCGATACAGATTCTTCTACCGTTGTCACTCCTGCTTGACAGTGTTATGTCAGTGGAGGTCACAAACATAACATGAATATTGTTCGACATATTCTTGTTCAGTTTACATCCGATAGTAACACAATACACTCATGCAGTGACAAAATGGAAATCCTGTAAATAAAACTCTGTGTGTGTGTGTGTGTGTGTGTTAGTGTGTTAGTGTGTGTTAGTGTGTGTGTGTGTGTGTGTGTGTGTGTGTGTGTGTGTGTGTGTGTGTGTGTGTGCGCGCACGCACAAAATGTCCAAAATGGCACAGGTGTTCAGTCATAAATATCAGATAGATAAAAAAAACAGAATGCCTTTAGATAAATAAAAAAAGAATGTCTTGTCTTCTAGCGTTGATATTATGATTGTACCGTTTTGTTAACATGTTTTTCAATCCAATTTGACAGTTATTACCAACATCAGTGTGTTTTCTGATGAAAAAACATATCGACCAAACACACCTAAAAAGATAGACAGGATAAAAGGTTCCGAATGATATCCGTGAAAATAAAAATGCACGTGCAGATCGTGACAACCCTACCAATGAAAGCGAGTCCCAAACTCGCCTGAAATATTTCCTGTGTTGACACAATCGCCGTACCACGACTTACGAGAGATGAGGAGGGACCAATCCTTGGGACGATTGCAAGTTAGCCAGACTGCACGGAGGATAGCCAATCATTTTAAGAAACTTGTGGGGTGGTCAATGCATATTGGTGTGGGGTGCAATCGGTCTGAACCAGAGAGTAGGCCCCTGAATCTCGGTCAAGGGAAATGACGTGACAACTGTTCGCTATACTGACCAAGTCATAAGACCCACGTTGTACCACATTTTGGACACTACAGAAATCACATCTTCCAGCAACACAACACAGGTGCCCACACTGCTACACTGGACTTCCTAAGACAACATGGCATCCAAACCCTGCAACCAGTCCGGATTAAGGTCCAATACAACACTTTTGGGACGAGATTCAAAGGGGAGGCTTAATGACCTGCAACCAAGGCCGACAACTGTGGCTGGACTCGATCAGGCATTTCGCAGAGTATGGACCCAAGTGCATATTTTCTTTTTCTTTTTGCAGTTCAGTCTACATCACGCCTAACCAATTACTGGACCAGGATTGACGAGTTACGCTTCACATTGCGCTTTGCCGATGGATTGGTACAGGTGTGACGTAGGAGGGGAGAACTTCAAACTAGCAAACGCCACGCACAGCGTTGTATGCGGAAGGGTAATGGAGGGGGCAGGGTAATGACTTTGTGCCAACGGTCGCCCTCAGTTGGTCTTGGTCCAGGGGAACCCTATTGACATTCAGTTTTGAAACCCCCAGCCCTTCTGCCATCCATGCAAAACATCACAACGCTACGCATTTATGACGCGCAACTTACAAGACGCGGGCGATGATGTCATAGACTGGCCTTCCCATTTCCCAGACTTGAACTCGATCGAGTACATTGGGATGAGCCGAGTGGACCAGCGAAGCAGCAGATGAATCCACCTAGACCTTGTTAGAACTTGATCAATGGCAATCACTTCCAATCAGTGTGTTCCGACAGGTTCTGTAGTCCATGAGGCGACGGAGGTTACGCTAATGATTTCTTTTGATCTGACACGTTGGGGTGTCTTTTCTTTAAAAAATAAATCCACTCACTACTTCTATTGTGGGATCAGATTTAACGAAAGAATAGTTTTCATTTTGGCAAAGAATATTTTGCTCATGGTTTTAGTTGCAGTATTATATATATTTTCGTTGTTATACACGACAAGATTTAGAAGAGGTCATATGGTTCCCAGTGCAGTGTGCACACCAAACGGCATTCCGCACTCAGTGCTCTCATGTTTGTCATCCCCAGCAGTCACAAATCACAGGTTGCAAAGATGAAGATACAGGAGTTTGTCCGTTCAACCACACCTTCTTGGCAGTAAATCAACTCAGATCTGAGACTGACTGTTGTTCAAGTTCAAGTTGATCTTTGTAAATATTTTACTGGGAGCATGTTCTGTTACGAACAACGCCCTTACATTGTCAAGTTCATTGTCTTGAGAACTTAGGCAGTAACTCTCTCTCTGCGTGTGTGTGTTATTAATGTGTTTGGGGGTGGGGGCTGGGTGTGTGTGATGTTTGGGTGGTGGGGGTGGGGTGGTAGTTGTTCAGTCACCTTGTTAGTGGTTAGACTTCTTATTTCACACCCCTCCCCTGCCCTCCATGTAATTTCAGTGTTGAGCATTTCCCCTTTACCTTTGGATTTCATGATTTATGTGCACACCCATCCACACCCCTTTTCCAAAATCTTGGATCTGCCTCTGAGTAAGAGCTCACTGATGTCTTTAGATCAGACACTGTCAGTGGTGTAGTGTCTTCTTGTACCTGGGTGCTGGAGAGCGAAAAGGGGAATATTTAGCAGATTATTACTTCTAATGTACTCCATGAACACTGCATTGTAGAGTGCAATATCTTCCCTTCTTACGTGAAACATCCAAACCTAATGCATGAGCATGCAGCTTTGTTTGCAAGATACCACGTAGCTAGTATCCTCTGTTGATGACAAGGGACAAATTTGACTATCTGACTGCCACCAAGAATCTCTCAAACGGATAGGGTTCCAATAGGAGATTATGATTCTTGGCTACTCTTGAGGCAAAGTGAAGGGAAAACAGCCTTGAAGATCGGAAAGCATTTCTGCTGAAACATACCGATAAAGCACATGATAGGATCATGAGCGATCATCAAGTTTCCACACGTGACATTGTCTTTTCAGCAGGCAATCACTCTTGAGAGGGGATGGGGAACATAACAGGACATGAACATTACAAAAGGTTTGGCACAGTCGGTTCAAAGGCTGCTAATTCCGGATCTAAACCACCCTTTGGTCGTCATCCCTAGTGAAACTGTATTTCGTTTTGCTTCTGTTTTGTACCCATGGATACCAGACAGATAATTTTCCCCAACATCTGCAAAGTACAACAATTGTATCGTAAGAGACTCTTTGGCCTCATTTATAAAAGCTAAAGTGTCAAGTAATGTCAGGTATCCCTCTGCCTTCTCATTTTGTCATGGCTTACTTGATCATAGCCAATTTCGTACACAAATGGCCAACAACAAAATGTGTGAAGAACAATGTGTGTGCTTATTGGCATATGCTGTACATCGTGTACAAATCATCTGTACCATGTGAACCTCTCAACTCTTGGCATGGCTTGTGATGATGTGGACTAAAAGGTTCATAGGCATTTATACTCAGCAGCAAAAAAAACGTCGGTACGAATTAAAAATTAGATTGGTACTGTAATCACATCAATACAGAAATAGACATAATTAGCGGATCAAAAAGCATTTTTTAGTGTACAATATCTTGACACATCAGCAGAATTTCAAGACATTACGTGAACGTTTGCAGTTCATTCAGACTCTTGACTTTCAGTATCTAGTGTGACCACCACGAGCGGCAATAACTGCAGCACAGCGTGTATGCAGGGAGTGCACCAATCGATTGATGAAGGCCTTTGGCACCTGCAACCACACTCTGAGAAAGGCCTGGCGCAATAACTCGGCTGTGTTCGGCCTTGGTATGACATTATTGAGTCTCCTCTGAAACTTATCCCAAAGATGTTCAATTGGGTTCAAAATCAGGACAAGGGCTGGTCACTGCATAATGTTGACACGTTGTGCTGAAGGAAGTCCCGTGCAGCTCTGACAGTATGGGCCCCGGCGTTATCATGCTGGAACTTGTTGTTCCGGTGACGTGCGAAATGTGGTATGACGTGGAGTCTGAGGAAGCTTGGTCGATGTAGCGCACCGCTGTAATGCCGCCTCCTCTCCCTATACCAGGTTCTGGAACACCACAGGGCCCAAACTCTGGTTCAGGCCTATTCCACCCCATACCATGATGCTTGCACCTCCCCACATGAGTCTCTTTCCATAACACATTGGTCTTAGTAATGCTGGCCACGTCGTTTGCCATATTCTAGTTCTGCCATCTGCAGTTTATACGCAGTACTGACTCTGATCTGTGAACAGAACAGTCATCCATTGCCTGTGTCGCCAGTCTTGGTGTTGTAGGGCAAACTGTACGACGTTCACACCGACGACGAAGGATGAGGATAGGTCCACGGTAAGGTCTACGGCAATGGAGGTTCCCGCTGTTAAGACGTCGGCGTACTGTATCAGTACTGATTGGTCTTCCGTGTGTTCCCACTGTCTGGCGTGCTGTTTCGGATGCCTGCATGAAGGAATTCTGTACATCCTGTCGCACAACATGGCGGTCTTGTCGTCTTGTGGTTACCCTTGGTCTGCCAGTAGGGGGGCGATCATTAGTGGTGTTGGTGGCCCGGAAACGTTTTTGCAGCCTGTAGATGGTCCCAACTTTGACCTGGAAGCGATTGGCAAAGGCTTGTGCAGTGTGGCCAGCTTCAAGTTTTCCTAGCGCCTGGTTCCTCTGAGCTGTCGTGAGTCGCGGCATCCAGCTGACGTTGTAATGTGAATGTTTCAACCACGTTTGGGGTGCATTTTATAGGGCTGGTCCTTGTGAACAGCACGTGCAGCATGAGTTGCATGAAAAACATGGAGAACACCGTACCATCTCCGAGATCAGGTTGCGTTTTTTAGACCATTTCCTGGGATCTATTCTGTGTTTGGGAAGGCATGTCTTTGCTCAGGTAAAGTTGGAAATGTTGTCAAAAATATACAAGCAAAACATTAAATGAGTTTTCAGTTATCTGTTTCTGTGAAGGAAAATTCCAAACTGACGTTTCTTTTGCTGCCTAGTATACTACCGATCATAACAACCCCCTACTTGGTGTGGGAATGCCTGTCTCCTCCTGGGGTTACATGGTGTTCAGTTTGTTTCATTACATCTACAGGGCCCGTCAGGGGTAGCCTAGTGGTTAAAGCGTTGGCTCGTCACGCCGAAGACCAGGCTCGAATCCCATTTGGTACAATTTGTGCAGCCCATTTCTGGTGTCCCCGCCGTGATATTGCTGGAATATTGCTAAAAGCGGCGTAAAACCAAACTCAGTCAGTCAGTCAGTCATTACATCTACAACTTACTACGGTCACGTGTTTCATGCTTTAAGCACCAATGATGATACAATGCAATGTTTGCGTTTAAAAACATCTTAGTTTTTTCAGCTGGTGAAATCTGTAAATGTAAATACATAGAACACACTCTTGACCCTTCGAAGAAAAGTAACTGGTCTTATTGGTAGTTGAAGGATTGTATACTTTGGCTGCATGTGCACAGAAAATCAATATATTCTGAAAAGTGACACAAAGATCCCTCAGTCTTGACGTTAAGTCAGTTTAAAGTTACAGCGTCAAAGCGCAATACATAAAAGAATCGAAATAATGTACTGGGACGAAGGCACAGTAGAATGTTTATGTGTAAAGACATGATCTAATGACAGTCAGTGTTTTAGGTTGTGGGACAATATTTCAACCGTTATACATTGTACCTGTAGATTCAGTAAGGGACAGTAGTGTGCTATATTTAGACTTTTCCAGATTTAGACAGAATGATCTAGGAGTTGTTGCAAGGAGCCTTTTTCACAATCTATTGGCTCAGAGAGGAATGTAACAGGGGCGTAGGAACAGGGGGGGGGGGGGCTTACCTCCCCCCTACTTTTTTTCAAGACGAAACCATATCTACCTTACCATAACTACAATTTCATTTTGATTTTCAATACTTTCGATAAATTAGCGGCGTAAAACTAAACTCACTCAATTTTAAGTTGGATTACTGTTCCTGAGAGGTGAATATTAACATCATTGTCTCTAATGCTGAAATCACTGCTCTTGTATTACATTCATTCTGAATTTGTACTGCTATTCAATTTTGATACCTTATATTGCTTTATGATTGTGTTTGTGCGTGCGTGCGTGCATGCATACATACTATTGTTAAATTTAAAATGCCAGAGATACCTCTCCAAGAAACGGTGTACAGCCTGGTGAAAAATGCTGACACTCATTATTTAAATTATCAACTTGCTCTTATTGAAACGAGGGATAACTACTATCTTTTCTATACTGATGGCACAAGAGACGGAGGTCAGATGCCGCTGCTTCGAATGACTGCCCCCTATATCTTCTATTCTGACACTTTCTCTTGCTTTCATGCCACGAATTTTTTTACAGTTCTAACAAGCGATTGTAGTGGATAAGAATTGGTTCCTAATGACGTTTTGTGGCGGCAAACTGCAATAAGGGTCGTGATTGGTCCACATGAAGCACTTTACCTAATGCAGCCAGTCACATTACGGCAATGGATACCGTTCTCGTGCACGATATCTTTCAGACAAACTAGTGCTCAAAGGAAACTATACACCGCAGACTATAGCATAAAGATTCACAAATATAAGAAATGAAGTGATAAAAACATACTGAGCCATGTCACACACGTACAGACCCATCCTTTCCAAGAACAAACGGCGAAACAAATTAACGAATCTCCTAAACGTCGCCAAAATACCGCAGACTTTTTTCTGATGGAACACGAAATGCACGTGCACACTGATGCTATAAGACAGGAGACCTTATCAGTCGACATACAGTGTACCGGCAACTAAGAAAATATGGTCTTCGAGCACGTCGACCCTACCGCGGAGTGCATCTGACTCTTCAGTTGACATGGACCAGGAGAGTTTGACGTTGGCAGATGCGTGATTGGCGACGTGTGATGTTCACCGACGAGAGTAGGTTTTGCCTTTACACTAACGACGGCCGTGCTCGTGTTAACAGACGAGTAGGTGAACGTTTAGCGCCGGATTGCCTTCAGCAAGTCCGACCGTTTGGAGCCGGTAGCCTGATATCGTGGGGTTGGATCTGCGGCGATCTCAAAACGAGACTTGTGATTATTCATAGCAACCTGAATGCTTGAAGATACTGGGATGAAGTCTTGCGACCAGTTGTGTTGCATTTATCCAGAAACACCACGTGGCATTGTTAATAAACACGATAATAACGCAAGGCCTAATACAGCAAGAATGACCGACGACATTCTGCATAAGGCTAACATCGTTTTTTCTACCGTGGCCAGAATGTTCTCCCGACATGAATCCGATAGAAAACTTATGGGACGACCTGGATCGACAAAGCAGACGACTACTAGTGCCACCTGTCACCGCTCAACAACTGGAACATTGTCTCCTAGAGGAATGGCAATGTATCAAGCCTAACGTCATTCGCCGTCTTACGTCATCAATACGTCGACGTGTTTTGGCGTGTATTGAAGCCAATGTTGGCCACACTCACTGTTGATTCAACATTTGATGACATTTTGCAGAAACATTTTTATTTGTGTAAAAGTTCAGACTATGATAACACGTGTCTTTCAGTGTCAGTGAAACGATACTTTTGACTTTGTATGAAATGAAATGGTGTTTATTTGCTGTAGAATTGAATACTGTATTAATATTACACAGATGTTCAGTTAAATATGTTTTTCTTTTCTTTTCAAGTTTGGTCATACAAACTGTATACTTTCTTTTGGGCACTAGTTTATTTTTTTATGTTTTTGGTTAAATAGTGTCAATCCGAACGTTTTAAGCAGGAAATCGCTATATTTACTGAAAATATTAATAATAGTAGAGGTATTGTACGGCGAAACAATTTCCTAAAAATACACTCTTCAAAAAAAGGAAACGCATATGTGATTTTGAGAATATGGACTTATGTTATATGTCTTTCCAAAACGTCATATTTGTGTGATTGTATACAGCTTCTGCGCCAAAACGCGGCAATTACAACTTTTCCCCTTTTCGTAGAAGCGTTTGGAGAAATATTCTTAAAAAACGTCACCAAGAACACATGCAAAGCAAAATGCTCTTGCAAGTAAGCGGAAAAAAACATGCGGTATCAATCATTATAAAATGGAATGCGGGTTTAATTTGTCATTCGTTTAGTCCTTGCACATCACATGCTTCCGATTATGGACCGACAGAGGAAGTTGTAGCAGCTTGACGACGCTACTTCACATACAATGGCTACCTCGGCAATTCTTACGTCAATGTGTTGCCATGGTCACCCGATCACTAGATCTAAACCCAATGGGACACCTATGGGACGAACCTGATCAACGTGTACGTCAACGTCAAAACACGCGCCTACAACTGGCCATTGCATTGCAGTCTTATCCAGTCTGTGCCGAGACGGTGCCGAGCAGTAATTGCTGCCAATTGTGGCCATACAAAGTACTGACTTTGACGCTATCTGGTGGACTCAAGTAAACATACACACAACAATAAAGGCTGCTGTTGTGTTTTGATATGAAACAGTAGGTGCATCGTCCACAAAAAATTAACTATATTAGCTCACTGTAACTCTTTATGGTCCTAAGCAAAACATACAAGCCAAGAGGGGTTACACATCGTTTATTCCTTGACATCAAAATGTTATAGCGATCGCATATCCGTTCGCGCACTTCACAAGAAAGAGTTTTTTGTTTGGCGGGACTAAGCCATCCTCAGCCTTTCCTTCTGGCGAAGTGGACGTTGTTGCTGTAGTTACTGTAGTTGTTGACGTTGGTAGAGGAGCAACTGTATTTGCTGGTTGTGGGTTTTGTAACATGTCAGAGAGAAGTGCGGAAGAAGTTCTCGTGTACGCCCGGACAGCTGTGCTTCTGTGTCCAGTGCGCTGCAGGACAAACTGTTCATCAAATTTTCTCGTTCCATAAACGAGTTGCTAAAAGTAACCTAAAAACATATATTCAAATTTCTTGTCAGAAAATCAGATAATTATAAGAGACGTACGTAATCATTATCATGTAAGTGAAAGATTGATTTTATCTCAGTGCTATGCTTGAAGACAATAAACTACAAATTTACCTTGCCCAAGTGGCCAGTGTGATTTCCCTCGAAGCCATCTGCCCAACAGACTTAAGGGAACAGCTTTTCGAGCGCGAGAATACCCTGGTTCTGTTGGGAGAACCGGATCCTATTCTCGCCACATGGTACCAAGGCACGTCTGTAATACGGGCCCTCAGACGCTTCACTGGTCTGCCTTCCTTCTGTCCACACTCAAGTATTCCTTGCGACAACCCAAGTATCGTAAATTGTAAAACACCATCGTGTGTTTTTAGCGGCGTTTGTTGGGATACGAGTCCTTTGGAAATGCTTCAAGTCCTTTTCAATCACAAAGGTAAACAAAGTCAGGGGCTTCTTGTTCCTTCTTTAATTTGAAATCCTCCTTGTCGTCGGGATCAAATGCATGTTGCGACGAGTCAGTTTGCGTTAAACTCTTCCAGTCTTCAAACTCCATGATTTAAGCTCAGGGCTCTTACTTCAAATTGCTATCGTGCTGACCGGGAAAGCTATCGCGTTGAAATGAGCAACTTCGGGAATTAGTGCGCATGTGCTGTTAAATATAACACTAAACATTTTATACAATAACAGTTTACAATATCAGCCCCAACCAGGTAGGATTTGTTTATTGGATACTCGCGACCGGGATTGAATATTTCGTGCTTTACATGTTCAAGCAGAGATGATGAGAGTGGAGATGCTAGAGAGATGCTAGAAAAGGAATTTATAATTAATCATTTTCTTAAAATCCGTTCAAATGAATGTAAATTTATTTATAATAAAAAAGAATATCAAAACTCGAACGGAAGTGTAGTATAAGTAAGTTACATTCATGGTTTACTCGGTGCATGGTTCAATATTCCTACTGTTTAAAGGGTAGGGCTTCGTCTCGGAAGCCCCACACCCAAAACAGTAGGGATATCGACGGAAACCATTAATGTAACTAACACTTAAACTAACGCAATAAATTCTTTTAAAATGGCTTGGCTTTATATTATTTTCTGTATACACATGTGTCATTTTTCTGACCTGGGGTGTCTGGGGCCTCCGGTTTTTCGGCCTGCGTTGTCTGGAGACTCCGGTTTTCCAGCGTTCTGTGTTGAATGGGTTTAACTAAGTCTTTTTGAGTAAACTCGTCTGTCTGGATGTCCCCGCTTGCATGAAATAACAGATTTGCTGAGTTTGGTAGCTATTTAGTTTTTGAATATCAGTTGATAAACTAATTATTGAAAATATATTTATATGAGAGTGCATACATACATGTGTTTGCCTTTGTGTCATCATCTGCAAACAATAATGAAACTTTAACCCTTAACATATTTGCTATTTTCCAGACGCCCCGATCTGTACCTTACTTCAGAACACACAGAGGACGGTCATAGAAGACGAGAGTGTAACGTTCGATGTATCTGTATCAGCGCACCCTCATGTCTCCTCCGTCCAGTGGTTGCATCAGGGGAACCCCATCAACAAAACCAACCCCAGATACAGTGGTGGCACAGCCGCCATGCCAAATCTTACTATAGGTCCATGTTTCAGGCATGATGCCGGGGTGTATAACTTTACGGCTAGCAACAACGTCAGTGGGCTCATAAAATCAAACTGCACAAGTAATATCACTGTCTACTGTAAGTAGAGGAGATACACGTAAAGATTTCATTGTTTGATCCATGTAGTACGTTGCTCTAAAAGTGGTGACTTTAGATGTGGTCAAAGAAAACAAACATCATCTGAAAATTCCGTGACATGCTACGTGACACGCGTAGATACAACAATTATGGAATTGGGGGACTGGGATTTATCTCAGTATTGTCCTAGATAATTTTTGAAACTATTTTTGAATTATTCTTCAGACTGTTTGAGAGAAATAAATTTGAGCCATAACGACTTCAGACAATGATTCTATATTCAATGTCTTTGATGCACAGTAATGTTAATTTACAGATGGTCCTGAGCTAGACTGCTTCAGCCCACCCACTGTAACAATCAATGAGACGGAACTTTATACCTTTGAAGTTAATGTTACAACTTATCCGAAACAGTCACGTGTCGACTGGTTCAAAGGGAGTAACTCCATAAACAGAAATGACACACGTTTCCACCAGGGTAACGTCAACGTTCCGTCCCTAACGCTCATCAACGCTAACCGTAAGGACACCGGGAGCTACAGCATCAGTGTCACAAACAAAGACACTGGACGTTCGGTTCCAGGCTGTCGTACCAACCTTACAGTTCAGTGTACGTTCCGGACATATGGTTAAACTTTCAATGTAATTTGACAATTTGTCTTTGGACTACGACCTCCAATTCAAAAGTAAACACACGGTATTAGATATCTTCATGACTGTGGTATTACTTTCTGTGAATATGCTATCTACCATTTGCAGTACCTTCAATTTTCTAACGCTTCGTGATGATGATAAGAAATGTACTCAGTATTTGATGATAAATGATACACACTGTCATGGAAGTCTGGAAGTGAATACCATTACATATCAGACTGTACTCGGAATGGAAGGTAGCCACACAGCAATGTAAAACATAATTACTTTTCTGTCTTAAATACTGAAATTGAAATTTATTTTTCATCTGCAAAATCTAACCTTACATTGTCAGACCGACCAAGCTGTACTCTCCTACTTCCCACTACATACGAGATAACAGAAGGTAGCAGCATTACAATAAACGTCACAGTGATGTCCTTACCTCCCCTAACGTTTATGGATTGGTTCCTGAACGGCACCGCCATATCCAGGAACAATTCTCACTACAGTGGCGGTAACCACACGGTCCCATCCCTGACCATAGATGGCATACAACGGCATGACACTGGGTTTTACTCAATGCATGCCAACAACACCGTGGGTGAAGGTGTAGATGACTGCGTTGTCTTCCTTCAAGTTCTCTGTAAGTATCGCTGTGTCATTATTTCAGTACACATATGCGTGTAAACTTTGGAATTTCGAAATATGAACGCCTGAAGCAATCGGCGATTATAAATATAATCAGGAATCTAGTTTGAAATATGATTATGATACTGTGATTGTGTGTGCACACATCCTCAGTGAACTAACTTAACGTGTTTACAGATGTTGAATACTTTTACATATTACGATTACATATGATATAAAACTGACACATAAATACTGAAGTCAGGTAACCGTCTTATTCATTCATTCTCGTCGCTGGATATGACTGTTTGTAAGTCTGTTCCATATCGTTGAACATTGATTTTAACTTAATGATAAACGTCTTCGACATGTGTCGCCGTTGAGCTTTCTTTATAAATTAGTTACCTGAAGTTTCTAATGAACTGTACCTACTCATTCATTTTTAGGGTTAAGCGATCAGCTATGTATTGAATTGAAAAGGTCAGATTTGTGCTTACAGATCGCCCCGAATGCATTATTATTCTCTCAAACACAACACTGGAGGTCGTCGAGCATTCTTCAATCACAATCTCCGCCGCCATCGACGCCGTCATGCCACCAAACGTGGTAGACTGGAAACTCAACGGCACCCCGGTCAACAGGACTGGGGACCGGTACACAGGAGGCAACAGCTATCAGAACACGTCGTTGAACATTTCGGCCATAACCCGTCGCGATGCGGGTATATATACCCTTACTGCTTCAAACGATGTCGGAATTGTTGTGAATGAAACGAGCTGCAACGTCAATGTTGTCGTACAGTGTAAGTAGTTTACGTGATTCGTTTGTCAGCTGTTTGTAATCGCATATTGTTAGGAAGTAGTTCATGAATTTGATTACTTTATTTGATGAAGTGGATGTACCATGTATATTGTTCCTGCTCTCTTGTATCTCTTTTTTGCAAGGTCGTATTCCGTTGACCCTCACGGATATTAGTTTGTGTGACACACAAGTACTGACAAGACAATATTGTGGTGAAATTGTGCTCCTATGGATTACGCACAGATGTTAAATATTGCATTTTCAACAATTGGCTGTAATGCTAATTGCAAATATTCAATTGGATAATTGATAGTCCGTGCTGATATTTTCCATATTTTTCCTACTTATAAAAACAACAAATGTCAAAGTTTTTATTCGTGCACCCATGAAAAGAACTGTGCGACGTTTTGCTGCAGTTATTTGCACCTCCGTCATCTATCAACAGGCTTCAACAGGAGATATCGCTTGCTTTGAAATATAGAAATATCTCCGAAGAGACAGACCCGTAAAGATCCGAGTTAAAATTGGTCTTCAGAAACCCATGCTTGTCGTAAGAGGCGACTAGCGGAATCGGGTACGTGTTTAGGCTCGCTGACTTGGTTGACACATGTCGTCGTATCCCAATTGCTTAGAACAATGCTCATGATATTGATCACTGGATTGTCTTTATCATTTACATACCGCCGCCATATATCTGGAATATTGCTGAGTGAGGTGTTAAACAACAAACCAACAAATCAACCGAAGAGACATAGGTGCAGTGAAATCCTATCACAGTGTTTTGCAGACCATTGTGACTTCATAGCACCACACAAAATGACTATATTACCCAAATTTACTAACGTTAGGAAATATACGTTTCATCCGGCGTCCATATGAACAAACGTTTGAAATATACGTATCATCTGGCTGTCAGATTTACACACGTTTAAAGGGGTGTTAAAATAAACGAACACTCAACTCTGTATTTACATGTATTTCACAGGTGTGTAAATCTGGCCATTGTTTTCATGTGTTTTCTAGCATGTGTAACATATGTAAATGCTGTGATTGTAGGACATGCATTTTAATACCTTTGAAATCTCGTATGACCAGGGTTAGGTTTGTCATATATTTAGTACACGCGTAAATCGTTGGTATTTGGTAAATATAGTGTTACATGATTAACACTACTTTAACATGTATTTCAATGGTTCAGTAATGTAACTGTCACATCGGGTTCGTTAGCGAGTCGGACTACGCCATAATGCACGGAGATCATTAGAAACACATTGCGAAGTGATACTGAGCACCACTATTAACGTGCCTGCCTTTCTTGACATACACATGATGTCTGTTTAAAAGGTTCAAATATTGGGTCTATGGGCCAGAGCGATATGTATGTTAGGGAGTGTGTGCACGTGTGTGCATGTGTGTGAGAGGAAGAGGGTGTGGGATAGGGTAGGCATAGGCTGGGGTGGTGGCGGTGGGGTACTGATAAGCCTTTCTGATCAGTAGGTAATACTGTTTATACTTTTTGCAATGGAAATTACATTATAGATTAAATAACTGACCTTAGGTACACTTCTCATGTATGACATACAAGAAGAGACTGCTTATTGCAATAAAACACAGACAGGTGTGTTCACACAGACATGAACCGGTAGGTCCCTAATTTTAGTGCACACTTGTATGAGTTATCATACTCATGATCATAGCTATCTATACTTTCAAAAAGGATGATTACAATGTATTAATGATTCCCGATGTAAATTTCTGTAACAGTTGTAAATGTGTTTATATGCACATACTTGGTATTAGAGCTGTGTTTCGTAGCCTAAGTGGGGAGACCATATGTTCTGATACCAGTTTAATGAGGCGAGACGATATATCATGAGTGAGTGAGTGAGTTTAAGTTTATAGTCATAGTGGCAATATTTCAGCCATATCGTGACTTAAAATAGTTATAAATTCATTAAAACCTGTGTTACATTCACACACACACACACAAAAAAAAAAAAGAAAAGAAAAGAAAAGCTGTTGAGCTAATACAATTTCAGCATTTCATGTTGAAGAAGGTTCAGTCAAACATGTTCAGCACGCCTGAAAATGAATTTGAAACTGAAGTTTCCTTGGGAAGTTATGTTTCTACACCAATTCTTTCACAAACAATTCAATGTTATTTATATCAGAATTCAGAATCACTGAAAAAAACTCTTAAGTCTGCTGTCTAAATTGTATCTTATCTTTGTTCTCTTTCTTAACAAAGCTAAGACATCATTCATAGTTGTGAATAAATGGTGTTATGTGTCAAACAACTAAAGCATATTTCAATTACTTGAAGACAAGTATTGTACAGTTCACAGAGTTTGAAACATGTTCACACTCTTTCACTTCTACACCAACTCCTTTGTTCATGTAACAGATATAAACAAATTCCTACAAGGCTCAATTTGTTTTTAAATTTCAGAAGGATTTGAAAGAGACTCCCTTCCTATTCCTAATGCAATACTCCTTACAACTTTAAGTAGTACTTAAGTAGTATCGGGATATATCGTCTCTTGTGGCGATACATCGATGTATCATTGGACCCTCGCGATATAAATATCCTGATGTATTGCCTAAATGTGTTTTGTATTGATGCATTCGTATCGCATAGCTGACAATGCAAACATCGATACTATCGATGAATCGTTACACCACTACTTGGGATGGCCTCTTTTTGATTCGGAATACAGATATTGTCCTATACGGACGTTTTCTCAAATTTCCATCTCTGGGGTAGATTATAGAAATATAGAAAACTCTAGTGACTGCAATTAGTTCATAAAGCTAGATAACTAAGCAGTTTCTGTAATTATTGAAAGCTAACTACCTGACATTATTTATGTTGCTCATGCGTTTTTAAATTTTGCTTTTTGCTGTCTGATTTGTTATACATTATATAATAATGTTAATCATTTTGGCATCCCAATATCATGGAATATAATGTAAACCTATTAACCTATCAAACTACCGAAACGTATTATCTGTATGCTTTACTGTTATTGGGTGAAACTGTTAAATGCACCTCCGTACAAAATTTCCAGAAAATAATAGAAACTGAAAATTGCTAAAAAATTGGAAAACTAAACTGGGTAAAGATTGCAAACAGTTATTATTTATATACCTGTTTTAAATTATCAGTGTGCAGATCATGTCACAAACATAAAAACTGAAGGATGGGTGTGGAAAGAGTGGGGGAAAACACGTGCAAAGTCTCTGAGTCAACTGAGATTATCCTTCAAAAACGTCATATGTACATTTAACAATCACTTATCATTAAGTGCAACCAAAGCATTACAAAAACGCTATATTTCCAGACAGCATAACATCACCTTGGGCCGGAGTTCCAAATATTTGATACCGAAAGCCTGTCAGTTAACTCAAAGGAAATAACCCTTGTGTTTTACAGTGATCTTAATCATAGTCACAATGAAGTATAGGTTGCCATGTGTTTTCCAATATGATTAAGCCAGTGAAATGCTAATATTTACCGAACAAAATTCTAAAGGAGCCTTTCTTCAAGCAGTGATTTAAAGCCACACATAGCTAGACTTGCTTAGATTAGAGACTTCATATAAGGCATCATAGATATTTCACAAACATGGTTCAGGACCCTTAGCCTCATTAGCGTATTGCCTCACCACTTGCGAATTAAGCGTTGGCAGATGTAAATGTTACTGAAGATGTTCTGAAGCGAATCTCACTTGCAACTGCAACGGTGAAAGTGATGCCGGACGTGTCTGCTCTACCTGAATTGTTTCGTGGATTATGACTTAAACGGAGAGACTCCAACTGAAGACGGACATTCTGCAAATAACCACTCTGCACGTACTCATTAAAAGAACTTCATATACTCTCCGAAAATCGAAACGCAAAGGTGATATTGATATACGAGATTTCTGATTGAATGTAAGTTCTCCATTATAATACTTGTTTGTGTACATGGAACCAATTCACAGTGAACAAATGCATCTTCGGAAACTTTAATTCACGTTTACGTTCGTAAGTGTCACCTTCCATGAAAATGTCATGCAGAAAACGTGGTTCGAAATATGCACATGCAGTTCTGAGGAATCGTGAGCAGGAAATTTGCCTTTATGAGGGCCGTTTTGCATTTAGGCGGCCATTGGCATTTTAAGCTGAATGAAAGAATATCGTTATGCAGCGACGTTGTTAGTGGAAACATTGACATTGGACGTCTGGAGGCTGGGGAGTCTCACATTCGTCACCACTCCCCCTTTTCCGTAACCTCCAAGAAGACTCGTCCCCGTTTCGATGCTTGTTATGTGCGATAATACGACAAACCAATCAGAAAGCGCGTATTGATTGCCTGGCTTTCATAAAATAATCCCGGGTTCTTAAATCGTTTATGATTAGAAGATCATGAAAAATATGTATCATCACAGTGAAAGTACAAGGAACGTAGCTAACGGAATTGTTTTGCCTCATGTGCACTTTTTAATAAGGATAACGCGACTGACTCAAAGATTCAAATACACGCTTGTGCGTTTATTTATATAACAGCAATTTGCGGGGCATGTTTTGGAGATTCTACGTGCGCGTCCGACATTCTTAGTTAATGCAATAAGAAGTAGTCATGAGGTGCAAAACAATATATTTATGTATAACTAATCAACTTAAAACTCAATCACTGTGCATGCATTTCACTTCATTTGGCATATTTTGTCATCGTATTCATCATAAATTCCACCTGGGGTATGGCAACAAGGTTACATGCAAGTTCAGTGAACTGGTTGACACCGCGTACAATAATTCATGATAGGATTCTCCAGAGATTCTCCAGTTCGAGATATATGTTAAAGTAATCTTTGTGTATTTATTTTTCCCTTATGACAGTTACATATTATTTTAATTACCTATTCAGGAAGAAAAAAGATCATGTGCGATTCGTAAGGCGTATTTGGGAATATTAAGTGAACAGTTGGTAATAATTACATAAGAACGTGTATTCAACAAATTATTATTATTTATTTAACAGGTAATTTTTATTTTTTAAAGCAGTAATTTTCGAGTGCCGTTGTCGTTCCTGTTTAAAGTAGTTAATATGACATCCTTCCAAGGGAACACGAGTCGCAATTCGGCCTATTGTCCCGGATTAACACGCGTGGGTCACGAATGGGGAGTCTCAATTTGCCGTTGTACGTCACTACAATGTTCACCACCAGTGGTTTATGGGACCGATATCAACAAACCAATTCTATGCAAGATCGACCTCGAAGTGGTAAACTTTGGATGATCACTGCAGCGCAGTATAGGTACATCCGGATACTCAATTTGGATATTAATCTGAAATATATCTGGAAAGTCAAATAGATCGACAGAGAAAATACGCAAACAATGTAAGACGTTGTGTAAACGAACGCTCGTGTGTGAATTTGAATCTCTCACCGCGCATGCCCTTTCAACATGAAAACTTAATTCATGCAACTTCAAATATTGTATCTCTGATTTAAAAAAAACATGAAAATATTTTGAGATGAAACTTACGAGTGTGATTAAGTGCCATATGATTAGCCTGCTATTGATTATGTGGCACCGTGTCGTACGGGTTAGAAGTCATCCAGGGCACAGAACATCCGACCCTCGCATTAGTCAGGTATTACCATTCCCACTGTCAGTGGGTGCACAGTGGGATGAGCTTGTGAATGAGTGCATGTTACAACTGTGCAGACTAATTAAGTACATCCTTCCAGATAGGAATTCAACCGGAAACGAAACGATTCTTGGAAAAGTGACATATGTCGATTAAGTTCTGTATGGAATCCAACAGAAAATACAATGCAAACACAAAAGAGTAAATAACCAGACAGTGCAGTTTTAATGAAACCAATAGTTTTCATTTTATGGTTCCTAAAGAACTTTTATGTGTCTGGTATAAAATGTTCCAGATTCTGCTTTGCATATCGACTTCAAGTTGATTCTCTTTCGGAAGAGATCAGCAGTCTATTCTGATTACCAACTTGGTCTGTCAATGACATTACAAGGTCATTGATGATATGAATGAAATAATTCAGTAGGGAACAATAACTAAGATGTTGATGTACCCATGCAAAACATATAATGCATTTTCTACACAGATTTAGACAACTGCCCCAACCGGACCTATACAGCGTGTGAGAATGGAACACTAACCCTTCAATGTTCGGTCAGATTTCTGCCATCCTTGAGTAATGTGACGTGGAAAAAGAACGGGGTTATACTGGATGTATCCAATCCCCGGTATAGCGGTGGAACCGTATCTTCACCTGATCTGACAATTTCCCCAGTTCTGAGAACTGATGACGACGACTACACCTGTGAAGCTGAGAACGTCGTTGGGAAAGCTGGCTGCATGATCACACTGGATGTCTTCTGTGAGTCTGCTTTCTGCTTTCACTGTGACGTCCGTCAGTTGTGATGAATGATAATTCGTGGAAAAATTTACTACGAACGTGTTTGTATGTCACATAGTTGTTTTCATTTGGAATATTTACAGACAAATGACAGAGTAAATATAATGCCCTGGTGTATAGAGTATGTACGATCCATTTGGTTAGTTTCATAGACGGTTAGCAACGGTTGGCGAATGGTTTGTTGAAAGGCACCATTATGAGAGGGGCATATTGTTTATCAAACAATAAAGACACTGTGTTGTTAAATCTGCATGAGCTGATAGGGAGCAATGAATGAAATATCCCCTGCATCTGCCCCTTACCCATCTTCATAAATAGGAGGGGGCGTGTTCATCTGACGGTCTGGAGGGAGAGTAGAACATATTAATAGTTTGGTCTATAGAGGGAGAATATATAGTTTTTCATTGACAGTTTTATGAATAGTGATTGCATTTCAGCTCGGCCTGACGTCCACGTGCCTCGAAGAGACATAATGTTGGTAGAAGGACAAACTTCATCCTTAGGTTGCTCTGTGGATATGCGCGTTAAACCCAGTCCCGCCGTTGTCCACTGGTTTAAAGATGGCGTCCATCTCGACCCTCACTTTGGTCGGTATGATAACGGTGATATATACAACCCAAGTTTGACAATCACTGACATCAAACGTGAGGATGCTGGGATATACTCGTGTGGAGCAGTCAATGGTGTCGGCGACAGTCAGTCTGACCCCATCAATGTCACAGTAGAATGTAAGTAGACCGATGGATGAAAATACTCTATTTTATTACACCAGTCAATGGGAATTTTAGTCGCAACATGAAAGTGTTACACAAACTGTAATATGCACGTGGAAAGAAGAATCGCAACACCTAATACTTTTTTCTCTCAATGTCTTAAAATAGTACTATAATAACATTAGGATAATAAATGAAAACAATAACCTATTACGTGTCTCAAACGCAACAAATCATGAAGCATGCTCTACATCTAACACGTGTGGAACATATGATCCTTGCACCTCTCGTGTCATGAAAATACAGTTTTAATTATCATTTACTGTTGTTAGAAACCTGAGCTAAAACACATACTTATTGTCTTAAACCACTCTATGGGGCCCCCTCAAACTAACGGCAGCCAAAAGATGGCAAGTTAAAGGTATGGTTAATGCGGGGTTGTCCATGATACAAATTGCCAGGCAGTTAGGTCACCGACCCCTCAACAATCAGTCGATTAGTGAGGAAATATCACCAAACAAACGATGTAAAGGGTCTGCTTGGTTCGGGCAGACCACACAAGACATCAGCTAGACCAGACGCGGTCCAACGTAGACTTGTTCGCCGATTTCCCTTTGCTACAGTCCAATGCTAAAACGGCCATGGCTGCCACACCAGCCACTCTGTCATAAAACTGTTAGACATCGACTAAAAACAGCAAGGTATAAGGCCAGGACACCCGTCCGACGACCATAGTTGACACCTGCCCACATGGATGCAATATTACGGTGGTGAAGGGACTGGCATCGGTGGAACCTGGCTTCTTGGGGGAAGATCCATTTGATGGTATGGGGTTATATGCCATATGACTGCAAACATCAGCTTGTCACAGTGAGATAAAATCTTAATGAACAAGATACCAAGATAAAGCCTTGAGGAGCCATGTAGTGCATCATTTTGATAATCATCCCCTGTAAACAAGGCCAATCGTTATGGATGACAACGCCAGGCCACATCGCGCACGTGCAGCCATTGATTACCTGCATCAAGATGTCATTACCACATTTCCAAGACCAGCCGGAAGCCCTGATTTCAACCCGATCGGGCATGTTTGAGACATTCTGGGGTGAAACGTTCGACAGAGATCCACCAGTCCAGAAACTTGATGAATCAAAATTGCACCAAGAACGGAACAGGTTGCCCCAACACCAGATTCAGCGTCTTGTGCACCCAATGACGACGAGGGTTCAAAATGTCATCCATGTGGGCCGAGGATATAAAAGATAATGACTCTGTCTTCTGTTTCTGGAACTGATTGGGTGTATGAATTAGGACTATGCATCGTGATACCCGTTTGGGATGGTCATACTTCTATCTTCATTTCAGTTTTATTGCAGGACCCATGTTTAATCAAATTACACCATTCAATTTCCTTATTTTGTAGGTTTTCTGTTGATGAAAAGTCTTTTTTAGCATTTTGGTTACAAAATAATTTCCTAGGAAGACGCACATGACCTATAAACTGTTATTAAATATAGGGCCTGTCATGACACTTTGGTATTGCGAAACCTCTTTTCATCTGTATCTATATATGTGTGTGTGTGTGTGTGTGTGTGTGTGTGTGTGTGTGTGTGTGCGCGCGTGTGCATGTGTGTGTGTGTGTGTACAACAAAGCAGGTACCATAATAGCTTCAGTGCAATCCATTTTCGTATTCATGAATAATTGGTCAGATGAACATTCAGAAGTCAGTTTCATTTATGCTTGGCACCTACAATATACATGAGCGATGATTAAGGACCACCAGAATCTAAGGGCACGTGTCTCCAAGGGCCCCCAAACGCAGGTGCCCATACCCTAACATGTTTCACAAAATGTCTCAAACGCTATAGATCGCGTGGTTGCCACATATCATAACAACTGTATGCACTACAAGTTTCTGAACTGACTTAAAAGAGGACAGTACTAAAAATGGACTTTTCTTAACATGCCAGGACGTTGACTTTAAGAAAATGCGCAATGACAAGTTATGCTCTGATGGTATGTCCTTTCGCAACATCTTCAACTTTAACCACACGGCTATTAGTCGACTTGTGAGGTAGCATACCATACCTCCCCATACCAAAACGTAGCCGTCACCAAACTGTCGACGGTTAACAACGCACGTGTCAGCATACCGTTCACCTGATCGTCTGTACACCCTTGCCATGCCATCTGAGCTGTCCAGATGAAATCGAGACTCGTCAGTGAACAAAATACCATCCCAATCTCCTGTACCATAGATGCTGTATACACTAAGCACGACGTGCCTGTCGGTGACTTTGAAGCAAAACTGGACGTATTGCAGGCCTTCGAGGCCCCTCAGTCGGTTCAGTGCAATCCTGGAACCGATTGCAGCTAAGCAGTCTCGAATCGATTGCTCAGATGGGTCAGCCGAATGTGGTTGTCTGGCTGACGTAACATTTGAGCAAAATTGCAGGGGCATGGAGTTCACTGCTATATATGTGATCTTATTATATGTCTTGCAAAGTAAGATAAAAAATGGACCACAGAGAGTTCGGGGGATCCTGGCATAGTCAGGCTGGTAAGGCGCATCATCAGCTCAGGGCCCTTTCCCCCTGTACACGCAGCCCAGACAGCGAACGGGACTTCTCCCAAACAACGCTGCCTTGTTGAACCCACAAAGAACATTCAGGAGAATATGTAGATTCCCCAACACTGCAGCCTTCTGCATTACCCAGAGTGTCAAAAGGGCTGTGCTCCCGATGGAGTACCAAGGAACTCTCCTGATCTGCACCAAGAGATCAGGAGGTTCCAAACCGAGGGCACCGAGAACAATGGAGAACGTGACGACTGCGTACTGGAGATGTAAACGAGAGGTTTCAAAGGCGAGGTCCGTAAATTTAGCATGCTTTTAGTGAATCTTGCCAATCACATTGCCGTCATAAGGGCGAGAAAAAAATGATATAAATAAATTCATTGGCTTTATTACAAAGGACAAGATCAGGTTTGATGCTAGGAATTTTTCAGACTTTATATGGGCCTATTCCAAAGAAGTTTATAAAGCATGATTTTCCATGACGCCCTGGACATATGCATGTTCAGGGTCGTACCATGGATGGACCTCGGTGTCAAGGCGGAAACCATAGTAGAAGCAACGAGCCATGCCATCAAGATATACTGTGTGTGTGAGTCGGTACTGCAGTGTTTTCTCAGAACGTGATCGACTCTATAAGCAGACTTGGTGAAGTATATCACCTGGCTTACTCCCATGGCTGTGCCGTCCAGCAAATACACCGCCATCAACAAAATCAACCTCAAATTTCAGATTCTGCCCATCAACCTTGGCACGCTTAAAATTGCTGTGGAGCTCCTTGCTTACATCGTGAGTCTTGACATGCATCACTAAAGGATCATCCAACAAATAAATATGTGCGAAAGTACACAATAGAATCATAAAGAGCTTCCACATTAATCATACCGCGATCTCCCGATTTATTATTATTGTTGTTTTCTAATGCGCCCTGCGTAGACATATTTCTCGCCCTTCTCTATCCGCAGACACCTGTTCCACAGTCAGACTGGAGCAATGTGGACATATTAGCACCCTCCCGCCGGGTTCTACCGGTTTATGTATGGCAATGGCCTCAGGTTGATCTCAGACAGCATCTCACAAGGGAAGAGAGCTTATTTGATGCTGTGGATAATGAAACAATAAACTCCCACCTAATTGTTTTTATATTGCACCACAGATTCCTACCGGTTCCATATTGCTACGCTGTGATTTGTTTTATTAAGTAACAGATTAATGCAAGATAAGAGGGTATGCAATAAATATAGAACGTCATACTAGTGCATATGGATGTTTTGTATTGAACTCGAAGACGTAATAGGAGCAGAGAAACAACTCGTTCCTCGTAGTCGTTGTTTCTCTGCTCCCATGAAATCTTCGAGTTCAACACAAAACATCCAAATGCACTAGTATGACGTTCTATATATATATATATTACATATGGACTTGAACATTACATCACAATTTTTCACTGGTAGCTGTAAGGATTTTAATTATAGAAATAGTTCTATATTTTAGCGCAAATATTTACCGTTGCATTAGCTTTGCGGTCAATAAAGATACATATAAGTATGCATATAAAACATCTACCAAGAGCAATACATCGTGTGTTAGCGCCTTGTGAGGACCGTGGATTATACCCTATTACATGTTTTGTTATAACGTGTTTAAGCTGTTGCATTTTCAGATCCGCCAACAGTCTTGGTGAAATTCAATCACTACGGTTTCTACCAGGGATCTAATGTGATGTTGTGGTGCTATGTCAACTCCTACCCACTCGTGTCCCCAGCAGACATCACGTGGGTTCGTGATGGGAAATTTGTAATCCCTAGTTCTTCATGTCGTGACGTCAGACCCAACTGGCGGATGTGCAATGTGGACACCAGTACAGCTGGTAAATACATGTGCAGAGCTAACCATCGATTGGCATCTGTTAATAGCGAGGACATTACTGTACAAGTGAGAGGTAAGAAACGGCAATCATGTTACGAACAATATGTTGAATATTAAATCTCATGAACAGAGAGGAACCTTAACTTTGTTTTGGAGTGGTCAGTTAGGCAGAAAATATGTGTTTAGTGACAGTGATGAAAATGTTGATGTGTAAACATACCAATGATTTTAAAAATGAGCATCATGTAGTTGTTGACGAGTGTCCTCTTTTGGCGAGAGAGAGAGAGAGTAGGAGAGAGAGAGAAAGAGAGAGAGAGTAAGAGGTGAGGTGAGGAGAAAACACGGTCCTAAATGTATTATCAATAGTTCTTATAGTATTATTTATCTTTGTCAGTCGAACGACTATATTTTACTCTTAAATTTTGCCAAATTTCCTACGGTGTTTCTTTTTGGGCGAGGGCCTTCTTTCTACTTTTATTGATCTTCTAATTTCTATAAGTACTATAATATCTATTATACATATTATCAGTGACTCTGGTCAGACAGACAATACTGTACTGTTGGTCACTGAATAAAACTATACCTAGATTAAATACTCTTAAAAATCTTCGGAAGTTTTTATTTAGGAATGAAAAATTGGGAGATAAATTCGGAGTCAGTCAATGTTGATATGATACTAATGAATGTTTTGTGAGTGCTTCACTACTTGCACTTCCTTATGACCATATATAGTTGTTGTACAGTATTTGCTCTTGAAAGAATACTGGTGTACTACGTGACATTTGCATGTGTACGATGATCATTTTCAAACAAAAACAACAACTAGAAACAAACACTAACAACTGTGTGATGCAAGATGGATTGTCAAAATCAATGGTCCATAGTGATTTATCGACCTTCTTGAAAACCGTCAGAATCAAGAATGAGTGAGTGAGGGAGTAATACTTTATATCAACATTAAAATCAATAAATTTAGAACATAAAAATCTGTCATCGTAGGACAGTAAAACTACCAGAGTATCACAGCTCTTAATTTAAAACTAGTAAGCTATCATAAAAAAGATATCACTATAGGAATCAATAATGACACCTCATGCACGTGCATGGGGCTACTGCGTTGTGCACATGCATCCCATTGTGGTTATGGGTGGTGATAAAGAGAATAGTGGTGCGTTCATAAGTTGTCTGAACCCGTGATGATCCGGGTTGGAATTTATCTTCATTAACCCATTCTTGTCGTAAGAGGCGACTAACGGGATAGGCTGGTCAGGCTCCCTGATTTGGTTGACACATGTCAATTGCGTAGATCGATGCTCATGCTATTGCGGCTGTTGTATGATCTGGACCAGACAATCCTCATGCTGTTGATCACTGGATTGTCTGGTCCAGATCATTTACAGACAGCCGCAATATAGCGGGGAAATTGCTGAGTGCGGCGTAAAACTAAACTCACTCACTCATAAGATGTCTGTCTGTGTAAGGTTTGTTCACGCTTATACTTCCTATCCAAATTGACAGTTCAGGTTCCCCAACGGTTTTTGAAGAGTATATGTCATCATTGAAATAAAATAATAATTTCTTAAATGTAGTAACAATCTTATACGAAGGTTTGATTTGCAGATATGTGTCCCACAATTGTTGAAAGGCATACGCTAGCTGATGAAGATAGAAGTAAAGATGGGTAGGTCAAAAGAGCTATTAGATTTCGTTATGCGTGTCGTAGTCCTGAAGAACATGATAACATTGCGTATTGTCGGGTTGTTTTTATTTGAGTTTCAATTTTTGGTACACTTGCCTAAAATATCCCAAAGCAGTTCTTTCGGTAAGATAGACCTTGTATTTGCCGCTGAACAAAAAGGCAATAACAGCACAATGTGCTGCTTCTTTCAAGTAAAGTAGACAAATAATATGTTTGCAAGAGGAGATCCATTCATAGATATACTACTCACACTTTGCTGAGGAACACAAAAACTTTACTTACACGTAGATTTATAATTTTAAATTGTATCCATTTAAAACTGGATAAATAATGATATGGTAACACATCTTTAGGAAATCAGCCACTTTAAGGAAACCGTATGCACTTGATACATGTGTAACCATAAAAATGGTTTTCATGGCACCAATCAACCATTTTGCAAATCACGGCACGGTTCACTGACAAGTACACAACACCTGCCAATAACAGGTATGGGATCCACAAGATGCAGTGACATACTGAAAACTTGGAACCATGCTTACAATCGGCTTAGATATCTAAACCAAATTTGACCCCACATCATAGTTTCCCGTTGAATCAATTATTTGATCGTTAGCAAAGTGTGAATAATATATAATTAACCTGATCAATCTACATTCATGTTGGCCGTATCGTGTTGACTTACAAGCTGAATCTATGCGTGACCTGGAAATCAGTACGTAAAAGAACTAATTGTTCAAACAAAATGTAAATATAATGACAACATGCAGCTGTGATCACACAATGCCATTTGGAAAGTGGTCAAACCCAACAAAAGTACAAGAATCTGTACTTTACTGAAAAACTGTAATCCCAAACATAACATATGTTGTGGCCAGTTGGTGGTAAAACATGTTATATCTGAGATAACACTTGAAACATACTATAAAAGAATGCCATGTAATTAACATTTGTATCCTCAAATTAACTAAATAATGAAAATCAAAACAAAGTAATTACAATGGCGGAGAAACGTTGTGAGTTAAAATCTAAAGCCACGTCAACAATATTTCAGCCATAAATTAGAGTCAATATAACCTAACGACAATGACAGTAAGATATACAATAACCAGGGTGTCGCTCATATATACATATATACATGTATCACACAGATTTCACTATTTTTAAATTTATTGCATTAAATGGATGAGTACCTTCTGGATATCTATGTTGAAAGTCATAATGTGTTGGGCTAGTCTATCAAGTGATTATCAATGCATGCATAATCCTTCTCAGGTAGGAATGTCCTTTCCCATGAATTCCTGAGTGAGTGAGTTAATATTTAACGTCACATAGGCAATATCTCAGCCATATCGTGACGAAAACAATTTATACAATAAAACATGAAAACATTTTGAAGTGTAAAACCTGTCAACGATGGACAGTAAGAATACTGGAGTATCACAGATATGAACATAAAACTAGCATGTAAAACTAAAACATTTTAATTAAAGACGAAAATACAATATAAAACACGGGCTATCTATCGCCAACAACTGAAGGTAGATCACCTCACCAGGAACCATGGGGACTTACATTACTTTTGCTACATGCATGGGACCTAGCTGGATATCCACCATCCCTTAGCCGCTGGCGATGGTAGGAAGATTTTGCCGAAAGTTCAACTAACAAAAGTACTACGACTAAAAAGTATGGTTGAGCGAAATTGACTTTGAAAGTTTTGGGGACTTACGTACCCTCTCAGGAGGACAATAATTTTACGATACTTTAACCCCCTTTGAGGATACAACCACTAACAATCGCAGTTGCTAATTCATACTAGCACGTTTAAAATACCATGCATCTATTTACAAAACATATTATTCATAAAAATTCTATTATTAAGTGATAATTAACCTTGTAAAAAAATCCTTAATTGTTTTGACATTAAAATATGTATCCCTTGTAATGGAAAAATCATTGCAGTCAAGCAGGATGAATTCCTCAAACCGCATCTTATCAGCTCAACATAGTTCTTGGAAATATGTTGTTGTCAAACACCTTTTAAGTTGCATTGTTTACACTGTTAACGGGGTTACAAAGCGAGTGTATGTTCAGGTTCAAGTGGAAGTGACCCACATTGAAGATCAGCTAATATATTACGGTGTCCTCAGGAACAAACACGTTTAACATATTTGATCGGCACAAATTTAACCTTGTTGAAACTAAAGTCCTTACTTCATTCCCATGGGCTTTCTTCAACGGCCATGAGCTGGTGCACCACTACCAACTTCTACAATCTAGGTTTAACCAAATATTTAACACATTCATAGCTAAGCCAGGCGTCAATCAGAACGATGGCAACAGGTTAAATAGCACAATAATTCGAATGGCCCATTCCATTCATAATGGATAGCAGTTAATAATAGATATGAAATATTTGTAAGCATACTATTTCATCTTTATGCTTATAAAACTCCAGTCCAGCCAATGCGACGTTGGTAGCCGAATTAATATACTTATTGACAAATCCGAAACGAAATCTACATGCTTTATTGCGCTCAGTTACTAATTATACTCAGTTACTACTGATGCTGGAAGCATACGTTAAAATATTCAAATACTGTGCTTTTGCAATCTCTTTTCCATTAACTCATATTTAAAAGAAGCAGGCCAAGATATGTATCGTAGGAGAAACTGAGATGAATCACAAAATTGTTCCTGAAATGGACAGTTTTCGTGAATTGAAAACGGGATGTCTAACTGTGACTGACAAAACAATAAAGACAAAACAATAATTCAAGAAAACATCGAAACATCTAACATAGTTGGACTTGATATTTCAGAGCAATCTTAAATTTCTTAGAGTCAAAACAGAACAGAACTATTTCTGTTAGTCCATTTGTCGCCATGTGAGGTTCTTACTCTTAAGGACCGTTCATAATTTATCGCTGTGGGAATGTGGGGGTGTGATGATGAGTTTTATGCAGAAGCAAGTACAATGTGATTGATCTCCTCTAACATCTATGTACAGAGTGTCATGTACAAAATTGATTATCCCCCATACCTCCTTTAACAAAATGCTCCCCACTTTAAATCACCATCAGCTCTTCTAGACATAAACTATCAACGGTTCCTCAAATCAGAAAATATTTTGCTGCAATAAGATATGGGATGGGCTAAGAAAAAATTCAGAATGCACTAGACATGCGTAATATTTGATACATATGATTCCAAAGCCAAATTAAGATGTATTCCTGCTTCAGGTGTGTCAGCGGTCGCCTACAAGTCCAGTTGAAAGGAACGTCATCTTGGGGTACTGTCTGTGGCAGGACCTGGACTTCGGCGGAAACGGAAGTTGTCTGTGGCATGATGGGATACCCGTATGTATTCAGGTTCCTTAAAACACACCTTGCTTGATACACAGGGCACAGTAGTCTTTTGACACTGATTCTTCGCGTTTTATACAATGGTTTTTTTTTTAAACTTGCAAACCACTATGCGGCACTGATCGAGGCGTACCGCCGAGTTTCTCTTTCCAGAGTTGCATCCCCTGAATGAGTGAATATAGCATCTGCAGATCTTCACATGTGTGTCCACATCTCCCGAAGATATGAAGTTATTGATAGACGTTCAAATGTGATTGATCTGGATATTGAAATACACCTACTAGAATCATCCAGCTGAAAATGACATCGATTCGCATGTTTCCTCAAACTATTTCATACGAAAGCAATATAGGTGGCATCTGATGTGTGGATATATTTGCTGAGGTATCAGTGCGTATCTACTGACTGCGAAACCTCGGTCATAACAATTGAACTTCTCTACTTATTTCTTGATTTGGTTTGAATTCTTATGTCAGTGTGATGCACGGTAATAATAGCTTTACTATCTATGATAACTGAATATGAGAATCAGTGCTTTCTGTAAAACCATGTCGGCATAACTAGAGGAGGTCACCACTGCGTTACATAAACCGATCATCGTATGGCTTTAGTATTAGCACGCGTTCCGGTCCCAAAGCGATGTTGGTCATGGATACAATACTATGAAGAACATGTACGGTCCTCTTTCAAATACTACAATCATGTATTTTCAATTGTATGTGACAATAAAATACAATTCCCCCTTTTATGTCCATATTTTACAGATATGGCGAATATTCGATGAGAGGTGGAGGTGTCCAACCCATTCATCTCGGGGACGTCACTTGTTTAACAGGGGCGACAACCCTGAATGAATGTCGACTGTCATCCATTGCAAACTGTTCTCATGACAATGACGTCTGGCTGACATGTTGTAAGAGTAGGGTCACATCTCCAGGTACAATGTTCATATCGATTATCAACAAAATACACACAAAATTCTGTTTGAGCTAAGTTTTCTTAAAGAAATTATGTTCAGGCGAAGTAAGAGTCGAATTAGCAATTGTTGATTACGTTTTCTCCACGTTAAAAGAGACATATTTTACCAATGACACAAATTGCATCTGCTGCACTGGAAATTAAACGTTTTACCACATGATTTCAGTTATGAACGCATCCTAAATGCAAACTTCAAAGTAAGTAACTGAATTTGATTTCTGCGAAGTGTGTTGCAGTTACTAATGTTGATACTGACACAGCGCCTGGTATTAGTTGTAGTTGAGACGGTGCCGACGACCACAACACCTGTCCCCCCATCAACATCAGGTAAACATTGTATTATTATGACGGTGGAATAAAACACGTTTATCAATGATATGATTAAAAGCGTGAAATTGATAATCTTGTTTTTTTATGAATATCAAGTATATAAGGCACTGATACGTTAGATCATTTAACCAGACATTGCTAGATTACGACAGTGAAGATTTCCGAGGATAAATAGGAATAGAGGAGCATTCATGTTATAGGACGGTTCATAAAGATGTGAAGAATGTGTGAAAATCTTGAAAATGTTGTCATGTGCTCTTTCCATACTAATTCTTAATATAAGTTAGAGAACAAAACCTTTTTTTTCTCTTTAATGACATACAATTTATATATGCTCAATGCCACGTTTATTTTCTTCATCAAAGCAGCAGTAAGTCCAACTCACTCACTCACTCCTTTTTTTTCAACAGCAGGACCGATTGACAAGTGCAAGGACACAGTGATCTCTGTAGCCGCTGTAGGCGGTGCCCTCCTTCTCACAACCACCGGCCTGGCAAGTTAGTAATGGCATACACAGCTGATTATTTACGGCCCTTAGCAAAATTATCAGGGATTTATTTGCTTTCGCGCTGTCAGCTTAGTGGTAGTCAAGGATAAGTGGAACCAACTCACAAAACGCGTTTCAGTGGGAGGAGCACATTACTTGGTCAAACCTATTCGGTTTGTTACAGAAGGAGAATGTGTACACTTGTTGTGCTGTTATCCATCGTACTTGTTGCGGATCGCCATCTTGGCCTTTCGTCACAATAATGAACCTCATGCATGCCATACAGGGTTAATTGTCTGCTCACACCCCAACTTATCCTGATTTACCAGTAGATCATGGGATTTTAAGTATTCATAAGTGTGAGGAGTACTGACGACAGTCATCTTCCTTATCTAGGCACTAATACCCCTGATTTTGGATGAAAATGTATTTTTCTCCATCTATCGAATCCTATTTTGTTACACGTAAACATCAAAGACCGATTTTGTTCGTATGGAGTTTAAATCTGATGCAATAACAAGACTGATAAAAGTGGGGTTGTTTTTTATGACGTGTAAACTCGGAATTCGTAAACCGGTGAATGAACAGTTGTTAGATATTACATAATGTAAAATGTCATTTGAAGTCAAATGTAATCTTATGTTTCAGGCATCTTGCTACGTGAAAAATGCAGCGCATGCAGTTCGTGTGGTTCCTGTGAAGGTATTGCCATATTTCTATATCGGTGTAGCAAAGATACAATGGGTCACACTCCTTAACATACGTTATTCCAACGCTGAAATTCCAATTCTGATGCAAACAGACTAAATGCAAACAGAGCTAGTGGAGAAGGGGCGGTAGGTTTGATCCCAGTCTCAGACATACCAAAATGTGGTACTTGTTGTTCTTCCAGGCACGAGGCATGAATGGGTTAAACTGAAACATCAGGGTTGAATTGCGGCATGGTGTCCAGATGGTCTCGCACGTTAAAACCGGTGTTAGTGCGGACTCGAACAGGCAATTAAACGTGTGTGAATGTACAACGTTAATTCAAAACCTCATTCAAAACCCCATTTCACTATTTTGCATTGTATAAGATACAAACTCAAGGTAATAATAAATTTCGTATCACAAATGCTGGATGTATTTTCATAGGTAGATGATGTTGAAATTGATGGTCCTTGTAAGATATTAAACAAGCACAAACTTGAAGCATTATGTGCTCTAGATACCACTTAAACATGCACTTATTTCTTACATCTCGTGCACATGCCAGCATTTACGCATGTGATTATCATTAAGCATTTAAATGAATTTATTCACTACTTGCAAATGGGCCACGATAACACCTTCGTACATTCAGATCAAATGATACATGCATCTATTTTGAATTAATTTGTTTCGTAGGTTTGTCAGAGAACTGATACAGTTGACAAAAGCAGCTAAACTTTGGTTTATGGTCAACTATTAGCGGATTGCACTCAGTGGTTTCAAAAGGGGATAACTGCTTGGCAGTGATATGTTTTTCAATAAAGTATGTCACCTGCTTGCGTACCATGTAAGCGGCTTTTCTCAGAGAGCAGATGGTCTACAAACAGTATGAATTACCTTGGCATTTGTTTGCTAGTACGTATGGCAAGTCGGTTTCACATTTATTAAGACATTTGATATTTTCAAATGTTTTAAAGATATCTGTATTTTTATAAAGACAACAATAATGTTTTAAATATATCTGTAAATAATTGAAGTTATCAGATAAATTTCTGATAACCAAAAATAATTACTGAGGTCTTAAATCCTTATTGGGATATCAATAGTGTACATAAGTGTAATAGAAATAAATTTAAGATATCTTCAATTCACACTATCTTGAAATAATTTATACATATCCACAAATGCATTACAGATATCTTTAACGCATTTAGAAATATCTTTAATTCAATTAGCGATATTTTTAATTCAGTTAGATATGTCTTCAATTCTGAACGTTACTGATATCAAAAATCATATTAAAAATACCAGTAATGATTTTCAAGATAACTTTGAATCAATTATTAATATCAATAATATACTACCCATTAAAAGTTTACACATTAGTGTAAATATAGACATTTACTTCAGTCAACTGTTCTTAACTAGACTTTGCAAAATATTCCATACTGTGTAAAGGTACTGTTTACACATGATCTGAAGTATTGTAAAACAAATTCGTAATGTTGAAAAGACTTGTCATGTGTTCAATAAATGATAAAAATCAGTGAAAACTTTACACCAAAACGCAGCTGTTTACACGGACTATATTTGCATATGGTTTTCAGCCATTTGATGCATGCTCCTCATGCAATTCATCTGCGCAAGGTTGCAGTTGGTTCCCCAAAGTTAGTGGAGAAATTCATCTTCGATGTAACCATATATATATTCACAACATATAGTGAGTGTTTTAAGTGAGTCTAAGCTTTTGATGGGGAGTATACAAGTAACAGGAGAGAACGGCAAAAATTTCTCCAGTTCAATTCAAGATATGAGCAATTCTTTTCAAGATATCATTAATATGCTTCATGGTTTCCTTAATTCATTTAGCAATATCATGCATTTTATTGCAGATATCTATAATTTTCTCTTTTCGAGATATCTTTAATTCATTTCAAGATATCTTCAATCCAAATATCTCAATTTTTATTCAAGATATCTTTAAAACAATCTTAGATATCCGAAATTTCTCAATATGTTATCTCTATTTGAGATATCTTTAATTCATTTCAAGATATTTCAGTTCACTATTCACCATTCATTCTCTTTTTGCATTCAAGATATCTTTAAAACAATAAAATATATCAGTATTACTTCATAAATTTGAAAACAACATAAGTAAGCGCTTTGTGTTTGATGTAATGAAAGTATCAGCAGAAGTTTTGTATATTCAGTTATGTTATTATTCCACGTGCTTTCGAAATTAATTGCTGCATTCACAACACGCTGTTTTGTATGAGTTCTGAAAATAGAATTTCACAAGGTTTTTTTAGGACTTTCGAATTCATTAATCCAACAGTAAAAACGGCTATTTACAGAAATATTGGTCATGTAAGTTGCCTTATCCATCTCTGCATATAGGTAAGAATGTAGAACTTTTCAAAAATGTATCTTTACTAATGAAGTTGAATCTGTAGTGATAGCATTATACGTAACTCTAGAATTACTTATTTCTCTATTCATTTCAGTCAGTCTATAGCGAGAAAACTTTTTTTAATTGATTTTCTACCCGAATCAGCTAAGAACTACACTCATGGGAATAAAAATTGACGTACAAAAGAAATTACTCAGCTGGTACTTTGTTACTTTCTCACAAACATCCAAAATAGTTCTATATCAGTGGCGCTTCGGTAACACAACTATAATGTTTGTGAATTGTACGTCATGACCAAAGCAATTTTCAACATATACTAGCCACATAAAGAAACTGTGCATTGTCAAAATATTATCCCAGTTGATAAGTACGATAACAATGTCAAAGGTACATATAAATTTTAATGGAGGGATCATGAGACCATAACAAGTCGGGAGAATTTCAATTGAAAAGTCAATCACAATGACGTCACGAGTCCACGAGCGGGACAGGGGTCAAACGACCATGTCACAAGCTCAATAACGGGTACGTCCACCATCGGCATTGAGAACAGCAGTGCATCGACGACGCATAGAGCCTATCAAACGTGCAAGGAAGGCTTGTGGGATGTCACGCCAGATTCTCTCAAGTTCTGTTGCAAGGTCAAGGACGTTATCTGGCGGATGAGGAAGACGGAGTAGACGTCGATCCATCTCGTCCCAAACATGCTCTATCGGGGAGAGATCCGGTGAATTTGCAGGCCAAGGCAGTAAGTCAACGTTGTGGTGTTGCATGAAATCCATAGCAACCCTTGCCGTATGAGGGCGGGCATTGTCCTTTTGGAATGTTAACCCAGGGCCATGAGGTTGCAGAAAAGGAATCGAAGAATCTGATCCCTGTAGCCCACACCAGTTAAGTTACCCTGAACAATCACCAAAGTGGTTGTTTGGCGTGCTGTTATTCCACCCCAAATCATCACGGAACCACCACCAAAGCGATTCCTCTCCAAGACACAGGCCTGTGCATAACGTTCTCCAACGCGTCTATAAGCACATTGACGTCCATCACTATGGGAAATGTTAAACCTGGACTCATCTGTAAAAACAACATTTCTCCACCAAAACAAGGGTCTGCGGACATGATTTCGGCACCACATTCGGCGAGCTTGTCGATGACGTTGTGTCGGGATAGGCCGTATGGCGGGACGTCGTGGTCTGATCCCGTGATGACGTAAACGTTGTCGAACTGTGTTGGGGTGGATACGGCGAAGTCCTTGGATGGTTCGGGCAGTCATCACTGCAGTCTGAAACATGTGGCGAAGATGGGTCACCCTTATCCATCTTTCCTGTCTTGGCGTTGTTACACGTGGACGTCCAGAACGTGGCCGATCGATGACGTCATTTGTGTTCTGGTAGCGTCTCACCAGTGCAGAAATGGTGTTCCGGTGGCAGTGGAAATGTGCAGCCACTTCTCGTTGAGACATTCCCCCACGGACCATCCCAATGGCCTCATGACGTTGTGCAGACGTGAGCCTTGGCATGCTATGCGTTTCAATAGCCGTTTAATTTTTTGAACGATCGCAAGGGCAGGGGTTGAGCTTTCCAAAGTGACAGTATTGTGTGGCATTCATTTGCTGTTTCTTTTTCCC
This sequence comes from Haliotis rubra, assembly GCF_003918875.1. Lineage (NCBI taxonomy): Eukaryota > Metazoa > Mollusca > Gastropoda > Lepetellida > Haliotidae > Haliotis > Haliotis rubra. The sequence continues at coordinate 448,065 of NW_025767204.1, read as the reverse complement.
GGAATGTACGTCTCAAGGACGAACCCACTGACGTCACGGAACGTGGCACGTGCATACACTGTTGGATACATGTCTCTAATCTCTGAGTTTACATCCTTATGTGTCTACACAGGTTTGATAAATTTAGATTTAAATTTTTTGTATGCACAGTTTCTTTATGTGCCTAGTATATATACGTCGTTAATCACCAAATACACTAGTTGTATCGTTCTTTTTACGTGAGTATAGTTACAAGGGCAAACTACATCTTGCAAAAATATATCATTCTAGCACGACAATGTGTGATACTCGATTCTGATTGGCTGAGAGCTCATCAAAACCGTACTTAAATGACAGTTTAAGGACCGCTAATTAAAGTGACCGATTCACCGCGTATGAATACAACGAACATGTGACCCTATTGTTTGTGTCCCTATCGGCAATTTCTATCTCGGCAGCTTTGGTGTTTTGGAAGTAAAAAGCGAATGGTTTGAAGTAGAATTTCTTGACCCTAATCCCAGTGAAGAAACTACGAAGCTGGAAAATCCGTCAGCAGCGCAAAAGCGGCAGTATATTCAAAGCTGGTCCAGATCTACGTGTGTTGACATCGACAACACACTTCGGCCCTAACCTGACCGCTTCCGTCCCGGCCGTAATGCCGAGTCCTTCCCCTTCCACTGTCCATGTATCCCACATAAAACGTGGCATGTCAGGTCTTTTCCAAATTGGGAATAGGAGGGTGGTTATCAACAACTATTTTCGTGAATAAAGTTAGTGGCGACTAACTTTAGCGAGTTCACGGCTTGCATTTGGGCGAGTCGATTGTCATACAGTAGGGGAGACCAATAATGCGCTTGAGAAAATTCAAATAATTGTACTTGCTCACAGTATAAACTGTATTTTTTTAAAGTTATGTATGCTACTTGTTACAAATACAAGCATACTGTTTCCTGAAATATAGCATTTATGTTGTTGAAAATGTCTTATTTTGTTCATTGCACAACCTGTCCCTCAACGGGACGATTCCAAGCGATTTCATGGAAAAAGGCCCCTTTGCCCCTTGTGTTCTTGCGCGCCAAACAGTTCGGTTTTAAAACGCTTATCAGTCGTGCTAGAATGAAGATAAAGCTACTCTGTTTTCAATTTTGCGGTCTTTTATCGTTGATTTAAGACCGCTAAATGTTTAATTTAGCGGTCTTAAATCAACGATAAAGGACCGCAAAATTGAAAATTTTCACAGAGTAGCTTTATCTTCTAATTACAATACTGCGTCAAATGTGGCATGGCCGAATTTTGAACCACAAAAAATATCACTTCTATCCATTGGTTATATTCTGCCAGAAACCTACCCACTGTAGTAAAAAGTATATAATGAACGAATTTACAACTTTCGATGTTGGCACAGTAAATACTCCATGAAGTATCTGTCATTGTCTTTATACTTTCCAGGCTGTAATCTTGGGAGTGTAGTGTGCAACAACGAAGGTACGTACAATTAAAGGTACTTGTAACGTAAATCAGAAAACATACACTTTATATTAAACAATATTGCTTGATGGGCAATATGTTTCATTATGTACCAAGCATGTAGAAGAAAATACCATTTCATAGAGAAAAGTAGCTTTGACTTTGTTTAGTGCACCGGACTTATTGTGATGTTTGGTACTGCTGGGACGTCCTTTACCATATATTACTCAATGGCAAGTTACTAAGAACATCATCATAGTAATGATAACGTGGTTGTTTTAGCACGGAACGTTACTTTCTTTTGAAGTAAGTTGATCATAGTATGTAGGACATTATTACTCACGGTTATTTATTATAAATGTTCATCTTCACATAAGGTTGCGTATCAAAGTAGTCAGACTATCTCTATTTTTACTCGATATGGTGAAATACCAAACATCCACTTATTGTGACCCAATGTCAGATGCTTTCTTTTTCAGGGAAAAACTCACTGTGCTTTTGTCGTAGTAATAAGATCAGTGATGGTGGTTCCCACAGCGGTAGCAACAGTAGGTATGTGCAGCATGCATTGCTTAACACATGTACAGCTACAACACGTATCATTGTGTTTCTTAGCTTGATGTATTACAGAAGCCCACAGTCCGCACTTTAAGAAACTATGGTATAAAACGTCCACTATTTCACACGGTACTTATATTTCCCTCGCCCTTTGTTGCGGAATTAATGACCACCACAAAACCACACTTTTTGTCTACGTTTCACAAATGATCTAAAATTACTTTTGCAAGTTTTAGATGTATAAAGTAACATTCAGTGTGCGCACTATCTAAATCTGCTGCTAACAATGTTAAGTTCGCAGATTGCTTGTTCATTCATTAACACTCACAAAATCACTCACGAAATCAGGTCCATCATAAGGGAAAAATATTTCAATGTAAAAACAATGAAGGATCTTTTTACAAATGTTAATTTTCATTTAATTATTGTTTTTTTAAAAGAGATTGATTTATTGCATGAATTCTGAGTAATGTGTTTTGTAAATAGCTACATTTTAAAGATTGGTAGTTTAGATTAGTAATTTAGATTGTTAGTGGCTGTACCCTCAAAGGGGGTTAAAGTATTGTAAAATTATTAAATATTTCCTACAATCGCCAGCGGCTGAAGGGATGGTGTAAATCAAACTAGGGTCCATGCAGGTAGCAAAGGTACTGTAAGTCCCCATGGTCCCTGGTATGGTGATCTACCTTCAGTTGTTGGCGATCTATAGCCTGTTATTATATTGTGTTGTCCTCTATAGTTAAAATGTTTAAGATTTAATTACTAGTTTTACATTTATATCTGTGATATTCTAGTTGTTTTACTGTCCTTTGTCGACAGCTATTTAGGTTGATTACCTTGTTTTCATCGCTATATGGCTGTAATATTGCCGATGCGATGTAAAATTTTAACTCACTCACGAAATCAGGTACGTGGTTCAGAAATAATTCCATACAAGTCATTCTGTTATCAGCCAATCAGGAAACAGTCAATGGGCGTGGCCCGTTTTCGGTATAAACGCGAAAACATTTACCCGGTTAATTAATATATGCAATTTGTTTATATTGTAGTGAAGAGGACGAAGAGGTGATCGTAGTGATTACAAAGATAGGAGGTTGGTAATCACATTACTCTGTCTTCCAAGCTACGGTTTTTTTTGGCAGTCACTGAACACATGTTACAGTAAATAACATCAAACGTATTTTAGTGGTGCTGAATACAATAATATGTTGTCTTATGATGGGTTTTAGCGATCGAATATCTGATATCAATTATCATGATTATATACCTATCATAATTATATAGTGATCTTAAAATATATATAAACAATACTGTTACTCAGGACCCCCGTAAAGCGGACAGCGCGCTTTCGGGACTATTTACTGTTGGAAACATTAAATAAAACGTCTACATTTTTCAGGCATTTCGTAGAATGACATGGTTCAGTTGTGTCATGGTCATATGTCTTTTGGAATTAGACAAAGGTGACGGGAGGTCTTTAATCTGTCTGAAGATACTTAATGATATCATTACCAACTTCGGCTAAATAGAGACATAGAGGCTTAATACCCGTCGACTATTCCTGAGACGTATTTTCTAAGCCACAATCATGTCATTAATATCACTACTGGCTCTGTGGATTCCTTTGGCTAGTAAGTACTAACGTCGGGTCAGGCAAGACGTCTGGCATTGCTGTGATGAAACATGCAGTGAATTCGGAACCACTGTCGGACCGCATGATCACCGGTGTCCCCAAATGACGGCATGCTTTTTTACACCTGAAGTTCACACTCCTGATATTGATAATTGAAGAATGGTTGATTATTCTCTAGCTTCTGAAATTTGTGGAAAACACGTTAATTTCAACCTAAGCTGCGCGTACGTCATGCCACCACCTACAGAAAATCAGTGTCTCGTGGGTATGCTGGAGACTGGAATGGCCCAAAATGAAGTGGCCAGAGATTTTGGTGTGCATCGAAATACGATCGCATCTCTATGGAGATATTTTCAACACAAGAGATTTGCCTCGGACCGAGCGTCCACGCGTGACGTCACGTCGGCATGACAACCACATTTGGCTGACCTATCTAAGGAACCAATTCCAGACTCCGAGTTTGACTGCTCGAATTATTCCTGGCTTACGTCCAATCAGTTCCAGGACTGTACGGAACCAACTGAGGAAGCACAACATCCGGCTCCGACGGCATGCAATACGTTAGATTTTGCTCCAACGTCACCCAGAGTCACGTCTTGTCTGGTGCAGACCGTATCCACAGGAGACTAATTGGGGGTAGTGTTTCGTTCACTGACGAGTCGAGATTTCATCTGGACAGGTCAGGTGGAAGGGCAATGGTGTGCAGACGGCGGTATGCTGACGCGTGCGTTGTTAAACGTGGACAGTTTGTAGACAGCTGCGTTATGTTATGGTATGGACAAACATCACATCTCTTGGTCAGACGCAACTTGTCATTTTCAATGGAAGTCTGACAGGTCTGCAATACAGAGATGAGATCATTGAGTTGCATGTACAGACGTTCAATCAAGGACAGAGACATTGCTTCAGCAAGATAATGCCTGTCCATATGTCACTCGTGACAGATTTTCCGAGACAGAAGAATATTCCGATACTCTCTTTGGGTTGTTAGCTGAATTGAGACAAGCATCTGTTCAGACAACAACATTCCACAACATTTCTTCACTCGCTTGGTATTGTCTATTCGTCGTCGTTGTCAGTCCTGCATCAACACCAGTGGTAGACACACACGATACTGAATTTGTGAACGGACTTTTGACATCATATCTCTTCAAGGGCGTGTCACAATGCCTAATGTCAAATCATACAGATTTCGATACTTTCCTGTAATCAGTTAAACGGTGATTAACAAAAAAAACACCACAAATCATGTTATTATCTCTTTGCATTTAAATGACATAACATCAAATAATGCACAGTTACTTTATCCCAGTGGCTTACTTCTGTTTCTCTCTGTAGACTCAGGGTATGCAGGATGCAGAAAGTGGTGAGATGGTCTTGGTACACAATCATTAACCTTTGACTGTCCTTCCACATGGACTGCACGACGACGAAAACAACTTGTCCCCGACCAGAAAACTCACTGGTCAAAGTAGGTTACACTTACTACACATATGGATTGCATCCAGCTCTTCACAATCATAAAACTACTGACAGAACCAAAGCAAGAGCACATTTGTAGATCCGAAGAATCCTTAAAGCAGGCGAAACAGTTTTGTGGATACTTCATCAACAAGGTCACACATCTGAGAGACACCCTTTCTAACCAGCTTACCGATGCAGTTGATCCCTTGTACAGAGACACAACATTCACTGGGCTGCCCCTGTCCCGCTTCTACCTAACCACTGTGCAGGTAGTAACAGACAAAATCCAGAAATCTCCTGTCAAGTCATGTCGGCTGGACCCGAAAACCACTTGGCTCCTTAGAAACTACTTACCTGTGTTCGTGGAAGAAGTGTACTTGATAATCAGCGCTTCAGTCGATGAAAGAACTGTGACCAGCTCTTTCAAAGCAGCAATTATTAATCTATCCTCAAGAAACCCTCCTTCGACTCCTTATTGAAAAACTTCAGGCCTGTACCAAACTTACCGTTTCTCTCTTACGTACTGGAGAAAGTCATCTTAGCGAGGTGGAATCAACACTTAAGGAGGCATGACCTTAACGATATGTTTCAGTCTACGTGCTGATCTCGACACTACAGCGAGACTGCTCTCCTGAGAGAGGAAAATGACGTCCTCCGATCTGTGGATGGACGGAACCTAGCTCACCTAGCTCTACTCGACCTGTCTTCTGCGTTCGACACTGTGGACCATTCCATTCTGATGTCACGGCTAGAACACACAACAGGGATAACGGGATATGGTTCAAGACATATCTCACACGCCACCAGAAGAGTGTGCTGGTGGAAGGTTTGACATCCCAATCGTGTGACTTGACAAACGGTGTGCCACATGGATTGGTACGTGGACCAGTACTCTTTTCTATCTATATCCTACCGATCGGTAGCTGGCATCATGTCCGACAATGGCCTTAACTACCACCTCTACATCCACGACAAACAACTCAACGTCTGTGCTAAACTATCTACGTACCTATCATGTCAAGCCAAATTGGACTCATGTGTACAAGACATGATTCAATAGATGTGCGCTATTTTTCTTTAACTAAATAACAACAAAACCGAGTTTATGACACCAGTTACAGAATATTCCACTACACCCACTTTCCATTGAGATAAACCGAACAGATCAAGTAAGGCATCTTGTTGTTCCTATCAACAAGACCCTACCTGCAACTCACCGTGTCCTGTAATCAGCTTGTACTGCCACAATGTATCTTAGGAACATAGGAAACAAGAAGACAAAGTCATCAATATCCCCTGCAATGGCAAAATACTTTTCATGATTATGTCTACGAGTAACGATTAAGTCAAATATTTAGGTGTGTACATAGAAAAGTGGAAGGAGAGTATTGAAAGGGTTTAAAAGTTCTGCTCCAGAAAGGAGCACTATCACCAATTTCAGTCTAAGTCAAACTTGTTGCCATGGAAATGCCAAAAATATTTAATTCAGAATTCCAAAACTACCAAAAGGCACAAGGACACCACCAGATCTATCTATGTGCTTAGTTTGGTGACGACATATTGAACGGTTTTAGAGTTCTGCTCCGGAAAAGAGCACTACCACCAATTTCAGTCTAAGTCGAACTTGTTGCCATGGAAACGCCAAAAATATTTAATTCAGAATTCCAAAACTACCAAAAGGCACCAGTACAACACCAGATCTATCTATGTGCTAAGTTTGGTGAAGACATATTGAACGGTTTTAGAGTTCTGCTCCGGAAAAGAGCACTACCACCAATTTCAGTCTAAGTCGAACTTGTTGCCATGGAAACGCCAAAAATATTTTATTCAGAATTCCAAAACTACCAAAAGGCACCAGTACACCACCAGATCTATCTATGTGCCAAGTTTGGTGAAGACATATTGAACGGTTTTAGAGTTCTGCTCCGGAAAAGACAAATGTGCACGGACGGACGGACGCACGGACGGAGTCCATTTTAATATCCCCCGCAAAACGCGTTGCGGGGGATAAAAAAATATGGATCGAGTCCAGTGCGCCACCATACCTTCAGCGGGTGCAGAACATGGCTGCAAGAGTTATCACGAGGACAAAGAAAGTTCGACCACATCACGTCTGCATTAAAGCAGCTGCACTTGTTTCCGTACAAGAAGAGGATCCAATTCAAAGTTCTCGTTCTAACGTATTCCGCAGCCTTCTGCATTACCAAGATTGTCAGAAGGACTTTGCTCCGGTGGAGATCACAGGCACTCTCCTGGTCTGCGCCAAGAGATCAGGAGGTACCAAACCAGGGGCACCAAGAACTCGAGTCTGACGACAGTGTACTAGGGATGCAAGCATGACATTTCAAAGTCGAGGTCCGCATATTTAGCACGCTTTTCCTGAATCTTGCCAGTCACATTGCTCTCAAAAGGGACAGAAAATTCAATGATATAAATAAATTCATTAGCTTTATCAAAAAGGACATAATCAGGTGCGTTGGCTGGAATTCTTCTGAGACTGTATACGAGCTTATTCTAAAGACGTTTAAAAGCATCATATTCCATGATTGACATGTTCAGGGTCGTACCATGGATGGACCACAGAGTCAAAGCCACAGGCATGGCTAAGATGATAGTAGAAGCAACGAGCCATGCCATAATGTCTTTTCAGGATATGCTGTTTGTGCCAAGAAAAGACTTGCACTGACAAGGTGTTGGGCAGTCTTTGTAAATTCGGTCGGCATTGCATGTTAATATTTTCTTTTAGGTGATTGTGAGTGTGAAGTGACTGGCCCAAAGCTGAAAAAAGGAAGTCCTCAGTTTCACATTTAACACCAGCCGACTTCATCCAGGCGAAAGATTGCTGTTCTGTTCCACACACTGCAATGGCTTCTCAGAGAACTTCTCCCACAAATGACCGACTCTTGGTTCACTTGTTGAAGGCTTACTCCCGTCGCTGTACTGTCCAGCAGTACATTGACATCAACCAAAATCAACTTCAAATTTCATATTCTGTCCAACAACCTTGACACGCTTAAAATAGCTGTGGAATTCCTTGCTTTCATCGTGAGTCTTGACATGCAGAGGATCATCCGATAAATAAGTATGTGCAAAAGTACACAATAGAATTCTATCACGAAGAGCCTCCACATTACTCAAACCCCGACCTCCCAAATTGTTTGGCATATATAAACGATTTAGAGAGGAGCGAGGGTGGTGGGCACTGTTATCAGGCGGTCAAGACTCTGGATGTCATGTTTTGTCCAATCAACTACTCCAAACAATAAGAAAGGACTGGCACAGCAAAAGTATTGGTAGCTTTGACCTTGTTTCGAGCAAGTTAGCTCCGAGCTCAAGAATTTCTTTAAGCAAGTTTTGTACTCGCCCCGGATTTTTTTTAAATCTGGGCATTCTGGAGCTTGTCTCGAACTTGCATTCCAAGATAGATGTAGGCCTGATCTTCCACAAAATGCTCAATAACTCCTGCCCCCTTGTAACCTGACCGATCAATCATTAATTACCTTGCCACGTTTCAAATGGGGGAGTATTACATTTGTCAAGACCAAATCCCATGACAAAATCATTAGAAAAGGACTCAACAAGGAAAATCTGTTCTTTCAATGTGGTATCTCCTTTGGCAAGGAGCTCGATGTCATCCACGCAAAGGAGATGAGTAAGGTGTGCTGAGGAGGTTCAGAATGGTAGCCCTCCTGTTTATTGACCTGGAAGCTCAATGGATTTAAAGACAGACAAAAAGCTAAGGACTAAAGGAGTCCCCCTGGAATATTCCCCTTCTGACTGGAATGGATTCCGAAGTCTGCACCTGCCCTTGCGAGTACATCTCAAGTTGAAGACTTGAGTAAACTCATGAAGACTCGCTCAGGGAGGTAAATACAATGAAGGGACTTCAGAATCCATTCATGAGGGACAGGGTCGTATGATGGAGAGATTTTGCGGTGATATTTTTAGCCTCTTCCAAAATCATATTTTGTACAGGAAGTTGATCCTTGCACCCCCAACACCCCTTCCTTGCTCCCTTCTGCTCTATATAAAATATGTGATTAGAAGAGCAGTAAGATGACACGAGGTTTGTCAGACACCCTGTGGTGATTTTATATTGTGTATTCAAACATGTGATAGGGCGGAAGGTTTTGGGATCATCCAAGGAGTGTTGTGAGACCTTTATAGAACCATGGAGGAACATCACCTGTGCCCACGAGAGAATTGAAGCAGTAAAGTAATGTTTGGACACAGGGAACAGTTTCAAATACCGGTTTCGAATGCCATCAGGCCCTGGGCTGTATTAGATTTGAACATTTCTCACCCATGGTGCCTCAAGGTTACAGGGTACAGACAACAACTATTTCCAGAACCTTTCACTGGCATCCATGGGAGGCCGTTTATCATGCTCACCATCACCTTTCGTTTTGAGTTCCCTCTAAAAATGCTTTTCAATATTAACTTTATTTTATTTCATAAATGTGCTGTTCTTTTCCCATTTTTACTTCTTTCAGTCCAAACCTTTAATTGTTTCTTAAGGGAATCGGCAATTTGGACAAGTACCTTTTTTTCGTTGTCATCTATTGTAATTTTGATTTCCTCCAAATTCGACCCGTGAAGATCCGGGGTAGAATAGGTCTTCAGCAACCCATGTGCTTGCCATAAAAAGGCGACTATCTTGTCGTAAGAGGCGACTAACGGGATCGGGTGGTCAGTTTCGCTGACTTGGTTGACACATGTCATCGGTTCCCAATTGCGCAGATCGATGCTCATGCTGTTGATCACTGGATTGTCTGGTCCAGACTCGATTATTTACAGACCGCCGCCATATAGCTGGAATATTGCTGAGTGCGGCGTAAAACTAAACTCACTCACTCACTCCTCCAAATTGACTTTGGCCTCTAGGACATGGGGTTCCCTGGCGATCTTATTTTAAGGCACAGCTCAATCCAGGAAATAATTCTTCTAATTTCAGAACGTGTTACGAGAAACCGGTTTTTCTTTGGTGTTTGGTATTATCACTAGATGTTTGGTTTTCTTTGGAAACTGTGTGAAGTGCCTCTTAAGTTCGAGCGGCAGCACAAACACAGCAATTAACGTCATGAAACGGACAGTCCACAAAAAGTTTTAGAGAAATAGTTTCTTTGAGTAAATTGATTTCATTCTTGGGAAAAGTTGTGTAATTGGCCTCTGTTTCTCTAAAGGTAAATCACAAATTTCCTCATAAATGGAACTGAACAAAGTGTAAACGGGATTTTTGGAAAGATCTGCTACTGAGGAAGAAGAAGAGTGAGGATCACAAATTTTTGGGCCAACTGGCTCTATGCCGGAAGAGTTTCCATCAGCTACAAGAGGAAAGAGGTTGACGCGAACGTCCATCATTACAGATCTGTCGTGAACAGCCATGTCCACCGTCTACTCTTTTAATCATTTCAAGCGTCAAAAATCTTCTTGGTGACGTTGTAGAAATCAGGTTAATTTGGCTTCCGGAGCCTTCCTTAACTTCTCAACATCACCACACTTCATACTTTGTACTACTCTTTTCAACTGGTGACTTGTACTCCTTCTTCAACGGTGTTGCAGTGCTTTTCATTACGAATATTTTCGCAAACCTCACAAAATGATTGCCATATTCATTGAGTAATGTCAATGTAGGTTTCAAAAATGTTTTATATACTGGGAAATGTGGTCTTAAATAAGTAGAAGCCAAGGGGTATAATACGCTATTCGCTAGATGTCTTATTCAACATTTTTCTGACAATCCACGAAATATTTAGACTGTGACAAGAAAGGGTTGCCAGATCAGGTGTGAACTATAGGGACCTTTAATCGCAAAGATAATGCACATTCCTAGTGTACTCCAAGTTCTAACAAATTATTGAACTTGCATTTTTCGTTTTTGCAGGAGCACTTGCGTTTTCTGACAAGAACCATAGAAAACTAAAGGGTGTTGAGTGTAAGTAATACATCATATGTTCAAACGTTGGTTTTACTGTAGTCATCCATGTGTCACTGTATTTTGTGATTTATTGTGTGATGATCAACCCAAAATACGTCTCGCCTATATATAAATTGAGATGCAAGAGAAACTATACCACTCTGATGCTTTCATCAAATATTTAGTTTTCAATTAAAAGTTCATATTATTATTTAAAATATGAACTGTACTGGCGCTGAGTCAGCCCTAATCTTGGCTGCATTCCTCTTAATTGATTTACAACTTTAAAAATGTACAAATAATCGCATAATAAGCAATTTCTGATGAGTATCTTGTCTTCAGACATGTTGTGCAAATTTCAGACGGGTTGTGAAAACAAGTGAAATAAGGTATATTAACTAACATACAGTTATCTTGCCGCATGTCAATTTTATCAAAGTGATCGATGGTTCAATAGACATGATCAAATTTTACAGCTGTTCTCGCCAATTTCAATTACATAACATAATCTCTCACTACGTTGTTTTGCCGCTAAGTTCAAGGTCAAATGCAACCGAAAATAACAGACATAATTAAAACACAATTATCATTTATTCATGATATATAATATATACTGAAAGGCAAAAGAAACGTCGTAATATTAGAAATGACATTTGAGTATCAATGGAGTATTTGAACCTATTTTTTTAAATATACACCAGAAGTCAAGTTTGAGGAAACATGAATCGTGGTCGTATAGCCTGCATTGCCCAATAAAGAATTGTTTGAGCTTGAAGTTAGAAATGTTTTTGCTTTTTGGAGAGGGAAAAGTTCCCACAAACACAACATTGAAATCGAGATGCACGTGCATCATAAATGCATTCAGGCATAAATTGCCGGCTTGAATGGCAATCGTTCACTTGTTTTCTGAACACAGCAGCTATGACTAGGTTAACGAGAGATCAACCACAACAAGCTATTGGACGTCTGCACCCTGGTCAACATGCTCGAGTCATCGCTAATGACTTCAGTTGCAGCGTACGAACGATAGAATGTCTTAGAGTGCGATACAACGCCACCAGCAGCACTGATGACCGTCCACGTAGTGGTCAACCCCGTGTAACAACACGTCGCCAGGACCGTCATATCGTCCATCAACACGTGCAAGACCTATTCGCAAGGGCCAGAGAAACAGCTTGGGTGACCATAGGAAACCACCAGCGACCAGTCAGTGACCTACCATTCGGCGACGTCTCCAAGCCAGGAACCTGTTTTGTCGATGTCCTGCCAGGAGACCCATATTCACCCAACGTCACCGCCGGGAACGTATCCAAGTGGACACACCAGCGGCAAAACTGTCGTGGGGGACAATGGAGAGGGGTTATTTTCTCTGATGACAGTCGGTACTGCATTTCAGTGGCGTATTATTTTTAAAAAATAGGTTCAAATGTTCCATTGATACTTAAATGTCATTTCCAATATTACGACATTTCTTTTGCCTTTCAGTATACATTGCTGATTAAACAAATAAAAATTAAACAAATTGAAAAAACAAAATTATAACCGTACAATCGCAAATCAAAGTGCAAAATGTTGTACTTGGGTTTACTTCCCTAAAAAAAACACCATCCGGGATACCGAACCCAGTCAGAGCGGGTGGGCGTGCACTTACGTGTAACGAAGACTTTAATTAGGTGGTTCATACTTGCCGATACACTCAGGGCTCTGTGTTTGTTCATAGAGATGCTGGGTTTTGTAAATACATGTCTGTGTAATTACATAATGTGACAGAGACACGAGCCATAAATCAATGCGTTTTGTTTATGGTGTATAGCCTGATAGGTGTTAAGTTCAAATTGCACATGGTCAGTGATCGAAGTTGTGTATTGCATATTGTCTTCAGCAGACAGGCAGGCAGGCAGACACATAGGTGTCAATAAAACAGACATTGAGTTTTGTCTGTGACAGAGGCATATCTATATCACAGTTAGAAATTCTGACAATGCTAAATAATGACGTTGCTTTTAAGTATCGAACTGAGAAAGTGACTCGGTAACAAGAACGTGTGGTGAAATATGAAAATACGCAATGCCATTTTAGAAAGTGGTCAAATGTAACATATGTTATATTTGGGATTACACTTTCTCAGTAAAGTACAGATTCTAGTACTTTTGCGCTTTAGTCCCATTCGGGACTCCAACCAACACCCTCAGAGTCAGGCACCTATTCGCCAGCACACAAAGTCAGACGCCTAGACGGCTCAGCCACTGCGGCTTCCACAAAAATGAGTGTCGGATAACTGGTAGTCTAGACTGCGGACTTTGTGTACCCCTCTGATAAATGTTAATTGGCACGGCTCTAAAAAGTACTAGAATCTGTACTTTACTGAGAAAGTGTAATCCCAAATATAACATATGTTACATTTGACCACTTTCTAAAATGGCATTATGTATTTTCATAGCTTTCGGCCGTGGGAGCCGTGCCAATTAACGCTTGTCAGAGGGGTACACAAAGTCTAGAGTACCAGTTGTCCGACTTCCATTTTTGTGGAAGCCGCGGTGGCTGAGCGGTTTAGGCGTCTGACTTTGTGTGCTGGCGATTAGGTGCCTGACTCTGAGGGTGTGGGTTGGAGTCCCTGATGGGACTCAACCCCAAAGTACTAGAATCTGTACTTTACTGAGAAAGTGTAATCCCAAATATATCATATGTTACGTGTGGTGAAATAGTCAAATGAAATTATATAAACAGCTAAATCGGAAATCTACTGTCATAACATATAAAAAGCTTGCGCCTGTTAAATATCAACAAAACATGAGAAAAATAGCTCACATCAAAGCCTACGCCGAGTACTCACCACCAGCGAAGGTTTTTCGTCTTGAAATGTCGAACGCCTCACTGGTTGACACATAACTGAGTAGATCTAGATCCTTAACAAGGTTCAGTAGATCTAGATCCTTAACAAACCAAGGTTCTGTTAAGTAACATCCCGTAGATTAACTTTACTATGTGTTGTTTGTGTACACAACCAAGATTAGACTAACTCCACGGGGTTCTCGCGTTATTTTTCAACGACCTTATAATCCGGACATCCCGCTTTAGGTGACAGCAGAGACGGCCTTCCAGAAACGAATGAAATAGTAGGTCCCGAAATTTTGTAATATTTTTTTTTTTATCGCACTCGGCAATATTCCAGCTCTAGAGTCTGGGCCAGAAAAAGCATTGACCAACCGATCCCGTTAGTCGCCTATTACGACAAGCATGGGTTGATAAAGACCAATCTCTGAAAGTGAATCAAAGAATGTATTTAAGCCCTCACACAATCGTGCTTTCTGTATTGGGAGGATGCAAAAGACTCGCAATACCTAGTGCAATATTATAAAACAATCTTTGTTTCAGGTATATGCGACTTGATACGACTACATGAATGTCCGTACGTATTGTATAGCCATTTCTATGAGAGTCTACTTACATCAACACATAAGTGGTAAATGACCGACAAGCTTTATCCAGATTTGGCAAAGGATCACAAAATCATCACATCGCAGTGACATTTCTAGTATGAGTCGTGCAGTATAGCTACACTGGTTTATAGTAACTACAGCAACGTCAAATGTACTCAAAAGCAAAACCAACAAACAGAATCAGTGTTAAACTTTTACTGCTGCGAATGAAATGAAAAGACCAATGTTTCAAGGTAAATCATAACGCCCCACCTCTAAAACTGTATTGAATGGAAATGACACAGAACACCTGGATTTCTGGCCCTTTAAAGTGAATGCTGCAAGCCATGTTTCTCGAATGTCATGCCTCTTGCAAATTGCGTGCAGTTTGACCATTGGTTGGTTGCGTTTCTTCGACCATTTTAGCACTCTCTTTCTCTCATTCACAATAACGTTTGCCTCGGATTATATATTGTACAGTACAGTGCTGTATCACATAAGCAACGATGAGTAAATTACATTGTCATGAAAAGAATGTATTTTCAGGAATTCCGAAAGTCTTGGACACATTAACGGTGAGTTGAAGCTATCAGAACAATATACATGTAATATCAATAGAAGGTAATAATGAGTAATACGTTACAGTCTCACGTGCACTGTAAGAAAACATTATTGAAGTCTTATATAGTTAATATTCAGCAAACAGTATTTCGTTGAAAAAGAAATCAATAATGCCGCAAACACAATCCCTCTAACGACACTCTTGGATTTCTTATTTAGAATGTTCTACGTTAAACAATTACATTATATTTTAGTTGGGGAGAGCAATCTGAGGAGCTCCTGTCAATGTAAGTATTATGAGTGATTGACACTCCTTTCATACCCGAGGGGCGGTGGGGTAGCCTAATGGTTAAAGCGTTGGTTCGTCATGCCGAAGACCCGGGTTCGATTCCCCTCATGGGCACACTGTGTTAAGCCCATTTCTGGTGTCCCCCGCCGTGATATTGCTGGAATATTGCTAAAAGCGGCGTAAAACTAAACTCAGTCAGTCAGTCAGTCCTTTCATACCCAGTATAATCAAGCTTTAGACCCGTGTTTGGGACCTGGGCTATGCTCTTAGTAAGAAGAAGAGGAACGATAACAGTTAAGCAGTGTACTGACCAGTTAAGATGCTTGACCTTTATAGTAATCGCCCTCCTATCTTTTGACTTGGAGTGATACCTTACCTTACCTTGTACATTGTCAATCGTGACCGACGACGGGTCGCTGCTGTGTTGTTACGTAATTTTAACTGCTGACGCCATATAATAGAAATTCACCGAGCGCGATGGCTTTGATGGATATGTCTATCTTACGTCACTATAACCTGCTATGTATCTGTCAGTGTTCAATCTGACGCATAAACATCCACTGTTTGATTTGCTTGTAGATATGTTATGTAATGAAACGTTATGAATATTTCGATTTCACTGAGGCTTACGTAATAATTATATCTGAGAAACTCAAATATTTAAATAGACAATATTGGAAGTATATTGAGTGTATTTTACACTGCTATACTAGCACATCGTAGAAGCTTTATCAGATATTACCTGCCAATGTCTATTTCGACATAAAGGATTTCAATTTCACAGTTTCACTGAAGTCACACTCTCTATTGTAGGCACTCACACGCCACACTGCGACTGTGACACGTAAGTACAGGCCAACAATCAGAGAAGCATACGAACAACGGTTGTTGCCGCCATTCTCGCTGATATCGGTAAGGCAGCGACGGCATATTAAAGAAACCCAATGACATTCGTTACCACTCGCCCCTTTCCGTAACCTCCAAGAAGACTCGTCCCCGTCTCGATGCTTGTTATGTGCAAAAAAAATACGACAAACCAGTCAGAATGCGCTTAATGACTGCGATATTCTGATAAAAATAATTCCGAGTACTTAAATCCATTATGGCATTGCTTAAAAAATCATGAAAAATATATATCGTCCCATTGAAGGTACAAGAACATAAGTAACAGAATTGTGCTGCCTAATGTGAAGTTTTTAATAAGAATAACGCGACTGACTGTGAGAGATTAAAATTCACGCTTGTGCGTTTGTTCACATTACGACTTTCATGAGGCCAATTGAGCGTATTTCTGACGATCTTGTGGGCTTCTTTGGGAGATTGTACGTGCGCTTTACACCATATTTAGGAAAAGTAGTTATAAATTGCTACGAGTTTCAACACAATAATATTAAATCTCTATTCGACCGATCAACTTTAACATTGGGCTTATATTTCACATCTCTGTGAATAGTATAGTCTGACTTTTTAGGGTCGTTTATATATTTTTCAGAGCATTCATTTTAATATTCCACCAGAGGTTTGGCAGCAAGGTTTCATGAATGTTCAGTTTAAGAAAGATTTAAGGTATTTTTTGAGTATCTGCTGAGGGATTTAATGTAACTGATAAGAAGATTATATTCTTTGTATATTCAATAAGTCAAATCCATTTGTGATTTTAAAACCCTATTAAGAAATACACATTTGGAAATATAAGGTGAACAGCTGGTTATAATTGCGTTCGAATATGTGTTTAACAAAATTTAATATTGTTCTCCTTTTTTAGTTTTATCAAAGAGGTTTTATTATTTAAGATAAATAAATAAAAACATAAGCAAAACAAGCGATACACTTTTCGAGTGCATCAGTGATAATAAGTACCATTGGAATCAACAGGAATCGTTCTTGTTTGAAGTAGTTCTGATGTTCCTGTGCCAATATGAAATCCTTCCAGAGGGGCACGAGTCGCTATTCGGCTTGTCCCGGAATAACACGAGTTGGTCACGAATGTCCCGATGATTGAACACATCTCAGGTCATGTTCCAAGCATCATGGGAAGATTGGCCTAACTGACATAGAGTTACTGGCTTGATCTGGTCCTGTCGTGGGAGTCTTTCCATCCCAGCCATGTTCCATGTAATCGTAAATAATAGATCATTTTAGTATCTGAAACTCTCTTCATTACAAATATCCCATGTGGCTTCCGGAAGAAGAACTTTTTAACATTTAGTATGTTTAGAATATATAATAAACAAACGTCAAATTATATCATTTTCGTTTGATCTTAAGAATATAATACTCCGATAATGGAAAAGTCTTGACCATTTTCATGAACAAATCATATCTGGTGCAAAGGGCAATAAAGTTGTGAAAATTGTGTACCTGTTCGCGAAAAGGGTAATTCTAGCACGACAATGTGTGATACTCGATTCTGATTGGCTGAGAGCTCATCAAATCCGTATTTACATGACAGTTTAAAGACCGCTAATTAAAGTGACCGATTCACCGCGTATGAATACAACGAACTCGTTGACCGTATTGTTTGTAAACAAACATGTCTGACATCGGAGACTTCTACCTCGGCAGCATCTTTGATGTTTTTTAACTGAAAATCGAATGGTTCGACGAAGAATTTCTGGAGCCTAACGCAAATGACGAAACTTCGAAGCTGGAAAATTCTACAGGTAGCTATAATTCGTTTCACATTTCTTAAATTGAAAAGTCAGCAGGCGTCAACTCGAACGCTAGGTGTATGTCTATTTATATAAAAAGGAAAGAAAAAAATAGACTGAAAATATTCCTGTTTATCTCTTGTCTTGTACGAAATGTTTCCTTGCATAAATAATCAATTATTACGAAATTTAACGGCAATTTAATTTATTCATAAGTAAATATTTCACTCAAATTTACCATTTTACTGTTTTACATATCAAAAATGAACCTGCTACCAAGCGTTTCAAAACAGTGACCGACAATGATCTTGAACATATTGTTTTGGATTCGAGGAGAAAAACCACCCTTCAAACAACTGCGTGGGGAGTAAACATCTTGAAACGTAAGAGCAAAGACAATCTTTTTAAATTAACAAAATTATCAAGATTTGGCCTAACATATCCTATGATTAACGAGGGTGATGTAAATCATCTTGAACATGTTAAATAAAGTTGTTACTTACCTTTAACAAAATGATATTAAAACATTGAAGCGCACATAAAATAATATTTTTTAAATTAAAATATATTTCCAGAGTGGCTACAATTTCACGAACTCTCTCCCGAGTTTGAGACACTTCCAGTTGATGAAATGAACGCTCTGCTAAAGCGATTCTACGCTGAAGTCCGAACTTCCTACGGGAATTATTATGCCAAGTCATCGTATGTGGGGATCCGAGCAGCGATCCACAGACACCTTAGACAGCCACCATTTAACATGAACATTAACAATCTTCAAGTCAAAGAATTTCACTCGGCCAACGCCGTCTTTGCCGTTTTTGCAGCCCAGTCCTTCAACTTCAACTTCCACTGTGCAGGTTCCCCACATAAAAGCTGGTATGTCGGGTCTTATCCAGATTGGGAATAGTAGCGTCGTTATTAACAATTACTTCCATGAATAAAGTTAACGGCGAGTAAACTTTGCGAGTTCATAACTTAAATGGGGCGAGTCGATTGTGATACAGAAGGGGAGGTGAATAATTCACTTTAGAAAATCAAATAATTGTAGTTGCTCACAGTATAAACTGTATATTTTGTGATCTATTTATGCTACTTGTTACATACTGGTTACATACTTGCTACATACTGGAACCATACTGGTTCCTGAAATAAAGCAAATTGTGCTGTTGAAAATGTCTTATTTTGTTCATTACACAACCTGTCCCTCAACTGGACGATTCCAAGCAATTTCCAGGAAAAGGGCCACTTCACGCCTTGTGTTCTTGCGCTCCAAAGAGTGCGGTTTTAAAACGCTTATCTGTCGTGCTAGAATGAAGATAAAGCTGGTCTGTTTTCAATTTTGCGGACCTTTATCGTTGATTTAAGAACGCTAAATGTTCAATTTAAAAACGCGTGAGGTTTGTAAATTGAACATTTAGCGGTCTTAAATCAACGATAAAGGACCGCAAATTTGAAAACAGAGTAGCTTTATCTTCTAAGCATGTCCTATTAGGTATTCTCAGTCCGACCTAGCATTACGTTGCCATGCGACGGCGGCCTGTAAATATAACAGATTATGAAATTAAATAATCAATGTACTAGAAAATACATTTTGCAATTTTGAATTACGACTGTTGAAGTGCAGACGTATATATACATGTGTAGCAACAGGTCTGTTTAACAACAAAGTGGAAGTCAGTTTTATTGTCTCGGACCAATCTGTATAGTTGACACGGATAAAATGCTTCTGAACATAAAGTGAAACCTGGGGGAGTTAAGTCCACCAGCAGAAACATCCACCCAGTTCAAGTAAATATGATAATTCAGTGGGGAAGTATACCCACTCCTGACTATCCTCGTAAAGAGAGTCCAAAAAAAAGTAAAATAGCTGTGACAATTATATGCAAAGACAACAGAAAATAAGCATACTGTACTTCCTGGAAGAATGGCAATGTACTGCAATAACATGATTTTAGTTTTCCTCTCTTTGTATAATAGTATTTAACAGACAGACAAACCCAAATCCTTGTGAGATCGACCTTGTCCGACCATAATAATGAGGATGATTATTTTTTCAAAAGTTTGGTTGGCGTGTCACTGTCAGGTTAGACATGCTCATTGCTGGAAAGGGCGCTCTCTGGATCTGAAGCTGCTGGAGGTGACAATGGCGCGATGTTTCTGAAGGAACAGCAGTCCACACCACTGACGTTTGTTGCCAGTTTACCGACCATTACGGTGCATGTTTTTTCCAGAATATAGATGAACTGACTGTAGGCGATGTCTCGTTTGAATCGTACTACAATAATATGATGAGAGTTTGCAGAAGTTTGTATTTGCTGTTTCCTGTCTATTTCGAAAAACCTGCTTCCTGATCCATGGATCAGTCGTTGACTTTGTGTTTGGTGGCACCCATTACATAGTCTACTAGTAACAGACTGTGAAACACTGAACGTATTAACAACTGGGCACGTCTGCCAGTGCCCATCAAGCCAATAGTAGAGGCTCCAGGCGCTGTAGAGATAATACACTAATGTATTATAAGCAAAATCAATGAGATTGACAAACATATGGACCCACAGAGTATTTTCGACAAACTATAGGATACATTTCGGCGTAAGTTTTACACACATTCATGTTCTTCCATAGGCATTTATTCAGAGTATAGTTGTTGAGGCCAAGTTCTCAGGAAATATTTTTACCATCCCTTGAAATGTCAAGTATCGGAAGATACCTACTTTCAGATTAATGTATACATGATATCTGTTAATGCCACCAAAAGTCAAGATATTACATGTGTATAGAAACTAAATCAAGATATCAACTGTTATACGTACTTAATAGATGAATATCAGTTTTATGCTGAAACACAGACACAAACTGTGTCACTTAATATTTATAATATATATAATAGTTTTGAGCAAGCAAGCAAGAATGATTGTCGATGGACAGTAACTGATATACTCTGTAGCGTGTAGTAGGTAGATATTACCTCTGGATGCCAGAGGGGCATATACACTCCTCCAAAATAGAAAGGCGTGGGTGATTTTGAGAATATAGGACACATGTAGCTGCGGCTAAAGAATACAAATATACTAATTCTTACCCAAACGTAATATTTGTGTGACTGTAAAGAGCTTCCGCGCGAAACGCGGCATCTGTTTTCCCTTGTTTAAGGAGTGTTTGAAGAAATATTCGCCAAAACGTCACCAAGAAGACATACAAAGCAAAATGCATGTGTAAGTAAGCGGAAAAGCATGCGGTATCGATCACTATAAAAAGACAAACGTTGTGTTTAATCGTGTCATTCGTATTTGCCTGGAAAAGAGGAAATCATCATGCCACGAGTGTCGCCAATCGAAACATCGCCATAAGCCGCCTTGCAGCCGGGGAGTCAGAGTCTGCAGTTGCCCGACATTTCAACGTTCATCCGAGCACCATATCTCTCCTTTAGGATCGTTTCCTGCAGACCAATTCCGCCCAAGATCAACCACCCAAGCCTAGGACCGCTACATCCGGGCTGCTTACTTGCACAACGTATCCCTGGTTTGAGAAGGATTTCCCACCAAACTGTCAGGAATCGATTGCGTGAAGTGGGGATTTGACCGAGAAGGCCAGTTGTCCCCACTGTCTTGAGAGACTTCCATCAGTGCTCTCGCTTGCATTGGTGTCATAGAGTCCGGAACTGAAACTGGGGGCGAGTCTGGTTCAGTGATGAATCACAATTTCTTCTTCACCGGCGGGATGGAAGACAGTGTGTTTACCGTCGGAAAGGCTTTGCATTGTCAGGTCGACAGATTCGATGGTGTGGGATGCGATATCCAGCACACAAAGATCTGAGCTAGTGATGGTTCAGGGGAAATTGACAGCAACTCGGTACATCAACGCAGTCATTGCACGTCACATGCTTCTGATTATTGACCGACAGAGGGAGTGGTTCCAGCATGAGAACTCTACTTCACATACAGCACGCGTCACGGTCCGCTACCTTGCCGATTCTAAGGTCAATGTCTTGCCATGGCCTTTCGGATCACCAGATCTAAACCCGATACAACACCTATGGGATGAACTCGATCGACAACTGGTCATCGTATTGTAGGAAGAGTAGGGAAGAATTCCACTATAGAGACTTCATCGACTTATCCAGTCTGTGCCAAGACGGTGCCGAACAGTAATTGCTGCAATTGGTGGCCATATAAAGAAATGACTTTCACGCTATCTTGTTGACTCAACTAAAAAGAAACAGGCTAATAAATTATGCTGTTGTGTTGAAATCCTTTCCTATAGACGGGTGATTTTTCACCTTTTTACCATTAAGATTACATAAAAATTGCTCTTAAACTAACGCAATATATTCTACAAAAAATGGCTTATACGTTTCTTGTTTGAAGAGTGTATGTACGTCCTCTTCAACCTTTCGAATAAATTCAATTATACTTCACAGTTTGGAATTCTGCGGGGAATTTCAGTTCCTTTATATCCTCCACTATCATCTTAGGCAATGGAAGTACTGAAAATGGCCTCTGAAGACTGAGTACATCGTAAATGTCATCATTTTTCACACCATATAATTTCGCGAATCACGGCATTATTTCGTGTCATAGTGTTATTGCTTTTCGGATGCTTAAGAACGAATGTTGCCTTACTCATCATATGGAAATTTGAATATAATAACTAGATCGATAACTGACAAAGCTCTTGCGCCAATTCTGAAGGACAAACATGTGCACACAAACATATATATATATATAAGGAATTGTTTTGCTCATGGAACGTGGAACATGCTACCCACTTATATAGCAGTATCTCTACCTGGCCGTTCAAGTGTATAAAACTTGAATATGTCGCTCGTTTCAACCATACACGTTAACATGGGGAGGAGAAACCCATAATATCCTATTTGAGATCTGGATTCCTGGACAGAGGTGGAGTTGATACCGCCTATTGACGTAAGAAATCATTCACGGCACGCGTACGGTATGGCCTAGCACTGTCGTCCATGAACACTGGTCAGGTATTGAGAGGAGGGTCATCTAGTTGTGGTACAAAAACCCTGTCTGGGATATCACAGTGTATGAAATAAGGTAACATTCTGAAGTTACCAGCCCAGATGTCTGGCTGGGGTTTGGGCTTATTTCATACACTGGATATCAGCGATGTACGCTTTCTTTCAATACATTTTTTACTGATCGCCAGTTACAAGGTCAGGTTTCCAGTCAATTGCAATTGAAAGCCCTCCCCCTTCCACACACGCACTGTGAATGAGCACGGCAAACGATGAAAGCTCGTCCATCAGTCATGAACAAAAGAAATCGACCTTCCCCTCGACCTCGAATTCCACTGACATAGAACTTCACACCAAGCTAAGCAAGCTGCTTCTGCTCTGGGAATAATCACGACGTCGCCGTGCACGCTCACACACCCACCCTACATACGTCTCTCTCCCTCTACCTCTCTGAGAAGGGCTGTACCCTCCCTAGGAACTGTCGCTCACGGTCGACTTTAACGCCGACGCTCCTAAACGACATTTTTTGTTGTGGTTTTTTTATGGCCAATCGGTTTATAGTGAATGACAACCAACGTCTCCTTTGCCAGTGACCCTCAACGGCATTCCGGCATTTCACGAGCCACCTTGTCACTTAAGGAGACCCCACATTTGCTTATCAACATCAACAACGAAATCAATCTGATTTGTCAAGTTATTTAACTTTAGGAACAGTTTACGGAAAATTGAATTTTGCTTAATGACGGGTACACGTGTCCATGCAGCACGTGCATATCTAAAATCAATTCAAGCAGCACCCAAAACGTCAATGCTCATAAAACAAACATAATTATGATATGAATGTAAATGACTCTTATGTGGGTTGAAAGTGATGGGTGTTGCGATACGTTTGTTTTCATTTCTATACATATATGTATGGTGTTACAGTCGTAGATTCGGTCAGTGCCAAGCAAACGCAATCTCTCGCGCAACGTTTTCTTTTTAGCTCTTATGAAAATGTGCATGCCGAGTGGGTTTCCACGTGTTTCACGTTTAAAAATATACACCACACATTATAATCTCAGTTGATTCTGTTTTGTTACTGTTCCAGTCATACGGAAACCCCTACTTCATCGATGCCACCTTTATCTACGTCACCAACAAGACATCCTCCAGAACAACTAGAAGCCACGGGTAAGTGGGAATAGCAGATCAAAGCTTCAAGGGCCCCGACCACTGTTCCTTGAACTTGTATTCTGAGTAATGTTTGTTACTTGGCAGGTGGTATCTGTTTGACCACCAGCTTGATGTGGTGCTGAAACCTCCTCTTAAATGGGGGCGGTGGAGTTAAAGCGTTCGCTCGTCACGCCGAAGACCCGGGTTCTATTCCTCACATGGGTACAATGTGTGAAGCCCGATTCTGGTTTTCCCCGTCGTGATATTGCTGGAATATTGCTACAAGCGGCGTAAAACCATACTCACTCACTCCCGCCGCCATATAGCTGGAATATTGCTGAGTGCGGAGTAAAACTAAACTCGCTCACTCACTCCTCTGAAATGTTTCATTGTAAGAATGTTTTCATTCTACACGTATCACGGTCAAGCATGTCCTGCTTGACTGTATTGATTTTTCCATCAGAAGGGATATATATTTACATGTCAAAACAGTTAAGGATCTTTTTTATAATGTTAATTATCATTTAATAATTTGAATTTAAACTTACTATGATTTAATAATTTGAATTTAAACTTACTAACTTTTTAAGCGCAGTATATATGTCGTTTAAATTTATGGCTAGATTGTCTAACATTGCTAATAGCTGAAGGGATAGAGTAAATCCAGCTAGGATCCATGAAGGAAGCAAATGTACTGTAAGTGCCCATGGTCCCTGGTATGGTGATCTACCTTCAGCTGTAGTTTTAAAATTATAACTGTGCTATTCTAGTTAATTTTTTCTCCTTCGCTGTCAGGTTTTTATAATTTACCTTTACTTATTGTGAAATTAAAACTTGTTTTAGTGACGATATAGCTGAAATACTTAAAATTTTACCTCACTCATTCCACACGTAATCCCAGTCTACTAATACTGCAGCTTCCTGACATCACTTAAGACAGCATGCGTTGCAATTACATCTTGTTCAGTTTCAGAACGGAAGATTTCAATATCCAACTCAGACACATGCGATGAAGAAGAGCCCCATCACTGTGAGTAGAACTTTGTGAAATATTCAAAATCTTTGCATTTCATTTCTGCCCATTCATACCTGCGTGAGGCAATTAAGGAAATATACACTTGTATGGATAACACCTCCATCCCGTCAGAATTTGAAGATCCAATCAAGCAGTGGACAGTTTTCTGTAGAATACAATCATCTTATCTGACGGTCAAAAGAAATGTTTAGCGGCTCACAGAAAATGTCACCTGGCATACTCCGTCATTCCTCTTGGAGGGCCTGAATGTAGCTCAAAAGTTCAAAAGTTCTAGTGCATGGGTGGCTCTGTATGGGTGGCTCGTGGTAGTTCTGTATTGGTTTGGTATTACACAGGCCTTCCCTACCATTTATATTTCTTGACGTGTGGCTGCGGCATCGAAAGCGACATCTGTTTTACATGTGACATGGACGTGTATCACTTTCTGCATAGAGCATTGTTGTGTTTGGACGATTTCTTTTGGATTGATTTAGTTTAAATTTAGCTATTTAATTTGTGTCATTTCGTTGGTAAATTGCCTTGGTATAGTTTCTTTTGATTGTCATTTTTTTAAATTAGTATCCAGCTTGTTTGACCTTTCAATACTCACTGTCTACCTGTCACAACATTTGCCACTGTGGGTTGCAACTATTAACTGATTGCACTTCGTTTGACAACCAAAGAATTAAGCACCTGCATATGCTGCTTGAAACTAGGTCAATTCAACATCGTGTTGTAAACACCTTTGGTGTCAGCTGGGCGGTCACCACTTCGTGACTGCCACCACACTCTGAAATAACCGGCGAGACGCCAGTGGCCTTACCAAGAACAAGGTTACAGTACTTTTCAGTGATGAATCGTGACCAGACTTCATAAGCATGAACGATATCGCACGACCTCATTGTGACAGGGGCCAAAAACTTCGACAAGACCACTTTCGGCGGCTCCCAACGCAGTGCACTCCCAATTAGAGCTATATGGGTGCATGGATATAGAAACATGCCAGGAACCAAGTTCTCGAGCGAAGCCTATACCGAGATCCGATCGGGTCGTTTGTCCCTTCGGGAAGCGAAGAGGAAGTACCACATATCGCAAGCCCAATACACGCGAATCCGAGGTGGTATAGACAAGCCCCAGACGACGACATGGCCGAAGTCTTCGAGGGTCTGCTGAAGAAGTGTCGCCCCATGTTGCTTTTCGGCCGAGAGAAACAAATCCTGGAGCAATCGGGGACACACCTTCTACGAGCACTACCAGATACCCCACCAGTTTCTCGAACTCTGTTTGCTGTGTTTTCGCCCACTAGTAGAAGCCGGCAAAATAGTCAATTTCGTCTTCATCTACCCACCCCACCAATTTCGACCCTCGGCGGGCAAACTCCGAATCATTCTCGCCAACGACTGCTATCCGAGGCCCAAGGACAGACACAACCGATGCACCGACTGCCTCGCCACTCTATCGGAATTGCCTGCTCTCTTCGGCCCCGACAACTCTATGTGCAAGTGTGGTGCCATCGACCACTGTGCCGACAGCAAGAAATGCGTTCTCTGGGAAAAGAAAGCGATTGACTACACACCCCAGGAGCGACTCCCACTCGAGGTTCCAGAAGAGATCGTGGTCGACAGCTGTTTCGCGAATGTAGAGAACCTGTACGACAACGCCTGCGCTTTCTGGAGCATACGGTACGCACCCCTCGCCAGCAAATTGGTGGACCATTGTCCGTGCAAGGAGAAAGAGTCTTGTATCTTCCGGCAGCTGTCTGGGAAAGCAGAGGTACCACAGGGAAGGAGCAATATTAGGCATACACTATTGCCCAACTATGGCGGGTCCAAGGATATGGAAGTGGCACCCCCTCCGTGCAGCGAACACCGAAAAGCCGCGGACGTCCCAGAAGGAGTCTACACATGCAAAATGTTTGCTGTAGCAAGATACGAAGGGAAGAACCGGCTGTTGCTGCTACTTGATTCCCCGACTGGGGAAATGATTCCAGTCTATGGCTACAAGATACGAGAAACGATTCTGGCCACCGTTGGCATAGAATGCCTATGGTTGGTGCATGAACCATTTCTGTGCACGCTCGGCAAAATCTGCCGCTCGCCAATATCGAAAGAGATAGACGATAGAGAAGTCGAGTTGCTGCTTCCAGACCTTGGGCGAGAATAGGTTTTATTGGTCCTTTCAGACATCGCAGGGAGTTGTCGTCGTCTGGGGCTTGTCTATACCACCTCGGATTCGTGTGTATCGGGCTTGCGATATGTGGTACTTCCTCTTCACTTCCCGAAGGGACAAACGACCCGATCGGATCTCGGTATAGGCTTCGCGATTGGATCTCGGTATAGGCTTCAGATGTTTTTTTATCCAGTGTCTGACGTCACCAGTGGGTGTGCCACCACTTGGGGTGTGGGTGTTACCCCCTGTCAGCGACATGACCAGGGTTGATATGATGAAGCCCAATGCAGTAAGAATGCTGGTGACAGTAATTCCTTGCTCTCGGAAGAGGATTCGGATCCTGTTGGCCAACGTGGTGTCTTCATTCAGGACTCGATAGATGGTTTCCAGCACGCGGCTGATCTTGGATCGAAGCTGTTCCCGGTTCGAGGAAGCGGATTCCAACCGAGTCCGTCTCTCATCTTGCAAGTTGCGCAATCGTTTTTCGATGATGGTTTTCAGAGACTCGTCTTCCGTTTTGGTGAGTTTTATTTTCTCCCGAGCAATGTGCTCATCGATTTCGTTCAGTTTCCCCATGTTGTTCACGAGTTCTCCGCTTACAAGTTTCAAGGCTTCGTCTAGGCCTCGCAGTTCTCGAACAGGAAATTCGAAACCCGGTAAGGGTTTGTCATGGTACGTGGCCAATATTTTTTCGATACTGTCTGATGTTTCTTTAGACATATCACCTTTACCGCTGAGTTTCGGCCCTGATGTTCTGCAGATCTTGGGGGAAGCTTAGGCCGTGCTCCCCCGTAATCTATGAAGCCTAGTTCATCACGGATCAGTTGCCCCCCATAACAACTGACTAGCGTAGACAAGGCAAGCGGTTTTCTCTTGCGCTTATTCACGAGATCGATCTCCGGATGAGCTTTCAATCGCAGTGTGCCCTTCTTATCGATGGTAAACTTGGAATAGCCTAGCCCCAATGGATCGACGTAGTTTCTATCTGACTTCCACGCGTTGTAATGATCGTCGACGGTTGATTTTAAAAGTTCACTGCTAACGGTGTCGCCCATGAATGAGGTGTCATCGTAATCCCCATCATCGAGCGCACCAGCGCCAAAATCGTCCATCAAGATGTCCTCATGGCCGCCTTCAGCCATTATTTATATTAAACTTTTATAATTTATCTATATAACAATGTATGGTAGGAAACTAGATCCTTTCCGAAGATCAAGAGAGCCTCTAGGCGTCAGAGACGTGCGCCAGTCGGTGACCATCACCAACAATCCCAGCAAGATAGACCAGAACCAAACGCTGCTGGTTAGATTCCCAAACCTGGGTGAGAATGACCTCATCGTACCAGGCACGGTTCGACTGACGTTCAACCTCAGGTTGACCTCCGACAACGACAAACGCGAGCTCGTGTGGAACGTAGGTCGGGGCATCATCAAGAAAACCACCATCAAGATCAGCGGCAACGAGGTGCTGAGCATCGACGACAGCGACGTGTTTCACTGCTACGGGGACCTCTGGAAAAGCGAGGGAGAACGCGTCAATGACATGTACCAAGGTATCAGCAAATCGACTTGGTTGCGCGTGGGGTACGGCTTCACGCAAGACCAGCTAGACAAGATCTCAGAGGGTGAAAAGGCCATCACCCAAGCGTCGGGAACAGGTTCTGCGTGCCGCTCGACTTCGAGTTGCTCACGGGCCACGCGCGAATTACCAGGCCGCGCTGGGTGATAGGCTTGAATACGAGCTCACGTTTAACGACTACAGCAAAGTCGTGCGTACGCCGAACGGTGATGAGGCTAGTTACGCCATCGACAACATCTCTCTGGAGTTCGACATGGTCACTAGCCCAGAGCTGGTCAGGCAGGTTTGAAACCAGTACTCGGGGAAGGTGGCCATCCTGTACGACCGCATACTGATGCATAGAGCGATCATACAGGATAAGAGCGACACGCTGTGGAACATCAACCTAAACGTGCCGGCGCGATCGATGAAAGGCATCCTGATCGTCCCTGTGGAGGATTATGAGCCGTTCCGAAGGGACAGCGAGAAGTTTTTCAACCCGCAATTGAAAAGGTGGAAGTGACCATCGAGGGCGTGCCCAACCAGCTGTTCAGCACCGGTTTGAGGGCACGCCAGCAGTGGGACGAGATAACGAAACTACCGGCCCGGCACCAACACGTCATCAAGGACCTGGACCTATCCTCCGTGCAGATCGGTAAATACCTGACCACCAAGTATGCACTATGGTTGCACATGCGATCCACGGACGATGATCAATTGCACGGCAGCGGTCGCTGCATCGACAACGGCAGCGAGGGGATAACAATCCAGATTACCAAGAAGGCTCAACCCGCGGGCAAGTTGAAATTATATCTGTACGTGATTATGGACGCGCAACTTAATATGGAGAATGGGAGATTCGTGCGAGCCATCTATTGATTTGCCTGGCGGCAAGCCATCTATTGATCTACCACGCGACCCGCACTGCGCCATAGTGTGCGGGCAGACTGGCTGTGGGAAGACCATTTTCATGCTGGATATGCTGGAGGGGTACTACCAGGATGTGTTTGATAACATCGTTATCATGTGCCCTACTCTGCACATGAATAGAACATACACGGAAAGACCTTGGGTGATGATGGACCCGGACGTACACAGAGTCGACCCGGGAACACGTCTGCAGGACTGGTTGAAGGCTTATCACGGAAAATTAAAAGGGGAGTCGACGCTGTTCATACTGGACGACTGCAGCGCTAATCGAGAGATAACAAAAAAGAGAGACATGCTATCGTACCTCCCCTTCTCCGGCCGGCACGCAAAGCACAGCATCTGGGTGCTGACGCAGAAGTTCAACTCAGTGTTGAAAGACCTCAGGGAGCAGACGCGATGTGTGGCCTTATTCCTCTGCAAGGACAGGGATTCATTCGAGGAGTGCTTGAGAGAGAACGATGTGATGAACAGACTAGAACGAGAACGTGTGAAGAAACAGCTCGCTGAAACTAAGCATGCTAAGCTCGTGCTTAAGACCGACCAACCCGTGGCCTATAGGGTGTTTTAGCTTAGCAATGCTTAGCAAATGCTTAGAAAATGCTTAGAAATGCTTAGCAATGCTTAGCAAATGCTAAGTAAAACTTAGCGTTTAGCAGTTATAGTTATGACTTTTTTTGAAGTGCTAATCGTGTGCAACTTAACCTTCATCTCGCTATGTTTCACCTGCATCGGGTATTATATTATTAAAACTAAAACTTCCTTGTTACATTATAAGATGGAGTGTGATGAACTGCTCGAACAACTGTTGGTGTCGCAGGATCAGAGTGATGACAAGCGAGAGAAACTGGTTGCGCTGGCTGTTGGTGGTAAAGCCAAACAATACTTTGGGGACTACACTCTCGATAAAATTCACAAAATGTCAGCCGAAGAAATAGATAAGCTGTACGCGAGATACAGGCTAGACTCGGGGCCGAGATGACAAAGACTATAGGATCGGCTATGACCCAGATCTACACTGGTATAGCGTCGTACTTCCTTCCCTTCCCCAGGAACGTCGACTTTACCTGTAGGAGGACCTTGAGAAAGACCCGTTTATTGAACACGCCTTGAGCTCTGTCAGCTGCGTGCTGTACCACAAATACGGTATGTTTTTAGCCCCGGTGACGGCGGCTATTAACAAGCCGAAGCATTGCCAATTTAAGGAGGGAAAAAATAATAGTAATGGTATACAAGATGGATCAAGAAGTGACTCCGACCCCAATAGGGGAGACCCCAATAGAGGAAACACCAATAGGGAATCCTCCCCAGGAGGAGAATCCTACAGTCACCAGGAAGAAGAACCCTAAGAGAGTCGCCGCCGGTAGAAAAGGAGGCTTAGCCAAGCAACATAAGAGTAACTACACTCTGTGGATTGCAGGCGCAACTGCTGCCGTGGCTCTCTCATTATTGTTATATAATAAACAACCACCCCCGGCACCACAACCACAATTAGAGGTCAACCCACATATCATGTTATAAATATATATTTTTATATCATATACATAATGTCTGAGGGGAAAACGTTCGTCAACGATGCATATCACGCCACTGTGGTCGCCAACGTAGGGTACGCTCGGTTGACCAAAATGGTGCTTAAACAACCAACTATCAAGCTAGAGTTCAACCTGCAGGATATGGGCAGGCTCATAATGAACCTTGGTATGGCGATGGCCACCAAGGACATCCTCGTAAAACAAGGGATCATACCGGAAAATATTTTGAAGTAAATGTAACTATATATAGGATGGCTACGATCGCCATGATGGTCGGCGGGGGCGTTAGTAAACGCCCTGGCATTTTCCGGCAGTAATTTCCTCTTCTCGAAACTACGGGAGTCGAACGCGGCCGAGGTAGAGGCTGAACGAAAATGACACGATATAGCCATAGAGAAACTGCAAGCCGCGCAAGCTGAGTACGCGAAGAAACGTATACAGAGGATCAATTACATTAACGAACAACTCCAGCGTGAGAACCATGCCGTTAAAACATTCGAGAACGTTGAAGACGCAGCGAGAGAATTATACCTGCTAACCGGTAAACAGCTAGAACCACTCCATAAGCCCACACTCACTCAGTACCACACACCATCCCAGGGGCAAAAGAACCGGGAATTGATCTTCATTGCGCTGGGTCTAGCAGCGACTGGGTTGGTTGTAAAGCAATTAGACTAAGTCCCCATATGAGTATACCAAAGATGAGACCTGCTGCGTACCGATGCCAGTACATACTTAGGGGGAAGACCGAGACCTGCGGTAGGAAATGTAGGATGGAGGGGTACTGCTGTTTTCATAGGAGGTGTTTCATAAACTACACGTGTTCCGTGTGCGGTATTGGAGTGAAATGTCACTACTGTTTATGTAAAGCCAACGGGGCAAACGTAGTCAGGCACCAGCTTATCTACGAGAAGAAAAAGGACTACATAAACGAATGTAGGCGCCTCCTTAGTATGGAGGTGTAATTTTTTAACCCTTACCCAGTTAGAAACTGTGTACACCTAGGTATAATAATGCCTGCGTTCATACGAATTCCACCCCCGGCTTTTGGCCTGAGAAGCTGGTTGATGTTTCCGGGTAATTGTAGTATTGATAACATCAGACCTCTGGTCATTAGCAAACTCGAAGAGGAAATAAATGAATTGGGACACATCAACTTTCAAATGATTGTGACTACAAAGCTGGATGTCTTCAGAGAACAAGTATTGACTGAATCAGCTAATATATATACGTGTATCCCCAACGTTCTGGAAATAATAAAACGGGAAAGCTATCCTGAACCCAGAATCGATACGGTTATTCTAAATATGGCGCTGGAGGAGTTACCTCCCTTGTTGGCGACCAATTAGAGATTGTAACACATGAGTTAACAATGCCTACTGTCCGAGAGCTCAAGCACATTGCGAGAGAACGAGGTGTAGTGGGTTACTCCTGAATGAGGAAACCAGAGTTGTCGAGATTACTCAACATACAACCCCCTCCCATGGTAATACAACTAAAACTCCGAGCGAAAGAGCTGGGGTTGACGGGTTATTCCCGCCTGGGGAAAGCCGGGCTAGTCGCACTATTACACGACCCCGTAGTAAAGACCCCCACTGTGCAACAACTCAAACAGGAAGCCCGAGAGCTGGGGTTAGTAGGTTATTCCCGTATGAGGAAGCCTGGGCTAGTTGAACTATTGCGTCATCATAGAGCTGTTGATCTACAGTTCGTGCGCACTGAGCGCGCTATAGCATATCTGAGAGGCTGGCGCATGCATGTTGATAAGAACATAGACATCGCCGACATCAAGCCTCTAATCGCTGATAAAGTTAATGAGGAACTAAGCGATTTAGGAAGTATAAAGTTTCAAATCACAGTGAAAATGTCACTCGATAAACAGCAGAATGGGGCTATTGAGTACGTTCAGCCTTACTTCCGAGGTAAACAAGAAGTCGTGACTCATACCAAGACTATAGACGAGTCAATCGATATCAGTTTTCAGCAGATACGAGAATACCTAGAACACTACACGCACATGGGTTCCGGGTGGGTCATGGATAAAATCGATAAGGTCTATCTAGACATAGCTAACTACGTACCGTTCAGAGGCGGGTCGTACCTAGACTTACCCCCCTACTATAAGAAAAAACAGGCCAAAGTCAATATCAAGAATAGAGGAGACGATTGCATGAGGTTAGCTATCAGGTCAGCCTTGTTTCCGGCCGACGTACATTCGGACAGACCTTCTAGCTATTCCCAAAATGATGGGCTCAACTGGGATGGTATAGATGAACCCACCCCCATATCCCAGATCACTAAAATAGAAAAACAGAATGATATAGCTATTAACGTCTTTGGGCATGAAGGTAACACAACGATCGTGCACAGGGTCAGCCCAATGGGTGTGTGTGTGTGTGTGTGTGTGTGTGTGTGTGTGTGTGTGTGTGTGTGTGTGTGTGTGTGTGTGTGTGTGTGTGTGTGTGTGTGTGTGTGTGTGTGTGTGTGTGTGTGTGTGTGTGTTTCCCCCACAGGAGGGTCGCCGCGTGATCAATATATTCATGATCAGGCGAGGTGGGAAGTACCACTACGCCTGGATCAAAAAACTCAGCAGGCTGTTGCACGACCAGTCGAAACACATTGGGAAAAAACACTTTTGCGTACGATGCCTACACGGCTTCACACAAGCTGATTTATTAGAATCCCACCGGGAGGATTGCCAAGGTGTGGGGCAGACGGCCATACGAATCCACATGCCCAAGGAAGGCGACAATATCCTAAAAATCGCCAACCACAAGAATCAGATGCCCATGCCTTACATCATCTATGCGCAGACTTCGAAGCCTTGATCAAAAACGTTGACATCGGCCCGACCCCCAACACACACAAAACACAGGAGCACGAGGCATGTGGGTTATGATACGTGGTCTTCCGATGTGATGGGGAAACGAAAGCTCCCGTAGTATACAGGGGTCCCGACGCGGCTGAAAAGTTTCTAAAGTGTTTGCAGGAGGAAGAGAAAACTATCAGGAATGCTCTGTACACAGTCGCTCCCATGCGTATGACTCAAGCCGACCGGCTAGCTCACGGCTGCAGCACTCACTGTCATGTCTGTGATAAACCGCTGAGCGGCGATTCGGTGAGAGATCACTGCCATGTCACCGGTAAGTATAGAGGCGCCGCTCACAGCACGTGCAACCTCAAGCTCAGAATCAACTCCAAGTCAATCATCATCCCTGTGGTCTTCCACAACTTGAGAAGGTACGACTCTTACTTGATCATGCAGGCTACGCGAGGGTTGACGGCAACCTGACGTGCATCCCCAACAACATGGAGAGATACATCTCCTTCTCCCTGAACGGCCTGAGGTTCATCGACTCGGTTCAGTTCCCCCTGTCGTCACTCGACAGTCTGGTCAAGTCCAACGAGACCTTCCCCATCACTGATCAATACACCAACGCCGAGACTCGACCCCTGCTGATGAGGATGGGTGTGTACCCTACGAGTACATGGATGGCTGGGCCAAGTTCGCCGAGACCCGACTGCCTCCCATCGGCCGATTTTACAGCAACCTGACCGACTCGACAATCACCCAAGACGATTACTCGCACGTGATTAACGTATGGAATAAACTGGGCTGTAAGAATCTGGGTGACTACCACGACCTGTACTTGAGAACAGACGTACTCCTGCTAGCCGACGTGTTCGAGACGTTTAGTAGGATGTGTTTTAAACAGTATCAACTCGACCCTGCATGGTACTACACCAGCCCAGGTCTATCTTGGGATGCCTTGCTGAAGAAAACCGGAGTTAAGTTGGAATTGCTCACCGATTACGACATGCACTTGTTCATTGAGAAAGGCTTGCGAGGTGGGATCTCCATGGCTGCCAAACGCTACGCAAAAGCCAACAATGAGTACGTGAAGGGCTACGACTCGAGCAAGCCCACCACTCACATCCTCTACCTCGATGCCAACAACCTGTACGGCTGGGCTGTGAGCCAGTATCTACCCACAGCGGGATTCGAATGGGCATCACCCGAGATCGATGTTATGAGCATTGCGCCGGATTCGAACAAAGGCTATATCCTCGAAGTGGACTTGGAATACCCCAAGGCATTGCACACATCGCACAACAGCTTGCTGGGTGGGCGGGTGGCAGACGTTGAAAAACTCGTGCCCAACTTAATGAATAAGACCAAGTACATCGTACACTATCCCAACCTACAGCTGTACCTGTCGTTGGGTATGAGGCTGACCAAAATACACAGGGTGCTCGTGTTCGACCAGAGCCCCTGGATGGAGCCCTACATCAGAATGAACACGGACCTGCGAAAGCTGGCCACCAGTGACTTCGAGAAAATCCTCTACAAGCTCATGAACAACCGGTGTTCGGTAAGACAATGGAGAACCTGAGGAAACGCGTGACCGTGAAGCTGGTTCGGTCGAAAGAGGAAGACAAGCTCAGGAAACTGATAGCCAGCCCGGCATTCAACCGGAGCAAGATATTCACCGACGACCTGGTGGCCCTGCACATGAAGAAAAGCCACATCAAATTCAACCGGCCTGTTTACGTGGGGATGAGCATCCTCGATTTATCCAAACACCTGATGTTCGACTTTTACTACAACGAGTTCAAAAACAGTACGGCGACAGGTGCGAAGTGCTGTACATGGACACGGACTCCCTGCTGATGGAGATTCAAACCGAGGACGCGTACGAGGACATGGCAAAACACATCCATTTATACGACACCAGTGACTACCCAAAGGACCATGCTATGCACAGCACGGTTAACAAAAAGGTCCTCGGTAAGATGAAGGACGAGTGTGCTGGCACGCCCATAGCAGAGTACATAGGCTTGAGGCCCAAGATGTACTCCATCCTGAAAGCCGACAATAGCGAGATCCGGAAGGCGAAGGGTGTCAAGAAGTACATGGTGAAACAACACATCAAACACGCCTGATTCAAGGAAGCCCTGTTCAAGACCCGCACCTTCAGACATCAAATGAACACGCTTAGAAGCGATGGGCACAGGATATACGGACTGACTATAAACAAGACGTCCCTATCACCGATGGACACGAAGCGTTGGATAGCCATCGACGGGATCAACACGTATGCGTACGGGCATGAGAAAATTGAACGAAGAACATAGGTGTATATATACAATGTCACAGAACCAAAGAAAGTTTGAGGCTATTTACTACAGCCCGCGTGGGTACTGGAAAGGAGCTAGCGCCGTACATAAGCTGGCCAAATGGCCCGAGTACCCCCGGATGAGGCCAAAGCGTGGCTTGAAAAACAAGCCCTGTGGCAGATCTATTTATCGGCACCACGCTACGTGCCCCGAAGAAAGTTCGGCATTACCCTACCCAATAGCGTCCACCAGGCCGACCTCCTGTTCCTACCCCGAGACAAGAGGCACAAATATGCCCTAACCGTCGTTGACGTTTCCAGCCGCTACAAGGAAGCCGAACCCTTGACTGCGAAGGATGCGGCCCAAGTAGCCCGCGGATTCGAACGCATATACAAATGCAGTCCGTTGACATGGCCCACAGAGCTGCAAGTCGACCCTGGGCGGGAGTTCATGGGTGCCGTGTCACAACTGCTAGCCAAACACGATACCAAGGTCAGGTGTGGCGCGGCCGGAGCCCATCGCAGCCAAGCCATAGTCGAGAGATTCAATCGGACTTTGACCGAGCGCTTATTTGGACACCAGTATGCGAGAGAGATGGTCAACCCAGAAAAACGATCGACGGAATGGGTATCGCGGCTACATCAGGTGGTGTCGGCTATCAACCACCAAACCACCCGTCTCACCGGCAAGAAACCAGCCGATGCTATCAAACTGAAATCAGTGATAGCCGAACCGGTTGCACCATTGCGTAGGAAGGAGAAACAGATACCCGATAGGGCCCTCGTGAGGTACCTCTACCAGCCGGGGGAACACGAAGGGGACACTCGGAAACGAGCCACCCATCCGATATGGTCAGTCAAAACTTACAACATAGATAAAGTGGACATCAAAGCTGACGAGCCGAACTTGTACTACTTGAGAGATGGGCCAGGGAGACGTTTCGTTAGAGAGGAATTATTAGTCATACCGTACGGCACAATGTTACCCCCCAAGCAAAATATTTAACACTTACCTTGTCGGGTAATCTTAATGGTATCCTGTCAACACGACATAGAGTGATCAGGAAAGTGCTAGTTCGCGGTCATAGTGACCTGGAAGTTAACTGGGGATTCAAAAGTAGTATATACGATGGCGGCGAGATCTAAGGGCCTGACAAAAGCTTTTGTTGGACTTGATCTCGGACAATCATTGTATATACTACTACGTTTGCTCTCTTTTAAAAAAAAAATTCAGCACATTCTAATTAAACGTTTAGCATCATCTGAATAAGCTTTCATGATGACAGCTAGAAGCAGTCAATGTGAATGATCCAAACGGTCTATCACTGTGCAGTGCACAGGTAACTATCATGAACTGCACGTGCATTTACCTTTCTGACCCAACACTGCCGCTGTTACAGGTCATTGGCTCCCTCCCTCTGCAAGCAGTCTCCTTTCTGCTGTTTATTTTGTTGACAGTTACATAGACAGATTCTTTAATACAAATGCATACAATCGGTGATTTACAATGTGATTAGGTTGTCTGACAAAACATCCACTTGCACAGTTTGAGATCGATTGGATCATTGGATGATGGGATATTTACAAAAAAACGGGCCCACATGCATTTCATGCCAAGTTATAGTACCTGTTTGGCCGAATCTGGGTGAAAGATAAAGTTCTACAATACGTTGTTCGCGTTAGGAGTGAGCAATGTACAAATGACACCTCACAAGACAACAATGCTGAGCACTGGCTGCAACGCAGTAGTATCACGATGTACAGGTGGTCCCATTGTGCTCTATGAGAAGATTCACAGACATTGTTACCACTTACCCCCTTGACCCACTGTAACATCCACCAACATGTTATCCGTATTGACTCTGTTGACGGAGGTGACATGATTCCCTTGACAGTATTGTGGAGAGACGAGAAAGAGCCAGTGTATAATGAAGATTCCATAATTGTCTTATTTGTTATGCCATCACTTATTAAGTGTACATGTGCGCAGCATAGACATACATAGTTCGGTTTCACAGTCCTAATATGATTTTCGCGAAATATAAAAAACAACACCAAGGCGACGTGTCAGCCAATCTTATATCTCAAACATTACCATATTAAGCTAATTTGGATAATTGGAATATTCAGACGATATCTATTTCTGTAATGATTTGGACATAATGATATAGTGCCATAATTAGGTCATTCTACAAATGCAACTTCTTCACTTTCAAATGTGCCTTGTCCTCAGGGTTTCAGTGATCCAAAATACACGAGAATCCTATTCCATACATTTTAACATTCTCATCACAACATGAACTGCGGCACTGGGACTGTTTTAACATGTGT
The DNA here is from genome assembly GCF_003918875.1 of Haliotis rubra. Lineage (NCBI taxonomy): Eukaryota > Metazoa > Mollusca > Gastropoda > Lepetellida > Haliotidae > Haliotis > Haliotis rubra. The sequence continues at coordinate 409,340 of NW_025767204.1, read as the reverse complement.
GACACGAGTTCATGATAATCAAAACAGCACAAATATAGCAACTTCTTTGCCATCATTTTTTTGGGATGAAATGAAAAACATGAAAAAAGTCCTGGCCCAGATGGCTTTACTTCGGAATTTCAAAAATTCTTCTGGAAAGATCTGGGCTCTTTTCTGCTAAAACCGCTAAATTATGGATATAATAAAGGCAACTTGTCAGTCACCCAAAAGCAAGGCCTTATAACGTATATCCCTAAGGGAAATAAGCCTAAGAAATTCCTTAAAAATTGGCGACCAATATCACTATTGAACACTTCCTATAAAATTGGTTCAGCAGCAATAGCTAATAGATTTAAAAGAGTTCTGCCAAGTAGTATTAATGAAGATCAAAAAGGCTTTATTAAAGGGAGATTCACAGGTGAAGTTACTAGATTGATTTATGATCTAATGGAACACACAGAGACCTATCAGATACCAGGACTACTTTTATCAGTAGACTTTGAAAAAACATTCGACTCAGTTGATAGAAATTATTTGATACATGTCCTATCGTTTTTTAACTTTGGTTCAAGCATTGTTAGATGGATTAAGACTTTTTATAATGATATATAATCTAGGATTATGGTCAATGGTTTTGCTAGACAACCTTTTATGATTTAGCGCGGGTGTCGCCAAGGCGATCCTGTTGCACCGTACTTGTTTATTCTTTGTGTGGAAATATTACGTATAATGCTACGTAACAATGATAAAATTAAAGGACTTAGTATCGGTAACATAGAATATATTCTGTCGAAATTTGCTGATGACACTACTCTTTCGTTAGATGGATCCGAAAAATATCTCTATGCAGTTCTGTACGTCTTGCAAATATTTGCTCGCTTTTCTGGTTTACAGGTAAACGTTGACATGACAAAACTCATTTGGATTGGTTCAAAGAAGAGATCACGTTACAAACTATGTAAAGAATACAACTTTGATTGGTCTCAAACAGATTTTAGTCTTCTAGGAATTAACTTTAATATTGATCTTGAAACCATGATTGAAGATAATTATAGGGACAAAACTGCAAAAATCGAAAAACAAATGAATATTTGGTCAACGCGTTCGTTATCTCCTTTTGGGAGAAATTCTATTTTAAAATCCCTTCTACTTTCAGAGTTAAATCATCTATTCTCAGCCCTTCCCAATCGACCAAAATCACTACTCGATAAATTACAAACAACATGTTTCAGATTTATATGGAATAATAAGCTGGATAAAGTAAAAAGAGACATAATCACTTTAAAGGGTACCAGATGTACAAAATGTAATTTATGCTCAAAAACTTAAATTGATAAGTCGACTTAGTCCATATTCCATATACCTAGTCCATATTCCATCTGGTCTGGTAATTCAAAGCAAATTAAAGAAATATGTATTCCAAATTTATCCAATAGATTTTGGAAAGATGTTTTTACTGTTTGGGAAGTCTTTCTTGAAAATATGAATCATATATATTATTAGAAAACCAAATTAAAAGTCAAACTATCTGGGGTAACTGTAACAATACTATTGATGACAAACCGATAATGTATGAAACTTGAAGACTAAAGGTATAGTTTTTGTAAATGATATTATACATGAGGAAGGTAGGTTATTAACATTCGAAGAATGTTCGAACAAATATCAAATAAGAACCAATTTTCTAACCTTTGAAGGAATCAAAGCAGCAGTAAGGTCATACGCACACAAACATAAAATTTACGAATTTTCAGAACCGTTGCAAAATCCCATCTTTCCCTTTAATTACCAATCATTAAATAATTCTGCGGGAAATAGACATTTATATAATACTCTTTTGAATTCATCCTTCATCGTGCTACCATGCCATTCCAAAATGGAACGTATTTTAGACAGATATTTCACTGACAATCATTATCCCAAACAAATGTACTATAAGTACTGAATTTGGGTGGTTACAATATAGGATTATCCACAACATTTTACCAACAAAATCTTTTCTTTATAAAATAAAATACATAGAATCACCACTTTGATCCTTTTGCCAAAAAGATCTAGAAACTACTGACCACCTCTTTTGGAAATGTTAAAATGTAAAGAAAATATGGAACGAAGTAACAAAATGGCTTCATGCTGTTCAACTATCAGTAAATTTTACGTTTGAAAAGGTTTTGTTTGGAATTAAAGGTGAAAATAATAAACCTATTAATGTAATCATCCTTCTAGTCAAACAAAGCATATTCAAATGTGCTACTGAAAACTAGTTGCCTAATATCAATTTTATTAAAAAAGAAGTTATTAAATATTATGATGCTACCAAATATCTCCATTTATCAAATGGTACTGAACAAATGTTGTTTTTTACAATTCTGGTCAACGTTACACTTGTCCTTAGGATAGATCTATATTAATCTATAATACTGTGTACATGTTTTTACATATTGTGTACCTCAGATGATTTACCATGTACTGTTTGCTGCCTACCTGTATGATCCTATAATGTATGCCTGTAAAAAATATTGAAAATAAAAAGAAATAAAAAACACTTTTTTGCCATCACATTCAACGCCTTTACCGACCTATGCCATTATTCACCGTTTTCTTTGTGATTTGATTTTTTGGGTTAACTTAACCTTCAGTACTCTTACTCTACTGTGTCCGTTGACAGATGCCGATATACACACCGAAGATGAAACCAGCCGTAAGTAATCAAGCAATGCAAGACGTCTTGATTTACATAGACTGTTCCTATATATCACCGTTTGCTTTAAAATTGCCCTACTTTATCGCATGAGAATATTCTACTTTAAATAACTTCAGTAACCCATGCTTGTGGTAAGAGGCGACTAACGGGATCGGGTGGTCAAGCTCGCTGACTTGGTTGAGTCATCGGTTCCCAATTGCGCAGATTGATGCTCATGCTGTTGATCACTGGATTGTCTGGTCCAGACTCGATTATTGTCAGATCGCCGCCATATAGCTGGAATATTGCTGAGTGCGGCGTAAAACTCAACTCAACTCACTCAATTTATTAGTAGACAGGCACTACAAAACCGGCATAAGTACATATGGTTGTAAAATGCTTTCCTGTTGCAGGTTGCGGCCTTTCAAGACCTGAATGGTAAATGAGTTCTTGCATCTTCAGTGTCAGTGAATTCATTATTTCATCTTGGAGGTAAAGTTAACAGTGAAACATGTTACTACGACATGGCACAACACTAGTGGGAACAGAAGGCTGCTTAATGTCCGTGATGAAAAAACAAAAAATGCAACCGAGAAATTTGGTCGGGCTTTCATTCGCCGTGAAATAACAAAACGAATAACACGGAAAAAGAACACAAGCATAGTATTACTGACAGAGAACCTTAAGGTCTGTAATTAGCGAAACCCAAATTTGATCACTGACAATTCCGGGTACATGTACAAAAATTGTCTCGATTCTCACAAACTGAGGTTATGTAGTGAATAAATAAAAAAATCTTTGGCTTATGCAACCAATATTATTCATAAATGCCTTCTCTGCCTGCTCATGTGGATAAAACGGGAACACTGTCTCATCAGGTAGAGTGTTTCATTTTGACCAACGATGTGTAAGTGTAATCAAAGTTGGTTATTTACAGGCTTTAATGACAGGTCAAAGTATCTAATGTGATTATGTGTTGTTGAAACAGTGACGCCGCTTACGAAACGATTGAACATAGAAAAGGACTGCAGCCTCTACAAAGTTCAAGCTTCTATGCCGCTTACGAAACGATCAAACATAAAACAAGACGGCAGACTCTACACAGTCCCAGTTACTCTAACGGAAGAACGATATCTACTAGTCATGGAGACATCATGACAACAGATAACAGCCTTGACTCATCCCTCTCCACTCCAGCGATTGTTGATGCCGCAAGACACAGGAGGCCTTCCAATGAAAATGAAACTGGCAGACGTTCCAGCAGTGCAGTCGGTAGGGCATGGGAGACACCAGCCCCTCGGCAAAAACCTACAGCTGAGAATGATTCCACAAGCTTGGATTCTGATGACCTATATGCATCTGGTTCGTCTGCTTTGAAGGGAAGAGCAATGCAAAAAATGCTGCCCACGGATGATGATGTGTATGGCGTAATCGATGGCCATGTTCCGCGGAAAGGTAAGAATGGAAAGAAGAGGAACAGATCGAAATCGAGGGATTCACGTACAAGTTCCCGGTCCGGATATCCCGTGCTGTATGATCCTCGCATTTTTAGATCCATGGAGGATTAATTGTAACGACGGTTGCAATAGGCAAGGTTTGAATTCATCCGAAAGGGAAACAAGCGATTAAATCTTAGGGACTGTTGAAGCTAAAACCTAATATGTAAATATAGAAAAATGACGATGTGTGAATATGAGGTAAACATCCTCCTCATACAACACGGCAACTGTGTGAATAATACTTCGTGATTCTGTGTAAGTCATTATCAACGTATACTTATTTCCTGCATATTTCCATTTTCTGAAACGTAAATGTGAGAAAGCTCACAGAACCTCAACATACAAATAAATGGTAGGGACAATTTTGTGTTTCTATTTGGCAATAGGAGTCTCCCTGCACCCTGCTGTCAGTATCCTGAAAATAAGTCTTCTGACTGGTCGCTAATATACGAAGTTTCTGCAGCAGTTCTGATGAGTTCGTCATCATTGAAAAATCTGGTTCGACGCGGGTGTGACTTCAAATTTCGAAACATGTGAGATTTGCCATGTGCCTATTTTAGGCTTCACTCCACTCGTTGATGATGAGGAGTATTAGACATGTGTAAATGGTCAAGATTATATTACAAACACTTCAATGGCTTTTCCCATATTCACAAGCTATTTTTCTCAAATTAGACATCATTAACACCTCCACTATTGCGATGATATCATTTGGGATATTTGTCATGCATTCATGAATTTTGGTCGCGTTGACTCCCTCTTTGGTGAGAAACATTATCACTGCTCTGTTCTCATTTGTTGTTTTCCATGATTTCAATAGGGTACCTCGAATAACACTTGAATAACAATATCGAAAGGTGCGAGATGCTTGAACGTTCGTTGCTAATTCATCAATAATCCAAGTGTGAAAACTCAATATCAACACAGCTGTCTTGTAAATGTAAGTAGTGAGTAGGAAGCTTTTGACCGCCCCTCATTAGAAGATGGCTTGTGAACGTTTCATTTTTCAGTTCCAAGACAAGTGAAGCAACTCATGCTTACGTTACTTTCGAGTGACCTTTGTTACATACAAAGAAAAATGTAGCTTTTTTTAGAATAATAACAACCGTTACGATAATAATATACCTCTCTCTACGATATTTTTAATTCTAATCTGCAAAAGCATAATACAATTATGTTGTATTTCATCTTAATCTGTGAAAACTATGTTGCTTTATCATCACTACGCATTAGCTATATAACCGGAGTTTTCTGTCAGTCTTTTGTATTCAAGTTTGCTGAAACAGTTTTACCATTCAATCATTAATGATACAATATTAGAGTGTCTTACATAATTACAAGGAACATCTTTTCCGCGATCAGCTAAAACCACAAATTTATTGTACATTTTCTGACATTTTCTTCATAAACATCACCATGGTTAGTACACACAACCTGGATCAAATTCATAGTGTTCTCAACCGTGGGCTTTTAAGACGCAGATTCGTTTGAAACATGTTTAATATTGACTTGTATTATGGGCTTTTGGAGTTTATAGAATATTCTTGTTAAACAAATGATCAACTGTAAACTATCTCACTCGGTTTAAAAAATCAATTAAAAATCAATTTATCCTTGAAAAATAGCCATCGATAATACATTCTCGTTATATACCAAAACATGTAAGGGATATTGGATTTACAAGATTGATAAAATGCAAATGATGAAGCCAATGAGGAAAGAGATGATGATGAGAAATTATGACAAGGAAAATGTGACAATTTATTCCATTCCTTTGGAAATGTTTGGGTATATATTTCTTTTCCCCATATGCATTTACATTGGCTAGTGTTATGCTCGCAAAATGGAATATCCCCTACATTTTGTGAATGGTATATTTGGAGGAAATGCAAACAACATGGCTGTCCGAAAATGTTTGAAAACACATAGTCCAACACTGAAAACATGAAAATAAATGTATATTATTTCCATAGTATTTACATTTGGAATAGGAATGTAATAGATTGTTGATATTTGGTCTATATCTGTTTTAGTTAATCATTAAACGAGCCAGCCTTGGGTGCATTTCAACTATATAATGATATATACTCTGACGTGTTTTGCATGAATTCATAATACGCTGATGTAAATCGCAATAAACAAATATGCACTTATCAATGTCTTCCCTCGTCTTCCCAGTATGTGCTAAGGAAGATTCATCCACTCTTCAGTAGGAGCATTGCCGAGGTCCTGTAGAGTTGCAATAAGAACAGGTAGTCGTGAAATTGCGATCTGCTACCTGTTCGGCATGTCTTCGATAAAGCTGAGATCTGTTGACCGGGTGTCCTGTTCAATGCATCTATGACCTTGGCACGATGACGTCGTGTCTTATCGTCTGTGAGGATGGAGTACGGTCTCACTTACACAACCAGAATGTCATCCCTGTAACGTCCTCGAAGGACAAAATTCTCCCAGCTATACAATCCAATGTCAAAACATGATTGAACAACTTCAATAGTTACGATGGGATTCTGGATCTTTTGCTCTTTGTACGGGAACCCCATCTCGTTCTGTCCAACTGACATGATCTCCAGCCTAATCCAAACGTTCCTGCCTGTGAAGTCGAGTCACTGGGATGCAAATGAATGTCCTTCGTGACCGGAGAACAGTCTCACAGACGCTTACGCAGCAGAAACGTTCAATTTCTGCATGTCTCGTGTGAGCATGGTGACAGTCTCAAAGAATTAAAATCCTCATTACCGAATGCTTATCATAACTTGATCCTCAGCAAACGTTGTGTGGCATGTAATATGTTCAAGCTAACGCTTCCAATTGTATTGACATATAAAGCTGTTTATGTGTATGTAAAAACATATAACCAAGTCAATTTCAGTGACCTGACACATGTTATGTTTACGATTTATAGACCGACAGGTAAAGGTTTTTGAAGAAATAAAATATTTGAGTTGAACTCTACATGTGTTCCGAGACTGTGTACTATGAACTCAATTACAAGTGATTGTGTTTGTTAGGATCAATGAACGTTATGTACAATAATATAGTCCAGAAATAATGTTTTAACCATGAACTGACGACGTCCGTGAAGATGTTTTTGATTCATCTTCTGTGGCACTTCCCTTCTTAATAATTATCAACAGTTTTTATCAAAAACAATTGATAAGCATAGCAATACTGATGTTACACAACCCCCTTTTCTCCTTCGTGGGAAAGAACATAAAGAAGACCGGTGCAACATTCTACCGTAATGCCTCGCGCACATTACCCAGTACGTATTGTTCACGGAAAGTAGGGTCGTGAAAAACTTTCAACTCTGAAGAATCATGGTATACTTACACGGCTCAGTGAATATGTTCAGTGCTATTTGATCAGTATTGGACTTTTAACTATGGTGCCAGTAGTGATGTTGCATACATTCAAAAGTTCATACGCCAAGTTTTTATATCACGATCGTTTGTTTGTACAACACAATTTGATTTGGTTCGGGTGACTTCTCGCTTACAGCGTTAGCCACGTAAACATCTCAGCAGTAAGGGAAGAAAATGGTTCACCAACAGAAGAGGTTATGTGAACGTATGTATTTTCAAAATGATATACAGAAACGTATTGTGGTATATACATGGTATAGGCAACTGTGGAGATTACCGAATTTGTCAGTGAACCATTGATCATTTGGACTATCATGTTCTGTGTTTGCTAATAGTTGTGATGTTCATGTCAATATTGTTGTTGAAGATGAATATAATGGTGGTGACGACAATGACAAGGATGGTGATATTGCTGATGTTCAGGTACATATCTCAACTGTAAATAAACTTGTTGAAAATATATTGGTTGGCATGCTTCATGCAGTGGCTCCGAATAATCACACTGGTATGGCAGATGCTAAATTAACAGATATCGAACTTTGTGCGCAAATTACGACATAAGGTTGACGCAGGACGCATCGTCAGTTATGTACTTTGCCATACACAAGCCAAACAGAAACTATGGGGGGAAAATCCGATATAAATTTGAAGAAAACAGAAACGTTATAGGTATTGATAATGGCTCAAACCATGAATTAAACTCAAGAGAAATACTTTTGGGCACACGTGCCAAGAAATTAACTGTAATAGTGTGTTCACAATGAGTATGATAAAATACGTTCTCATCTGGCATAACCCTAAAATCTTTATCAAAAGCCAGTGGTAAAGGATGCAGCGAGACCACCCCTAACCCAAGAGGGTGTATATACAAATTGAAATGTACATTTGGCACGAAAGAGCACAAAACATCAGTGAAGAAATCAGCCTTATCAGAACACATTATCCGGAATCCCAGCCATATGACACTGACATTTCCGTATAGGTCGACCCGTGAAGGTCCGGGTTAGAATGAACCTTCAGTAACCCATGCTTGTCGTACAAGGAGACTAACGGGATCGGGTGGTCAGGCTCGCTGGCTTGGTTGACACATGTCATCGGTTCCCAATTGCGCAAGACGATGCTCATGCTGTTGATCACTAGATTGTCTGGTCCAGACTCGATTATTTACAGACCGCCGCCATATAGCTGGAATATTGCAGAGTGCGGCGTAAAACTAAACTCACTCACTCGTATAAGTCGTATAAAGACCATGAAGCCCTCATCACTACTTGAAGCTATATTCAATCTATTTAATCTTAATAAATCAGACCATACTCTAACAAGTAACGCGTGTTGATTTAAAGTCATTTATATTGAATAAACTTAACTAGCTGGCTCTATATTTCTTCGTAAAATTTGAAATATTTTGTTTTGTGGACGTGTAATACTATATCCGCTGCTGGGTCACAACATTTAAAAATAACCGATAATGTAAATCGTATAAATGCTCTTCTCAATCAAATTGTAATCACTCTAACGAAATACGAAATTATAAGAAATGAATTTCGCAAGGACGCCTTGCACGGTTCAAAGCGTTCGTGCGCCAATAAACCACCGCAAAATCATTTCTTAATTGCATGTTGTAACTAAATCTGAACAATAAAGAAACAACGCGTAAGTATCACACTGTTGCAGTCGTATTCTAGTCTGGAGTCATTAAATTATATGAAATGTGGTAGAGAAAGATCAAGGTATGTGACTTTCTTTCTTTGGAGGATTGCTTAATCCAATAAAGGTATTTATTATAGCCCAATTAGCTCATCTATTGAACATGTTTTGCTGAGCGTATTCGTGAAGACTAGTTCATTGTTGATGGTGAAGATATTGTGATGGTGAACTTGATTACTATCAAAATCAGATAAATACTGACAAACACACTTGTTGTATTGCAAGTCTGGGATAAATGAAACTGGGGTATATTGTGTGGACCCACACCCTCAAATTCGCGGATCAAGCCGTATGTGTATGCTTACTGTTTGTGCAGAAGTTGCAGAAGAATTTGAAGTGACGGTTGACGTTTTCGGACAGGATTATGAAAGCCATCCAATAAATGTTTGATAGGATGTAAATCGACTAGTGGTGATGGTCACGACAGCATAACCATGTACTGGTTCTAAAGAACGTCCATGGTAACACACGTGATGTATTCGTCATTGCTTACTACAGTCCGTTTGAGTCAGAACGGACAGATGAATTGCAAATTTTATCATTGTACAAAATTGCCACATAAATATAAATAGTACACATGTTTATCATTTACTAATACCCAACAGCTTTCTTATATTTGAAAATTGTCCGGACTCCACCAAAAAAGTTGTTTAAGAAACTATCATCATTGAAAACGCAAAAGTTGTTATCTGTAGCGGCGGGGTGAAACCGCAGAAACGAAACAGCCACTATCTCGTCGTGCACGGGATACACATGCCTGATGACAAATGAAGTTGAATGCTGACGTGAAACAGTTGATGATTAAATTGTACGATTTTTTCCGTGCTGACGCCGAAAGGGGCAAACCATTTTATGCCATTAATAAATTCCGTAAGCGGGCAGCAAGAGCTTTAGGAGTATCAGCAAGGGTACTGACAAATGTTCTGGAACACAAACATTGTGAGGGTGATGCGAAGCAGGTAGGGGTCGTGTCAAAATCACACAAATTAAAACATTTGGACAACTTTCAAAAGACCCTTGTAAGGCAGTCTATCAACAAGCTCTATTCTGAAAACAAATACATGTCGCTGAAAATTTTTAAAAAGCATTTGAAGCAAGAACACAACCTCAGAGTATCAAAGTACACACTCTGGCGACTCTTACACTCTTTCGGTATCGTTATAAGAAAAGTTCGGGGGAGAATAGGTCAGTACTCTGTGAATGCCTCGCACACTGCCAGCAGTCAGTGGGTACCCGGTGGGGGTGATAAGGGGTCACGTAGAAATCTGCCTCTAGGGAAAGGAGAGAGACTAATCATTCTCCATGCTGGTTGCTCCAGCAAAGGCTTTCTCTCAGGGCAAAGCCCACAGATAACAGAGACTACCATTCCGAGATGAACGGTGCGGTTTTCCTCGATTGGGTTAAAAACAAGTTGGTACCAGCTCTACCAGAGAAGTCTTTTATGGTAATGGACAATGCCCCATACCACAACGTGCAGGACCCCGACAGTAAAGCCCCGACATCGAACAGTCGAAAAGGTGATATGATATCATGGCTCGACAAATTGCAGATCGCACGGCCTTCAAAGGCAACGAAGCCTCAGCTATATGAGATCATAAAAACCCACAAAGGTGAACCTTTCTACAAAGTTGACAGTTACATAAAAAGTAAGGGTCACGATATTCTGCGACTTCCACCCTATCACTGTGACCTTAACCCCATTGAAATGATATGGGGTATTGTCAAAGGAGATGTTGCCAGATCAAACACAACTTTTAGATTACGTGACGTAGAGGTTTTTGGTTAAGGAATCCCTTAACAAAATCACGACTGAAACTTGGCAAAACTGTGTCAACAAGGTAGCTAACGTCATTACAACAAGGTTACTGGTCTCGGGATGGCTTACAACAGGCAACTGTGGCACCACTTGTCATCCCTTTAAGTCGTGACTATGACACTACGACAGACGAAGAACCGACAGGTCTCCCGGAATAGATTTTGAGATCGGACCCTTAGTAGGAGGCGATATGAAAATGATAAAATATATCTTATGCTTAAAATCTGGCTGCTATAGTATAATTTAAATGGCGTAGAACTTACATATATAGCCTCTTCGGGTTAGGTTTGAGAGATGCGTTGTCAAGAGTCTCTATCACTAGGAAATGTGGCCAGTATTAGATCTGGGCAACCTATAACCGTAATCAGTATAAGGCTTCTAATGTTTCATCATCCGAGCCTAGATTTACTCCTCGCCTTTTGACATAATGCTCTGTAGAAATTACACGTGAGCATACGCAATATTCTTCACAGGGCATGACCTGACCAGCTGACTGATAGAAACGGGCCCATTCTACGACCTTTTGCAACACACGAAAACAAGGTTGCCCGATTCCATGTCAACCTCTTGAGATGAGAGTAATATAATGTGCGATCGTAGTCATGATCTGGTTCAAATACTGCAGATGAGCCTGACTGCTATCTCACCAACTCACTCACTTTTAACGTTAGCTTTATTCAGAAAAAGTAGCATTTCCCTGAAATATTAAATTGCAAGTGTATCTTTCAATGTTAATCTTGAGAAGTTATGTAAAAACTATTGCTGTTTTCGAAAATGGTGGGTACATACGACTGACTGACTGACTGAGTTTGGGTTTTACGCCGCTTTTAGAAATATTCCAGCAACATAACGGCGGGGGACACCAGAAATGGGCTTCACACATTGTACCCATGTGGGGTTTCGAACCCGGGTCCTCGGCGTGACGAGCCAACGCTTTAACCACCAGGCTGCCCCACGGCCCCGGGTACATACCAATCCAGAGATATGCAATTATGATGGCAAACACATGAAAGGTAGAAAGGCTTCATTTCTTTCGTTACCATATTAAAGGAGTATACATTCAAGCATTTCTCTAAAAGTAGTATCTACAGAGTATAATAGCTTCCATGGTCTTACGTGGTTCGTGAATACGGGATTTCATGGGTTAGCAAATATTGATTAGATTCACAATTTGTATAATTATTTTATGCGTTAATATTTCAATGCTGGATTTGGAAGTTTGTCAATGTTTCTAGATGTTTTGTGCAAGTATCCGTAAAGCCCTTCCATGAACTGAGTTCTTCTCCAAACAATCAACTGTAAAATGTCAACACTTTCCATGCTGTTTTATTGTAACCAGCAAATGATCATGACGTTCATAAGACAAAATTGTTCACAGTTCTGATGTTTTGGCGAGGTTCTCAAGGCGTCCACGAGAACGCTTTAGCAACGCGTGCGTTACTCAAAGTCGTCGTTTCGGGGATTTTCGACATTGGTTGAGATCTGTTCTACACTTGGCGCAAATACAGGGAAGTGACGCCACGTTGCAGCACGCTAATTCCCGCCGACATATATTCGTCTTGACTGTTTGAGGCAGCACATTCGTGTTGGTTAGCATGGCCAGCCTTTTTTCATGACCTTTTCCCAACATGTCTGCGATGTTATGGAACAACGCCTGCCCTATATGACCAGTAACGCTTCGCTCTGTCTTCTTTAGCCAATGTTTTCATTCATTAGCTGTCTTCAATGTGCAGCCATTGCCTCGGTGGCGGTCAGATCCGACCTTGTTAACCTGTTAACATAACCCTCTTTCGGGGCGCTTCGCTCTGTCTTCTTTTGACAATGTTTTCATTCATTGGCTGTCTTCAATGCGCAGCCATTGCCTCGGTGGTGGTCAGATCCGACCTTGTTAACCTGTTAACATAACCCTCTTTCGGGGCGCTGCGCTCTGTCTTCTTTTGCCAGATGTGCATTTGGGTAATGAATTTGTAATAAGAAAACATTGGTGAGACAAATTACCAAATATTATTTTAATCTGTAAATAACATGACGCTTTCACCGCCTGACATGAAACACTCTAACATTTCTTCAGCTAGACTAGCCACTGCTACAAATAATACGTAAGTTTATGTATGTTTCATTTACTCCATTCCCTTTATTCACGATGTAAGCAAAACTATAGGGATGCAACATAGTACAAAACAATAATATATTGAAGTGGTAACATATCAATAAGCAGACGGTTCATTAACGAGCAATGACCAGCAGATAGCTGGCATCGGTCACAATTCTGTAGATTTACACTGGATATGTATAAAGTATCTTCAAATATACGCTCGAAGGGAGTAAAATATCCGAACAAGAATCCAAGACACTTTCACACAAGAAAAGTGTACCATCGTTTGTTATACCTTTAGCCCTTGCTTAAATATCATTTACACTGGTTGACAGAGCCCCCCAACAATTTCTTCCATGAATCAAAACATACATTTACAATTATCCATGTCAAATATCAGTATACACATTTCCTCATATTGAAAGTAAGAAGCTCAAAATAAGTGAGGAAATGTTCTGACCTTAGGTTTCGTATATGAACATGCCTCAGTTTATGACGTAATTGGTTCCAATTTAGCAAGTCCTCTGTCAAGTCCCAACGCAAAAATCGCAATGACGAAGACAAAATATATAAAAGATACGCAAAATCTGCATTATATATGAAAACTGTAAGCAGCTAAATAGATTGATCGTGCGTTGTTTTATTCAGAAACCTTCACCTCACAGGAAATACTCAAAATGTACAACAATGTGGACGTATAACATTCCTACGGTTAACCGACTTTCCAGATTTGGTGCGTTCAATGACATGAGTATGCTGGATGTTACGAAGGAACGTTCGTTGAGTCAGAGAGATGGCATCTGTATAGATGTGAAATGTATGTGATCAGGAGCATTTTGTCTTTATGTGAAATAGTCAGAAATGCCGACATGTACAGTTGTCGTTGTGGGTGACGTTGCGTCAGTCGTATATATTATATGAAACTACTATTTATGTTGAAAAAGGTAAGACAAATAGATGTATTTTCAGCTAGCCCTTTTAAGACAGAAATGTTTTAGTTATGATTACAAATGCTTTCTTGGAAACGATATAATAACTGACTATTATAAAAATGTAACTGTGTTTCCCCAATATGTTTCCGGGTTCGATTCCTCATGTGGGTACACGGTGTGAAGCTCATTTCTGGTGTCCCCGCTGTGATATTGTTTGAATATTGCTAAAAGTGGCGTAAAACTAAATCACTCACTCCCTCCCTAATATGTTTAGTGTCACGAGATGAATCCTATTCCACCATTCTTCACTGACCAGTGGTCACACTGTGTGAGGCTAACTACTCCCTTGAGGTTAATAGGCTACATTCGGAAGATGTGTATACATTTGTGCAGAAAGGGTTTTGTCGGTTCTATTTACAATATACTCACCACTGAAGGCCACTTTACACGATGCTCTGTTTTCTGGAGCTTAGTAAAAATTAGAAAATGTTCCATATATTGTAGTTGTTCCGTCATAAAAAAGGTGTGGCTATCGTTACAAAGACGTGACCTTGGCCGGGATGTTAGTAATGTTTACAAAAGGCAGCTATTCCTAACAATATGATGGTGTGCCTACAGTGTTCAACCACGTTCCCGTGAATTCTCAGGCTGTGGCATTTGTTACACCTTATGGTATAAGAGCTCGCTCTATTTTAAAAATCAGAAATGACGCGCTGTCTAAATTGAACGAATTAAATGACCCCATATTCGTGCAATTGAGAGAGCAACATGTGTACAATCATATTTGAAAGAATATATTTGTGATATTTTTGTCAGATCATAAAAATATAAGGGGAAGAAAGGTTCATAGTATGGGCATTTTTGCAATTTGTATTGAAAAGAATTAAGAAATGGGTGGTGTGACGCACGTGTATGTTGATATATTTGTGTTAATGTATTCTTTTTATTAGGTGTTAGTTAGTTTTCCTTTGAGGAAATGGTACAACAGGATTGTTCTCTTTTCATGAGATATGAACTGTATCATTCATTCTCAAAACCACAGGCTTACACAAAACGGCTAGAACAGTAGTGGCACAACTTAGAGGATATTTAGTAAACAGTAAAAACAAACAGACATACGTTTAAATAAAACCGACACATTATATACCAACATGTTAACAGTGCTACGTCACAGCTCCCTCTATTCACAAATTGCACGCTGAAACAATAATAAGATAATAACAAACATATATGTGTATTTATACACACGGATATGGCACACTATTCTCTCGCTGAACTATCAATGATTGTCACACATAAATTCTGTCAGTAATACGTATGCAGGACAAATGCTAAACTGCAGGGGAGACCGGGGTCAATTGTAACACTTTTTACTTAACTTCTTGTAGTTCGATCCCAGACGACCGCTCACAAAGTTAATCGGTACTAACTAGTACATTGGCTTCTTGGCTTTAAACCTCAGTGTCGTTTCAAGTTCACTACCATGTCTTTACAAAGTTATTACGTATCAAATGCAATGACTACAAGTGTTACAATTGAACCCCTAGCACTGGGCAATTGTAACAGATGGATGGGGCAATTGTAACAAAGAAGGTTCAAACGTAACAATTTGCTTATTTTCCAAATAAAATCAAAATAAAATGTGGAAAGATGTTATCTTGATCAGTTGAGGTGGAAATGGATTAACAATAAACCTTTATCACCATCGACATTTAAAGTGTTTTTCGTTTAAAATTCTTGTTTTGGTATGCCCAAAAAATAATACAAAGACTAACACCAAAAACTTTCACCCGAGGCTAAAACTATCAACATAACACTGAACATATTCTACTATGATAAACCTAGTAAAGAACTAACATAAAACCTTCATCATAATTTGCTTTATTATTATAACACAAGGGAAAAATACACGGGGGCAATTGTAACAGTGTTACAATTGCCCCTGATGGCAGTAGCCATATTTCATGCCACATCACACGTGGGCTTCTCAAATATTTCTACTTCCAAATATGTCGTTATATCTAAATTTTACACTTGAAAAGTTAATTTCATACCAAACACCATTTACTGCATTAAGAACGCTTTAATACGTTTTGTGAAAAATTTACTTAACTATGTGAAAAACGATTTTTCGTCAACTGTATCTCGCCTTAATCGAGCAGATGAAAAACGCCTGGGTGAGTGCCGCAGGAAAGTAAAGGGTAATAACTCTACTCACCTACACTATGCTTGAGCGAAAACTTTTAGAGTAATCGCCCTTGTTACAATTGACCCGTGTTACAATTGACCCCGGTCTCCCCTACACCTTAAAGCACATACCAGTAATCTAGCCTGGAATTAGTAATATCATAAACATGAACACAATTCCACTCGTGTTGATTAACATCAGGAACATGTTGGTAATCAGGAAATGTCAACCATATACTTGATGTACAAGGCATGTCGCGTATGTGCCAATAATCACAACATTTGTTTTAGTTGGAGTTTTCTCGATTGTTATGTTTATGTTGTGGTTAGAATTGACTTGCCCCTTCTTCCTTTTCGAATAGAATAACTTTGTTCGTTTCTCATTTAGTTTGTCTATGCTTTCGGGAATGACGCGCCAATATGTCCAGTACGAATAAGCATCCCTTCTTCATCGTAGTTCATGGGCATTAACCATCAAATTCTACACAGGGATAAAACAAGAAAAATTTGCGATGCCATGCGATGATGATTATTTGCCGATACACAAGGCCATTTCACAATTGTTTGTCTGCAATGTGTATGGTGTACTCACTATTGCATCTTCTTCAACATTGCTACATGTTCCCATTTGATCCATCAGCATACGTACACAGATACCATCAATCACAATCAGGTGGTTTCAGTATATGTTTCGAAAGCAAGTGACTACGCACGCAGTCTCACAACGAAATGTATTGTTTTTCGATACACGGTTACAACAAAATTACGACATAATGTCTATTCAGACAATACATTACACAGGTGAGGCGTGGAATAATGTAATCAACAAATTCAACATGAGAAAATGTTTTTTAGTAACAAGCGCTTCCTGTATGAATAAATGCATACATTATATACACGGAAATAAATACATTTCAACAATAACAAATATCCCCGTGACTGTAAAGTGTAAACATCATATATAACTTATCCTGACTGATATTTCCCTCATGTTCCTGGACAAACATATGTTGAAAGTGAAGTATATCTGTGAAACCGAAATATATCATAATTATTATTATATCACGCGAACAATACTGTCAATACAATACGTGTTAAACGGATTAACTGATTTTACCAAAAGTGTTGAACATGACGGGACTTATATCCATAAAATAGCTCCCGGACACGTCCAACTTTCAACTGTTTTAGATCAGTGGCAATTACTGTGGAAGCCCTTTGATCAGTGATTTGGTTTTGTAATTGTTATGTTAACTGCGTTTTAGGCCGAAGGTGAGCTGCTGTATATATTGCAATATCTAATCTGCGCTACACAATATGTTTTGGAGACTTCTACCAGCCACCAGCCACCAGCCACCAGCCACCAGCCACCTCGAGTAGTATACACAATGGTGGAACTGCATCAGGTCCTTCCCAAGGCCTTAATTTTCCAAATTAAGGCCTTGATAAGTCCCAAATGCAGTTCCACCATAGTGTATACTACTACTGAGGTGCATCCAAAATTTTATGACAATCTGTTGAATAGTTTCTGAAATATTGACTTTTAAGTGAGCATGGGGTCGGTCGGGAAAAGGCAAAATGGCCAACTTTTTGTCGTAGTTAAGTCTTAATCAATCTAATGGAGTCATCGAGGGTGTTCCCAATGCCGGTGGCTATAGCGCAACCATCTGCCGAGATACATGCAAAATTTCACGAAAATCGGTCAAATAGTTTAGGCGATAATAACCTTTTAGTGAGCATTGGGTCGGACTGGCGAAAGGCTAACAATCCAACGTATCGTACTTGTTATATATTATCGAGGCGAAAGGTGTTTTCAGCCGAATGAAACGCAGCTCTCGGCAGTTCCCCTGAGCTGCCTTGCTACTGTCTCGTTAGGACGTACTTGTAGCGATGTGTGAGCTGTCTGAAGGTGAATGAAACGCAGGTCTCAGCAGTTATCACCTCGCTACCGTCTCGGGGGATGCTTTGAGCGAGCGCCGTGGACGAGTATAAGTGTGTGTGCGTGTGTGTCTCGGCTCGGCAATGATGATGCACGGCCGGCTGACTAGCGAGGCTACAGATGTCTGAAGGTGAATGAAACGCATCTCTCGGCAGTTCCCCCGGGTCGCCTCGCTGCCGTCTCGGTATCACCAGCGAGCGCTGTGAGCCAGTCGCAGTGTGTGTGTGTGTGTGTGTGTGTGTGTGTGTGTGTCTGTCTGTCACGGCTCGGCTTGTACATTCATTTTCGTAATGAAGGCTTGGGTCTGTTGCTTACCTTTTTCTATGAATTTTTTTTCTCGTGTTCGCTGATGACAGGTCTTATGACGATACGACACTGTGGGTGATTGTGTCTGGTATCTGCTATGAGCGTGGTGTGTGAATTGATAGTCAAATTTGAATCGAAAAAATCCCGATGGTAATTGGGTACGTCAAACCGTAAATATGAAGCCATGTCGTTTGAAGTTAACATGTTGCCCATGTCACCTGGTATTCGTAAAACTTGTACATCTCTGGAGTGAGAAGGATCCCATTGTTCGTAATTTTGGAGACATAATCATTGTTTTTGAAAGATATGTGGGGTGAGGTGAGGGTCATGTCCATCAACCAGTCGGGCTGTTTGATGTCTGCTAGTGACACCCGCTCGTATACGTTGTCTTTTAAGTGCAGGACGAACAAGGTGTTTTCCTCGCTGGGCAGATCGAATCCTCGCGTGTCCCCGAGATCTGCTAGCGTTACGTTGGGATGATGGTTGTTCATCGGTTGTTTTATACAAAATTACGAAATGGTTTTCAATTGGTTATCGGATAATTCCTCGGACGTGCACTTTAAACCCATGAGATGTATGTTGTCGAGTAGGAAAATTTTGGTGAGCGATATCGTGTCTTCCACGGTCATGGTGACTCCCTGCAGACTGGTGTAGGCGTTAACGTTCACCCGCACGTAAACGGAGCAAACTTGGTATTGTTGTTGTTTGGTGCAGCGGAGTTTGATCCCTTTCATGATTTCAATGACGTCATGCACCAACGGCAGTTCGCTGAGTTAGACTTGGATGTACAGCGTGGATTTGGCAGGCAGATTTTCCAGGACGTCTACCATGCTGTCGAATTCTGACATGTGTAAACGGTACACGCTTTGTTTAACAACCCGATGCAGTTCTGGCAGAATCAATTCAATTTGGCTGTGTGGTGTGCGACCACCAGGTGCAGCTGACGTTGAATGACACTCGTCGTGATGCGCTGAGTTGGTCTGTATTCTCGGTTCACGTGTACTACCAGATCAGACGTATCCTGAAAGAAATCAGTGCCCCGATTCCGCAGGACAAGGCGTGGAATGCCGTAAACAATCCGTACGATCGACGTGCGTACGAACGCATTTGTAGTGAATTCGAACTAGATCCGAAGACGGTCCATTGGCGTTTGCCGGGTCCGAACCATGGTTTGGGCATTCCCATCATTCACAACATGTCTCTCGTGGAAGCCAGCAAACAGCTAGTGAAAGATTGGGGTTACCATTCGTATCATTACGTCACGACGAACGAGTTGAACGACGATTACATGGCTTTCGACTACAGCAAGGATTACCGCCTTTGGAGGTTTGAGCAGGGACCCGCGGATGATTGGAAAATGTTCATGCTGGAAACTTCAAAAGGGTTTACTCGTGCCGGTTTCGTCAGATTAAACTATTAGATTCGAACGTATGTGTGGGCTGTGCTGGGCGCAAAGACACAAACGCGTTCCAGCATTGTGGGTCGTGAAGGGATGGCTTACGACGCGCAGAAACAGTTCATGGCTAGTGTCTAGGATGCCATTGCTAGACCGGTTGATCTGCCGAGTGCCATTGAACACTATGACCCGCCACAGCAACGACGAAAGCCCACAGGTTTTGACCGAGCCACGTGACTGTTTTTCGACAAGAAGCCTAACAACCAGGAAACGATACTGCCAAAGATGCCAGGCAGCGCCTCGGCGGCTTTGCTGGCCAGTTTAGCCAGGGCCTCGCTGAGAGATTTCAAATGTTTTTTTATGCAGTCTCTGATGTCGTCGCCTGATGATGAGCTTGTTGGTGATGGTGATCCCTTGTTCCCGGAACAGAATTTCGATCCTGTCGGCCAATGTGGTGTCCTCTTTCAAGATGGTTTCGCCCACACGGCTGATTTGCGATCGGAGGGCTTCCCGGTTGGAGGAAGCGGCTTCCATTCGGGTCCGTCTCTCGTCTTCCAGGTCGTGCAATCTTTTCTCGATGACGTTTTTCTAGGCTTCGATGTCTTCCACGATCCTGAGGTTTCTTTTCTCTTGAGCTATGTGCTCCTCGATTTTACCCATGTTGTTCACGAGTTCTCGGCGCACGTTTTTTAAGGCTTCGTCTAGACCTTGAGGTTCCCTAAGAGGAAATTCGAAACCAGGCAAGGGTTCGTACTTGACCAATATTTTTTCGATTTCAACCAACGCTTCTTTGGCGTGCTGGGGCACTTCTCTCGGATCGGCGGCAGCGCCAGCATCGCCGAGTTTGGTCCGTATGTTTTGCAGATCTCGGACAACCTTCGGCGGAAGTTTTCTGGGTCGTGCGCCACCGTAATCTCGCAGGTTTAGTTCATCGCGTATCAGTTGACTGCACGGACAGACGCACATATTAAATAATTAAAACGCACGCAATACATACATCATGGAGAAAATTTATTACAGCCTGCACGGGTACTGGAAAGCTGCGGACGCCATCACGAAATTCACCAAAGCTGCTATAGTCTCGGAAGACATCGCCAAGCTTGGCTTAAAAACAAGCCATCTGTCAAGTTTACCTGCCGGCGCCTCGGTACATCCCGAGAAGAAAATTTGACATTTCAACGCCGAATCGCATTCACCAAGCCGACCTCCTTTTTCTACCTCACGACAGGGTTTGATGATTCGAACAAAGTCGCCAAAGCCTTAGAACTTGACCTGGCCTGCCATATTGCAAATCGACCCTGGACGTGAGCCGTGTCACAACTGCTGGCCAAGCACAAAGTCCAGGTGTGGCAGGAGCTCACCGAAGGAAAGCCATAGTCGAGAGATTCAATTGCACCTTAGCTGAACGTTTGTTCTCGCATCAGTACTCACAGGATTTAATGGATGCCAAAAACTGAAACACGGAATGGGTCATACGGTTACCGCGAGTGGTGGATGCCATCAACAACGAAGTCACCAGACTCGTGGGCAAGAGACCCGTCGAAGCCATCAAAATGAATTCTGTCGAATCGTCGTCGGCAGCGGCACGTCGCGATAAAACAGAGAAAACATTACCGGACCGGGTCAGCGTTAGGTACTTGTACCAGCCGGGAGAATATGAGGGAGACAACAGAAATCGCGCCACCGATCCGACATGGTCCATGAAAACGTACAACGTAGACCTTGTCGACGTCAAAGACGGCGAACCGAACTTGTACTACTTGAAAGACGGACCGCCGAGAGCATTCGTCAGAGAGGAGTTGATGATCGTACCTCGCGACACAGTCCCTTACACATCACCCACCGTGTGATGATAGTTTCACGTCATGATTTTTTATCAGTCTTGCATGCCTATTTTTCTGCAAGCCAGCCACCCGTACACCAAGCCGAGAGAGACACACGCACACGCACTGCGACTGGTCCGCCCACAGCGCTCGGAGGAGCAACCACGCCCGAGGCGACCCGAGCCTTTTTCCCAACCGACCCCATACTCACTTAAAAGTCAATATTTCAGAAACTATTTGACCGATTTTCATCAATTTTTGCATGCATCTCAGTAGTAGTATACACAATGTTAGAACTGCATTAGGGACTTATCAAGGCCTTAATTTGGAAAATCAAGGCCTTGGGAAGGACCTGATGCAGTTCCACCATTGTGTATACTACTCTTCGTTACCCCCACCACCATCATACAAAAATAATGCAGGGGGTGCAACTATCGGTCATGTAGCTTAAAGTTACAAGCTGACATAAGACTCATATTAAAGCTATAATCAGTATCTAGTCTGACACAATTAACTTGATCCCAAAAATATATGAATGCAACACATGAAAATGTATAATACTGTTGCAATTGTAAATTTCAAAAACTCAATTTTTCAACATTGAGGCCTATAGGTGAGCCGAAAAACTATGATCGGTTGTTCGATTCCCAGATTTGTCCTGATTTTATTCACTCGGTTTTTCAACTTTCTTACTTACTCTATTTTCTCTGACGTGAAAATCAACAACACATTGTGGAAATGATGACGGACATCTAACAACCGGCGATAGACAATGTACCACAAAGTGGCTGACTTGACCTTAAGTCGAATGAACTAATTAGTGATCTGGTAATGAACATACGTCCAAGTCCCATTTTCACACAACATGACAAAGTCACCCACGCTTGAGTTCATAAATGAATATATCAATGTATATCTTTCAGTACACCACTTCACCATAGATTCTGTCGATCTTACTCATCACGCTAGGTGAGGGAGTTTGCTGACAGCCTGAAAACGCTGAGCAATTCTATAGTTTTCCTTCAGATCGTTACCATTCAGAACAAAAATTGTTTTCCCGTAGTATACCCATGGGCTATCATTGACAATATCAGGTCATTTTTTCAATAAACGCATTTCTGTGACCGACCCATTTTCATTTGGGCCATCTTGATAATAAAAAACAGGGCTTACTGTTGAAACAGTTTTAAGATTGATTGTCGTCAATATGTAAAAGAAAATATAATGATTGTTCAAACATTCCCATTAACATGGCATTTAGGGTTCTTGGACTCCATACTCTTCAATAATATATAGTCCTTTTTCTCAATTTTAGTCGCAGTGTCCTTCCGTCGACTGGTGGCCGCTGTTTTCGTTGTATCCACAATGTATTGTGTGGTGAAAGAATTACTCCTTTGATGTTCCGACCTTGACCTTTCTTTCAAGCATATTGGCAAGCATATTTTGAGATGGGACATTACCTGCAATGAATTGAAAAATGTAAAAGGGTATTGTAGATCACCTGGATATGTCAACAGTTTCAAATGTCCACAAAGAAACTGTTGTCCACAGCTGCAGCCTTCATTCATATTTGAATACATATTTGCATATATATGGAGGACTTCAATCAAACGAAGGGGCATGTGTGCCAAAGTTAAACGTCTTCATTTACTTCTCAGATTTTTACAGTAGAAAGAAAAATGATTTCAAAGAACTGGTTGGGGTGGCTTAACTCATTAAGGCCGAGAGACGCATATAAGGGGCAAATTAATCAGCTCATCACAGCGAGTGACTCGTTTATGGGGCAGGTAATTGGCAGTTTCTCACAGCGAGAACGACATTTATTCGTCAACAGAAATCACTTCTTATTCAGCGAGAGACGCACATGAGTGTTGTACTTTTAAAAATCGCACTGTACCGTGAACTCAAACAATTTAGTAGTACTGAGCAAATATTAGCTTTTCATACGAGAGATGCTACCTTTAGTGTCAATCAGAAGAAGTATTTAAAGTGTTTTGATAGCAATTGCAAATCATTATCATAGGCTTGTACAGCGTTTGGCAAATGAACACATGTCGTCGAGAAAGGGGATGATGATGTTTTTACAGAGGTAAGTGTCTGGTATTCTTCATACTAAAAACATAGTATGCACATTGATTGAATTAGATGTAATGGTTTAGAGGTTACTGAAGAATAAATTTTTAGGTATTGTTACGTTGTCATGTTTCATATAATGAAACACAATGAAACACAATGAAACATAATAAACACAAATAATATACATCCAAGCTCGAATAGATTAGACATAATTTATCTTACTAATTGGAAGCTTACTGAATTTTACATAGTTATTTTTCATAAACTAAAGTTGATAATGTTACCTAATCGAATATAAAGTGATAAGTCGAGCCTTTGATCGAATATATATATATATATATATATATATATATATATATATGTCAGTGTTATTACAACAATGAAATCTTTTACTACGCTGTTACAAATCACAGTAAGTTCGTAATTAAAAACAACAACAACACAGACACATGACAGATGTAGTATCATTGCCATGTTACAGAATATATGTTTTACTGGATAAACGTCTTAATAATAGGACCCGTGAAGGTCCGGGTTAGATTGAACCTTCAGTAGCCCATGCTTGTCGTAAGAGGCGACAAACAGGATCGGGTGGTCAGGCTCGCTGGCTTGGTTGACACACGTCATCGGATCCCAATTGCGCAAGTCGATGCTCATGCTGTTGATCACTGGATTGTCTGGTCCAGATTCTATTATTTACAGACAGCCGCCTTATAGCTGGAATATTGCTGAGTGCGGTGTAAAACGAAACTCACTCACTCTTAATTAATAATAGCCATAAATAGATGTTTCAATAAATCTATAGTGGTAAATGGTGTCCGAAGAGATGTTAAAGATGAACTGTGGACAAAAAGGCCACCGCAGTTCACTTTCTTGTAGACATGTGTAAATAGTAACTTAACAATGAAGACTTGTGTCCTCCAGTAACATAATCTCAGCCCTCTGGCTTCGTCCTGTTATGGTATCTGTTTACGTATTATATTATATGTATACCATGAGTTAATATCCATCTGGCCTCCAGTTCAATATCGTTATAGTATTGTTGGTTAAATAGTGTCTGTTGGGAAGGCAGTGGTCATGATACAAGGCCCAAGTTTAGATCTTCTAATGTAGTAACAATATATCGAACCCACAGTGCTTGTCTTCAAGTTCAGCGCTAGTTTTTGCATCAACTTCGTTATGACGAAACTTAAAACGTTATTATAAATGGCAGTTTCAACTATTCCACGTTTAAAAAGGCGTAACCTTCTGAATCAATGTTTAATGAATGAAATGAAATGTATATCTGCTACCAAACGTGGTTTCCTCGATATTTAATAAATGAGTGCTTTTAAATTATTAATACAATGTTGTATTAACATTGTATTTACTTCGTCAGTACACGAAGTGTTTTTTAAGGGTCAAGTTATGAAGTTTCAAATTCATTGACATCGTTTGAGTATTATTCATTTTTTCTGTTGTTTCGTTGGTAAATACTTGGAAACATTGAAGCAGAAGCTTCCTAAATCACAAGACCCGTGAAGATCCGGGATAGAATAGGTCTTCAGCAACCCATGCTTGCCACAAAAGGCGACTATGCTTGTCGTTAGAGGCGACTAACGGGATCGGGTGGTCAGGCTCGCTGACTTGGTTGACACATGTCATCGGATCCCAATTGCGCAAGTCGATGCTCATGCTGTTGATCACTGGATTGTCTGGTCCAGATTCTATTATTTACAGACAGCCGCCTTATAGCTGGAATATTGCTGAGTGCGGTGTAAAACGAAACTCACTCACTCACGGTTTCCAATTGCGCAGATCGATGCTCATGCTGTTGATTATTTACAGACCGCCGCCATATAGCTGGAATATTACTGAGTGCGGTGTAAAACTCATCTCGCTCACTCACCTAAATCACAAAGCGATCACTTGATATGTCTCGAAAGATTAATTTTTGGTGGGAAAAGAACGTACATATAACGCAAAAGGCTCAAGACTAGCTATGGAAAGAACAAGCTACGCTAATGAGAGAAATACCAAAAGGCAAAATATTGTTTCTTCTCGTCCCAGAAAACACGTGCTTAATGTACATTTAGTACAACTGTAAATACAAAAGTTGCATGCTTTTCCCTACCTTAATAGGAAAGATGAGATGACGTAACTTCCAGTCTGGGGAAATATTTTGAAGAATAGTTTTAGAAGCAAATAGTCTTATGTCCCCAGCCAAATTCATGACGAACATATACTAACAGAAAAAAGGTAACAGTGCTTAACATGAAATTGCATAAAATATAATTTATACGAAAAGTTATTAAAATAACTCTTAATAAAATTGAAGAACGGTTGATAATTCTCTACCCTCTGAATTTTGTGGAAAACACGGGGTTTTTTCAACCTAAACTGTGCGTACGGCATGTCACAGTTTACTGAAAATCGGCGTCTCCGCGTCGTGAGTATGCTGGAGACTTGAAAGGCCCAAAATGAAATGGCCAGACATTTTGGTGTCCATCGAAACACGATCCCATCTCTATGGAGACGTTTTCAACATAATGGGAACACGAGAGATTTGCCTCGGAATGGCCGTCCACGCGTGACATAGCGTCAGCAAGACAAACACATTCGGATGACCATCTAAGGAACCTATTCCAGACTGCCAGTTTGACGTCCAATCTTTTCCAGGACTGTGCGGAACAAACTTAGGGAGCACACCACCCGGCCCCTGCAATACGTCAAATGTTGCTCCATGGTCACCGACAGGCACGTCTTGCAAGGAGCAGACAGCATCTGCGGTACAGGAGACAAGATTGGGATGGTGTTTTGTTAACTGACGAGTCGAGGTTTCATCTGGACAGTTTAGATGGCAGTGCAATGGTGTACAGACGCCGAGGTGAACGGTATGCTGACGCGTGCGTTGTTCAACGTCGACAGTTTGGCGGCGGATGCGTTCTGGTATGGTTAGTCATCACATCTCATGGTCGGAGAAAACTGTCAATGGCAACCTGACAGATCTGCGACAAAGGAATGAGATCACTGGGCCCCATGTGCAGCCGTTCATTCAAAGATAGAGACGTAACTTCACACTTCAGCGAGATAATGCCCGTCCACATGTCGATCGGTGGGAGTTTTACCCCGCACTCAGCAATATTCCAGCTATATGACGGTGTTGCTCGTGTTATGACAGATTTCCTGAAACAGCAGAACATTCCGGTACCCCTCTTTCCAGCTATTTCTCCGGACCTGTCCCCTATCGAGCATGCTTAGGAAGAAATGGAGAGATGTTTACGTCCAGCCCAGAATCAGCCATTGGCGTTAGCTGAATTGGGACAAGCGTTGGTTCAGACATGGAGCAACATTGCCCAAGCTTTCTTCACTCCTTTGGTGTCGTCTATGCGTCGTCCTTGTCAAGCCTGCATCAACGCCAACGGTGGACAGTGATTAAGGAAACCATCACAAATCATGTTACCTTTTTGCACGGAAAAAGGCATGACAGCATATAATATGCACAGTTACTTTATTCCAGTAGTATATATTAGCTCCCTGTTTGGTAAAACATGAACAACTGCTGTGTGTACATCCTCTGCTGATATCTGTATTATATAATGTTATATTAATCATATTAGCATGCCATATGTATTACCCATAAAAAAACATTTAGGAGAATATGCCCTCAGCATTTAGCCTCCTGAATTAAATTCAGCGTTGTAAAGAGGGTGGATGGTTTCAAACAGATGGTGTGGGACAACTGAACCAATACTAGTATTTTGCAGATTAATACTAGATAAAAAACATTATTATCCAAAATTATCCTAATATTTTCAAGCATACAGAGTTAAAGAAGTTCAAGATCGCGAAATCTAACTTCAGTATTTTAGTAAGTGCAAAGCTCACCGGATGTGATGTCACAGACAGGGGTTGTCTGCAAAATAATCTTTCGTAACCGAATATTAGTAGTAAATTTGGATAATATAACGCCTGTCAAACACAAATTTAACACGAATGACTTCAGTATGATTAATCATAACTCATAGGAAAGAAGCATTGTGTTGTTGACTATACTCTAAATGTAGCCACTTACTTCAGTCAACTGATCTAAACTAGATTTTGCAAAATATTCCATACTGTTTAAGGGTACTGTTTACACATGAACTTCTAAAACCAATTCGTAACGTTGAAAAGATTATTGTTATGATTTCAATAAATTATGAAACTCAGTGGAAATTGGCGAATTCTTAAGAAAGCTTTACACTAAAACGCAGCTGTTCAAATGCACGATATTTGCACATGCTTTTCAGCAATATGATGCATGATCCTCGTGCATTTCATCTGCATAAGGTTTGCAGTTGGTTCCCCCAAGTTCGTGGAGAAATTCATCTTCGACGAAACCACATATATATACATAACATATAGTGAGTGTTTAAGTGAGTCTAAACTTTTGATGGGTAGTATATATAATTGGGATATCACAGAACCTGTTTGACCTTGTATACACCCGTGACCCAGTCAACACTCCACACGCAAGTTTCTCAATATCTTGTATTTGATTCTACAGTGAATATGTAGATATGAAACATAATTGTTGGTGATAGTTTGGGTTTTTTTCGGCCTCAACAACAGGTGCGCGGAATTCGGACAAAATTTGTGCTTCAAAATAACATTCATGTTTGTTTTTGTTATAAAATATTAGCAACTGCATGATGTATATATCATACTATACAGTATACAGTATTTAGTATCAATTATAGTTTCAAATGAATTAAGGATGATTTAATAAATTGTGTTTTCATGTTACATATATTACAAAATTATATGTCTCACTATATTAATCTATGCAATTTTAAAATTAACAGTGAATATTTATGTTAGATGTGTCAATGCTTAATGTTCCACAGGTGTTTACTGCTTTTTGATATGTTAATTGCTATTGATAATATTATTAACCTTTAACTCTCCCAAATGGTCATGGGTAAAGACTCTAAGACTCTGTCAATGCATTAGCAAACAATCTTCAAATACTGTTTTCATCTGAATTTCAGTGGTGTGGAAAACTAACTATTTGACAAAATTATTTAATACAACTATACCATAAAAAATATGGATAGATGTTTCATATTATTCTGGTGTATTTTGTTTCTGATCTTTGTTTTGTGAATTATTTTCAATAACAAATACCCGGCGTCAGATATGCTGTTGAGGTAACAATACATTTATCTGAAAATGTTATTAAGCTATGAAAGTCAACAGGACACATTATGTCGTTATTTGTCGGCCAAGGTGAATGGAAATTAACTTAGCTTAGTATCTTTTCCTGGGTTTCTGAGCAATGACATGAAAAGTATCTCTTCCTGGGTTTCTGAGCAATGACATGAAAAGTATCTTTTCCTGGGTTTCTGAGCAATGACATAATAAGTAATTAGTCAACAGAACTTTCAAAGATTGTAACTGATTGCTGAAATGTCT
Source organism: Haliotis rubra (assembly GCF_003918875.1). Classification (NCBI taxonomy): domain Eukaryota; kingdom Metazoa; phylum Mollusca; class Gastropoda; order Lepetellida; family Haliotidae; genus Haliotis; species Haliotis rubra. Next base: position 380,101 of record NW_025767204.1, on the reverse strand, counting down.
GATAGTGATATGCACCTATTATCTATAGTATGTAAAATCTGCCATCATAAAATATGAAATTTCAAGAAGAGCCTTCTTTGAAATTAGAAATGTAACACCTTTCGTCAAGGGTCTGCGGGTGTTTGATACTGCCATTGCCAAATATGTATGTAAATTAAATAATAGAACTAAAAATCTGAATACATTTGCTCCAAACAGGACAACAAAAATCGATTTCAGTACTCGATTTATGGAAATGAAAACTGTTTTCTCCTGGTGCCACCTTAGCTAATGACCTTGATGCCCCAGACAAAAGAAGTTGCACCTCCTTCTCAATATATAATTATCTGTTATTCCGAATTTTGGCATTGATGATTAACAACATCATTACAATAAAATTATTCTTGGTCTGATATGATCATTTTAGATTACTTCATAAAATTTCATGACATGAACAATAATTGACACTCTTACAGTCACTGTCCGTGTAATGATTGCTCCAATTTGCGGTGCGGTTTGTTTTTCTTTTGACAGCAAAATATGAACAGTGTGCAAGAAGGTATAAATATGAGGCTGCATTTTGTAGTTTTAGATTGCACCAGTACAAATTCTAAATGCTAAATCGAACCTTGGATTGGGTCACTTGACCACTATTTTTTTAAATGGACACACGTCAAACAATATGAAAAACTAGGTAGAAACGACAGGACCGCCATCCTTCTTGTAACGATACACACAGAACAATACTATGTTATTGTTAGTTTACCACATGGTGCATAGTTTACCTCCAAATGTGCGATGTAAGACGTGCTTCCAGTTTCATCAAGGGTGGATACAACTACATATATTGTGTTTATTTTTCATGATCTACATTTTTTGGTATTGAGCCGTATTGTTAGGATATATTCTGCTTATGAACGCGTATTTTCAAACATTTATCGATCGTGTCTTGCCACCTAAAAAAATCGCGAGTTGCGCTACGCCCTCACTTGTCATCTGCGGATGTCAACAATATCAGTGTCGGAAAGTTTATCAAATTAAGGAGGCACGTGAGTTAGTTGAGAAAATTAAGGAGGCACGTGAGTAAGTTGAGAAATTCAGTGAGGTAGGACGTGAGATGATTTGGGGGGTGAAGCTGATTTCAAGAGCATCACGATGACCATACCTCCATCTATTAGAGACTTGCTTTAAAGAAGGATAATTGCTTCTATTAGAGATCGGTACTCGCAACGCAAATACGGTACTCTCATCACCAGTGTATGAATTTCATATCAAAGGTCTGTCTCATGTCTAACCATGTCTGGAAATAAAGTAATAGTGACGGACGGAGGAAACAAGGTCCTATATATTGCTTATATATTGTGGCGGATAGTAACGAGTAACGAGTCATCAAAAGATGACATATTGCTCCGGCCCCCGCATATTTGCAAAATGCATGTAAATCCTACCCGATCAATGATTACTCAGCTCCTTAAGGATCGGAAAGGGTGCCATACCCTAACCATAACCGTAAGGATTGTAGACTGGCAGGGAAGGGAGACGAGCAATTATCGGGATATAGCAAGAGCGCAGTAGAAAGAGTCGCGCGGGCTGTGCTCGGCAAAGTGCATTCCAGACAAGAAATTAACTCATCCCTATACTAAGGCCAAATCCAACTCGTTTCCATGTGTAAGACTTGTTCGGATGCCATTGCCGGGCCAGCGTCTATAAGCGCGCGTGGGTTCGCACAGTGATTACTAAGACGGTGTAACATGTAGACTCAGCACTCAGCGGTCCTGTTACTGAACACGCCTCTCGCTCAATTCCAAAAGCTAATGGGTGCTACTAAAATGAAATGGATTTTCCGATTTTACAAATCGAAATTATGCAGTGAACTAGTACAAGTGTGCTCTATTACGTGTAAAATTGTTTTGAATTGAAAGTGTATCAGTTTATTAACGTTTTTGATCAGTAAAAACACAGAATGTGTTTAAAGTAGAGATTTATAGAAAATTCGATTTCCGAATTAACTATGAAGTAAAGCGGAACAATTATTTCGGATTACAGACATGGTCACGTGGCTCATTGGTCATTTGGAACTGAAAACATGCAAAGAGACTAAGCATCATTGGCTGAAAGTTATTTTGAATAATCCAAGTGTACACATAGAGAGGATTTTTACCTGAGAGACAAATTCAGCCTGATTAAAAGGTTGGAAGCGTTAACGCCCCCAACAAACAATCATATACTCGATGAATATGATAATTTCTTTACAAAGACATGAACAGTTACGTAATCGGACCATGTAATTAATTTCAGCGAATATATTTGGATATATTAAAAGGATGGCAATGGATGGGGACTTGCTTGTTTACCGCCGTTGCCATGACCGTTGGGTTTCTGTTCATCAAAGAACTAAAACATTGTTCAAATTGTTAAAAATTATTTCGTTTTGAAGGAAATATTTGACTGAAGTCAAAAATGGCCGTTGTTTGTGGCTGTGTGCCGAGAAGCTTGGCAAATATATTTTTAACTCGCCGTCCTGTCGTTTTATGAGACACAGACAACTTAAAGTTTATATATCAAGAAAGCTGAGCACCCTTGCATTCCATACATAAGTAAAATGAAACGTAAATGCTACTTTGTCAAAAGTTATTGCACGTTTTGTTTGGAGATGTCATTATGTTGCTCTCCAGTTGAATGGGTTCGACAGCAGCATTGCTAGGATTAATGAGGGTCCAAACAGGCCTTGTGAATTCAGATGTAACAGTAACTAGCCATGAGTGATATTAACACTTTTCAAAATAACATGAAAGATTACCTTTACTACACATTACTTGACATTTGTTGTAATATGGTGTGTTAAGGTATACTGTCAAGTTGCGTGTCTCGGATACAAGGATGTAGACATGTTTTATTGGAACCTGGACGATGACAGTGACCTATAGATAATCCCGTCCCGGAGGTGGTACATGTAAATACACACTAATACTTTAGTTGAGAAGTAAAGTATGGATCCAAAATAATGTAATTACAGCCATTTACCTCGTGGACATGGTAACCATAGTATTTGCCAAAACATTTCCCGAACATTATCTGTAGTGAAGGATATCGTCTAATATATTTGCGCGGTGTTTAAGAAAACACAAATATCGTGACGGTGACCTTGATTATGGAGACTTTGTCAAGAGAGGTGATCAGAAGCCGACATATATTTAACCCATCTTGACGACAACCTTTGTGAAGTCAGTTATTTGGCTTACGTCGCCGTCTGGCAAAGCAAGGCGGTCTTCGTTGTCCACTGTCTTGTAAGCGAATTGGTGACTCTTTAATTATACCTCTAGCTGTGTAATCACATACTTTTATCATGTATGTATCTTATATATGTTAACTTATACATGTTTGATGCCTTAGAATTTCCTTGCAAAATGACTGAGTCTAAGACGCTAAGACAAGTTTGCTATTCACGCGTGTTTTTCATCTATTTTATTGTCCAAGAGGCTTTTTAGGGATAGGCTCTCATTGTTTACTTCAGAGTTTTTTCATTTGTTATAAAGCGAAATGATAAAATACACTAAAAAAATCAATTTAGACAGTAGCTTTCATTTAACGAAGACTTCGTATGTACGGGTAGAAAATGGTATTCCGTAAGTCATGACCATATTCACGTTGCCAATCGATGAGATAAAGTTTATCTTTCAAGAAAAATGAAACTTATCTCTCCACCAATCAGTATTTCCCAAACAATGTAAACGAACATTCCAATTATCGTCCTATTGCACTTACATCCCAGTTTTCACGTGAAACCAAATCTACCCATGGATGGTAACTATTTAGGAATAGCTCTACAAAGCGACTCACCTTTGAATGATTGTTTTGGTAATATTGTTCGTAAAGGTCGCCCTATGTTCATTTGTTTGAGGAGTTGTATATATCGCCTATCGAGACAAACCATGGAAACTATATAAACATCTTTCATCTTGCCTAATTTTGACTGTTGCTCGCACATTTGTGATAACTGTACTCACAAACTATCGCGTATTTTAGAAAGCTTTGGGACGCCATGGGCGTTCAAAAAGTTGTCAGCCTAACTATATTCTCGATGTCCAATGTTTGAAAAGCTTCCATCTTATTTTGAAGAAATCATTAGCAAGGCGATTTTCAAAATTTCACGTATGTGGGTAATGTGGTTGACGAGATGTTAGTCATCACAACACATTGGGGTATAATATTTCTTTTTAAAAAAAGAGAGCAAAATTATGGTTTTCAAAATGGATGTACCTCTCTCTAAATCCGAAAAGTGGCATTTTGAAGGGAAACCTTTAAAAGCTGTAAATGTGTATAAGTACCTCGGACTAATGATGACGCCAAAGCTATTTTGACAAAAGCATGTAGAACATTATCGAGCCAAGCCAGTAAAGTGTTAAATCCCAGTTAAAGCTCTCATCAGACGCCTGAATATATCCGTAAATGAAGCTATCAATATATTTGACATGAAATTTGTGCATTTTCTTTCATATGGAGCGGATATATTGATCTTGTTCAAAGAAAATTCTACAAATACGTTTTAGGACAAGGCTATAAATCTTCAAACTGTGTAGCATATGGAGAATGTTGGAGAAACCCTCTATGGACTGTATATATGTGCAAATGTGTAAAGTATTGGCTCCGTTTGATAACTCTTCCTCCGAACAGATACACATAGCAGTGTTATAAGATGCGTTTATCGATATCAGCCCGAAGACGTAACAATTGGACAAAAATACATACGGAATCTTCTATTTAGATACGGATTCGGGCATGTATGGCTTTCTCAAGAAGTTGGTAATGAGGAACTATTTATAAACATTTTCAAACAACGTTTATTAGATACCTCAGCTCAAATGTGGCATGAACGTCTTGACAGCGATTCACTTACATTTTACTCTTCTTTTAAATCTCTATTAGAGTGTGAACATTATTTATCTGTAGTAACATCACCTATTCAAATACAGACCTTAACTAAATTTCGAAGTGGCAATGTGAACAGTGGAGTGGTGAAACTAAGAAGAGGACAGAGCACCGTAAATGATATTGACATATTGTGTAGGACATGTTTATCCCTCGAAGATGAGAGCCATATATTGTACGACTGCATCATATTTACGGACATAAGAAAAGAACTCATTCCAAAGAAAAACGATGGACATTACATATCTATTTATTCACTCTTCGATTCTCGAAACTATATATTTTCCATGTGTTTAAACACCGAGGAGAACTGTAAATTCTAACTTACTGTTAAATGGCTTTGAATGTTTAATGAATATGTACAATGGGTCGTATGGCCTTTAATACGAAATAAACATACATACGAACATACATACATACATATACATACATACATGCATGCATACATACATACATACATACATACATACATACATACATACATACATACATACATACATACATGGGGGAGTCACTGTAACTAGTCATTGTAGTTTCAAATTGCTGTTTTAATATCTAAGTTTGATTCTAGCGGATTTCTGCTTATCTCAAACACAAAATGTTTCTTGCATGTTTTGTTTCCTGAAGTTTGTGATGCATATATTGGGAGTACCAAGATGAAAAGTCAAACAAAATGGGGATCGTGAGGCTGGAACATAGCAAAACCAATTTGCTTGAGGCTGACAGATTGTGTAGAAAAATAAAACATAAAAACAGCTGCATTTGCATCATTTTCTAGGTGAGGCTGACTATTTTGAACGCCCCTCGCATATGTCGTGCAGTTTGTAATACAAGTCATGATAAACTTTATAGCGAGACCAAAACCTAGCCCTAAGGGACCGTTCATAATTTATGGCGGGGGGATGATTTTAAGGGGGAGGGGGTTCGCCCATTTTGTACTGGGAGGTAGGGGGTCAGCAATTTTGTACATACAAATATTTAAAAATTATGCTTAAAAAATATGGAAAGGGGAGGGGGTCATTGACTTTGTACATGACATGCAGGGGGGTCACTTACTTTGTACATAAAATTTAGGGGGGGTCATTCACATTGTACATGCTTCTCCATAAAAATCATCATCACACACACCACACCCCACACCCTAGCCATAAATTATGAACGGTCCCTAAGAGAGACGATAGAATCCTATACTAAGTTCTAAAGTACAAGGTATTTACTGTAGGACTGCTGTTAATGCCATATACTTCTTACCTGAAACAATAATTTTATGGAATGCTCTAGCTAATAAGTACAAAGAGTCCAGCAGACCCTATGAATTTAAAAAGTTAATAACAGGATTTGACAATACATTTTGCCCTATATACTTAAGATCTCGTTTTTGAGAAATCATATACTGCCACCTCAGGCTCGGTTGTAGTGACCTGAAAGCTGACATGCATAACAGACATGTATATGACCGGCCAGGCAGTTCCTACAGATGTCACTCCGAAGAGAAGAAGTTTGTATAACCATGGCTATAATCTGGAAAACATCATGAATGGAAACGGATATTTGACTACTTCTGAAAATATGAAAATTCTGGAATCAATTCACAATATAATCATAAAATCACAACGTTTCAAAATCTACACATCAATTCCATTGAATCCTCAGACAACCAACTTGTAGGTGACCAATTAATTATACAGTGAGACCTCGGATATCCGGACACATTCGTTTTTACGTAAATCGTCCGGATAATTGAATATCCGGATATCTGGATTTTTGGTTTTCATACACCTCAAGGAAAATCCAAAATATTTATGATCATCAAGCGTTTACTATACATGTATAGACATTCAAAAACAGCATCACAACATAACTGGCTTGAATATCGACACACTGCACTTTTATTGCTTTGACTGAATAAACAACATCGTATCACTTCGCGTGAACAAACAACAGAAGACAACTTTGTCAGTAGAGACGTCAAATTTGCAATTAAACATCACTAGACAAGATTATTTACCTTTTAAGTTATAAGTTGTTTTTTGCTGGGCATTGTATTATTTGCAGGGATTAAGATTATTGTATATGTGTTCATTTGATAGACTGTGTTTTAAATTATACTCTATAAAGACATCGTAAAGAAACGGTTTCAAAATGTCTTAGTAGAAATATTAATGTCGAAGGAGTGGAACGTTATCGTCAATCTAGATGCCCCCAAAGTCAGCAAGCGAACTGAGGTAATCACACTGACATTTTCTATGATATTCTCACGTCTGTCATATCTAAGGTTGGTTTATCTCGCTTTATCTAAACGCGACATGATACTCTGAAACGACTGCGTGTAAACAGTAGATACGGTTATAGGTATCGCACATTAAATGGTCTGAGAGCGTGCCTCCAATAACATATTTGTGATAATCGTACCTTCAAAATATACCCTAAAGATATTTTGGCTGACTGAAAGATTTCCAAATTAGAGGAACTATAAGCCATAACCCAATAGTCATCATTATTTTACCGGCAAGGCTATTATCTCTAGAACCTTTCGAATGTGAGATACGAGCATGTCATACAGTTTACAGTGTAATTTTGTGCTTTTTTATATCACCGTACTAAGAATCTAGAAAATGTGAAATTTCAAATATACCTCTTTGATTTATTTTTATAATCATCAATTGAAAACACGAAAACAAGCTTCAATAATATTAAGAGTTATATAATGTTATCATTAGAAAGACAAACACTGATGTTTATCATCTGAAACATTATTAAAGATTCATTTAAGTGATCATACAGTTACAGTACAACCAGACATTATTGAGAATTTAAAGATTATAATTTATTTTTTCACTCATTACTCACGTATTAATTGTGAATATTAGCAGAATATTAGCAGAACATAACTCCAGATTCAAAGACAGTATGAACAGTTAGTATTTTGTCAAGTCACCATGGGCAGCAATGTAGGCTTCAATGCGGCGGGGCATACTACTGATCAAAGAAGTTAGAAAGTCGTGGTCCATGCTGTCCCAATATCGGACCACCTCTTCTTTCATTTCAGCAATATTTGTCAGATTTGTCTTATTGACACTTTCCTTCATAAGTCCCCGAACATTTTCAATTGGATTTAGGTCAGGGCTATAGCTTGGCCAATCTAATAATGTCATATTTTGGGTCCGAAACCAGGCCTGTGAATGCTTTGAACGATGTTTTTGGTCGTTGTCCTGCTGGAAAATCCAAACATTTCCATAGAATACGTGAGCAGATGGAAGTAAATGAAAATCACATTGCCCCAGTTAAAATTTCTATGCTGTAAGAAGCACCAGTTCAACCTTCGCTCCTTTTGTTCAGGTTTCATGATCGGTGATGGAATTCCTCGACTTTTCTGCCAACCCATTGCATGCAGCTCAGTGCTAATTGTCTCCTTACAGACAGCCACAGTTCCTCTATCAATCATATCTAGCCTTAAGTTTTCCAAACTCCTTCGTTTGTTCTTAGAAACAAAAATACAAAGCCGCCTCCTGTCACCGACAGTCAATTGTCTGGGCCTACCTGCGCCTCCCTGGTGCTCCATGCCATATCCATTTGCAATATTTTTCAAAACACGATAAACAGTGGACAAAGGGATGCCTGTTCTACTTGAAATCACTTTAGCTGATCTGATGTCCTTGTAATAATACTCTAAAATCAACTTCCTCTTCTCTAAATCATCCATACTGAGGATCACTGAAAATGTCGTCTGCTAGCAAGTAAACAAAGGGGGATAAATCTTCACAACTAATGAAAAAGGATTAACGGAGTTGTCTCTCTTGAATGAAACCAAGCACTTGATAGCTGGTCAAGGTTGTTTATACTAGAAATCCAATTAAACATATTCCTAACATTCTCAATAATTTCTGGTCATACTATATATGTACGCTTCACATATGTACATGTATGCAATGATTGAATAGATATTCCCGCTTCCATTAATCTGTGTTCCATCTTTCACTCACCTCGCCGTTGAAGAAACAAAAGAGAAGAGCCACAACAGCACCCTGAAACAGCGTTCAACATGTCATATCAGCACAGACAGAGAGAATAGAGAAAAATAACACGTTCGTTAATAATTGTCGCTACAATTGTACTTTCACTGAACAGTGTATGACGCTGCTGACACTGATAATGATTCAAACCTTTCTTTCTCACAGATACATACAAATAAAATGGCACTTGCACCTGCGTATTGGTGATAACTTTGGCGAAGATTTCATACATCTGTGTCCAGAAACTGTCTGTGATCGGCCTGTAGACTACCAGGAATAGTTGAAGACCAAACAACGGAACCAACACAAAGGTGGCCTTGAGCGCTCGCCTGTAAAACGTTAAAAGACTTGCCTGTCATTCTTGTTAATTATTGAATCTGCTTGGGATCTGACACCGACAATCGTGGCCAGGGCAGATCTTCATCCACATGACTGCTTCTATGTTTAAAGAATGTCATTATTATGCCCCGAAGCATCTGTGGCCAAACTACTGCCACTAAGGGGCGCGTCCAGTTTGTCAACCATTAGTAACTATAGCGAAGAGTCGATGCCTACATTGGTAGCTAAATCTTGTAATACTGTTTTATATATGCATGGTGCGTGTAGTGATGACATCTCAAACCCTTAAAGTATTTATTTACAGGCAGAAGCTAGGGTAACCTAGAAAATGACTCTCACACTGAGGAGATAGGTCTACGGCGTTTACAGAACTTGAATGTATACCTCTTATTTTAATTTGTAACCAGCACTTCAGCGACAAGAGAACTTTGAAGACGGTGTACCCTTGGAACAAAAGGTCTGTTATCTCAGAATATTTCGAAAAAGGTAACGGGCAGTGTAACGGCCAAAATCACATTACTTTTACATTAACAGCTGTGTTAGTGCTTTTTTCTTTAGCGGTATGCATTTTAACCTTTGAGTTTGGAGTAACCTGCCTTGAGCACGGACTTTTCAAATCTGGCAGCGCACATGGTCATTAGCACGACAAGTTTCGATGAGACAAGTTGAAAATGCCACCGCAAACAAACGGTAACTATTTTATCACCAATGTTTTCTTTGTTAATCTTTCATAAAAGTAGGGAAAGTTAGAAGTAAACTTCATTCATTTTAGCTTTCATTTTGTATTTGAACTGGACATGTGTTAGCATTGTTTATGCTATTTTTCATAACAATTTATAGGCAATTACCGCAAACTTACAAATTATGTTTGTGTAATTTCAACTGTAATGTAGTGGTAGTGGTAGTGCTAGTTATATTTGGTGTGAATATTTTCAGTGAAGGAAACTTTGTTTTGCCTTTTTGTAAGAACTACCGTAAATGCCCTAAATATTTGCATCGATTTATTTTCTAAGAAATACATTTTATTTTGGGCTTTTCTTTGTTTATAAGTTGAAGACATTTTTCCAAATAGCTTTGGCATAAGGCCATTGATATTTTATTTACAATATTTCATTGCATAAGGCAATTATGTTCTTTTTCCTAATTGCATAAGGCAGTTGTAGGCATTATCATTCATTATTGTCTAAGGCTGTTTCAGGCTATGTTCTCATGTGACTGGATATAAACGCTTTTGTTTTTGTGTGTATATGATATACTATAAGTTACTATTATTGCTCATGTTAGTAATTAAGAATTTTGTTATGCTTTTTCAGTCAATCTGAATCTGTAACAGTGAAAATGAAACTGAACTGTAAGGATGCAAGGTTAAGAATGAAGAAGGAATGCAATAATAAAGAAAGAAAATCACAATAATAAAGAAATTATAACAAGAAACTGAGTTTGTGCACTCTAGAACATACAGGCAGTTATAAATGTAATAACTAATACTAATGTTCAAAATTGTAATATTCATAGCCTTTTCAATCTAAAATACGGGTTCGGGAACAATTTTTCTAAAAGAAATTAATAAATAACCACACGGCCGCAAATGTTTTAATTGTATCGTAACCTGTTGCAAATTTGCAGTTTTGACTCACCAAGTCATTTCTTGGAAATCCATCTCCCAATGTAGGGAAGAGAGGTTGGAGAAATTGTGAAAAAAATGCTGAACGAATATATTTTGCGTGTCTTTTTATAAATAGCAAATCAAGACATGTATGTACTACGTCACTAGCCATACATGTACAACTGATGCTGCTGATGTTGATGACCCTCTATTGTCTGTACTTCCTTACATCATTAAGATAAATTAACGTATGCACCTATCTCATACTTGATACGTGACATGTTTCGCTGCCTTCGTGACTAACTGACATACTCATGTGTTAGATGTGTAAACTAGCCACAAAAATAAGACATCAAATACGTCGAGTCCAAACTTCTTTAGCTGGTCGTATAGAACACGAATTACGACAGCAATGAGCGAACTTTCTGGCTCAGACATAAATGAGTTGATCGGATTTACACCGGCAGTCGGAATGTCAGAACATCAATAACAGTATTTGATGAAAGTGACAGTGTCGCGGGTTGGCCGTAAAGACATTTTACAATTCACTGGTGATGAGGATTAGAAATAGATTGCAATAAGCTACATAGCATTTGGCCTTTGAAATTATTCGACTGTCATAAATCAATCGCAATGATATAAATGCGAAATGATGAAATGCATTGAATAAATGAATATTAGTATTATCTTTTATTTAATACCCCCTTCACACTTGAGGCGGAATGAGCCGGAATGCCGTCGGAATGAAACCTATCGGAATATTTCGATTGCACTTGGAATACAGCTCGCATGTACATCGAATGCTCCTCGAATACAGTCAGAACGTCTCGAATGCGCTTCAAATGAGTCATCAGAACACCGCCGAATCCCTTAAAAACGTCACTGAAACTTCAGACATCATTCACACCTTCAATCTGTGCAAGTTGTCTCCAGCCTCCTGGCACCACGTTGTGCTGCTCATCTTCCTCATCCACCATACCATTGTGGAGATTAGGATAACGAGTCCTCATCAAGTTGTGCAGGCAGACACAGCATTCAATGATGTCCTTCACAACGGAAGGCCTTGGCAGCATGGTGGTGAGGAGGATTTGCCAACTGTGGGCCATGATTCCAAATGCATTTTCCACTACCCGTCGGCCCCGACTGATCCTGTAGTTGTTGATTCTCTCGTCTCTCTGGAGAGTCATATGACCATACGGTTTCATCAAGAAGGCTCTTAATCCAAAGGCATCATCTCCCAGATGGCATACGCTAGTCATCTTGTGGTAAGGAGAACGGATCAGGAAATCCTATGCTCCCGTCTTCAAGACAATCCTAGAGCTCGCATTTGTTGGAGATCTGAGCATCAGACATACTTCCGTAAGCACCAACGTCCGCCCACAAGGGCCATTTGGACCACAGAAAAGAAGCCCTTGTAGTTGTGACACATTGAGCTGCCCTTGGCAGGTTTCCTAATGGTCACATGTTTGTCATCTAAAGCTCCTACGGCATGAGGTATATTCAACCTGTTTCTTCAATGGGTGTCCATTCTGCTGGAGTGGTAGGGCAGATGATAACCTCATCCTTGTATTCCCCCAAATGACCTTACATACTTCTGAGATGATCAGGTTGATTGTGTTCCTCGCCACGCGGAAGCTGTACATGATGCTGGGGTATCACCTGAAGCCAGGAACCTCAATGTGATGGCTAGCTTCAAGTCTGGAGGCAGCACCCTTCTCCTATATGTATCCTGCTTCTGTATTCTTGGTCCCACTTTCTGCACCAACTCATCAAACATGGCAGGCTCCATCCTAAGGTAGTTGAAGAATGACTGCGTGTCCTCAAATCTGAGCTCTTCCATCAGTATTGTGTAATGTCAAACAGCCTTCTACTTTCCTCTGTCAGCCATGGTCTGGTCTGGAATCTCCTCGGTCTTCTCCTGTTTTTTTCCATATCTCTTTCAATCTGGGCTTGCTGGAGGACAGCAATCGGGAGCACCGCAACATGGTCCAGGTGGTCCATACTCTATGGGAGTTGGGCGGTGACTGATGAATAGTCCAGATTCAAGCGGTTTTTATACCCCATCGTGGACAATTCCGGCAGCATTCTTGATGCATACCGGACATTCGTGTTACATTCTAAGTGCATTTGAAGGACATTTGAAATATTCGAGCTGCATTCTGTTTTAATTCTTTTAACATTCGACCCATATTCGGGGGCCATTCCAAGAAGGTTCTGAATGCATTGTCTGTAAATTCGTGCAGCATTCGAGGTACGTTCCACCTGAAATTCGAGTGCTATTCACGCAGCAATCGATCCGGACTCGTACTGCAGTCGAAATTCATTTTAAGTATTCTTAGTGTATTCTAACGGCGTTCTAGCTGTTCCGATTCATTCGAACTGCATTCGTGATCTAGTACATTTGGAATGAGTAAGAATAATTCGAGGCGGGTTCGAAGTGCGTTCTAAGTATTCCAACAGCATTCTTACAAAGCTTGCAAAAAATTGTTTATTCAGACATTCTCTCTCGAATGCGGTTCGAATTTTGGAAATATTTTTTTTCTGGCTGATTCTCCTTGATTCCTGTCAATTCGAAATAAGTGTGAAGGACCCTTAACAAACGCTTCGTATGTACGTGTAGAACATAGTGTTCCGTAAGTCATTAAAACATGCACTTGAAACTTTATCTATCGAGAAAATAGAAACATTCTCTATTCAACTTATCTCTCCACCAATCAGTATTTCCCAAACAACTTAAAACCATTTAAATTACCGTCCTATAGCACTTACATCCTGGGTATCAGAATCATTTGAGAAATGTACATTTAAATATGTATTCAGTTTCCACAAAGATAACCATTATGATGTGTAGACCAGAGTATTACGTAATCCATTAAAACATGCACGCTGCCACGTCATGAAATAAACGTTAGCTGAAAAATCTATTTAGTATCATTCTGTTAATTTTCTTGCATGTGTAAATCTTATTAGTGCGTTAGTAATTACAATAAGTAAGTAATGCAAATTCAAAATAAATGCCACTCCAATTCAAAACTTGGATGTGGCTGTCAAGTTGTTGACAATCTGCGTGACAAGTGATACGAAGCCAGATGACAACCCCGATCTATGATGTATTTCAAACTATAGTATGACCAGAAATTATTGAGAATTTTAGGAATATGTTTAATTGGATTTCTATTTTCGAGTATAAACAATTAACCATGACCAGCTCCCAAGTGCGTGGGTTCACTCAAGAGAGACAACTCCGTTAATCCTTTTTCATTATTTTTATGAAGAGTTATCCCCCTTTGTTTACTTGCTAGCAGACGACATTCCTCAGTATGGATGATTTAGAGAAGAGAAAGTTGATTTTAGAGTATTATAACAAGGACATCAGATCATCTAAAGTGATTTCAAGTAGAACAGGCATCCCTTTGTCCACTGTTTATCGTGTTTTGGAAAAATATTGCAAATGGATATGGCATGGAGCACCAGGGAGGCGCAGGTAGGCCCAGACAATTGACTGTCGGTGACAGGAGGCGGCTTGGTATTATTGTTTCTAAAAACAAACGAAGGAGTTTGGAAAACTTAAGGCTAGATATGATTGATAGAGGAACTGTGGCTGTCTGTAAGGAGACAATTAGAACTGAGCTGCATGCAATGGGTTGGCAGAAAAGTCGAGGAATTCCATCACCGATCATTAAACCTGAACAAAAGGAGCAGAGGTTGAACTGGTGCTTACAGCATAGAAATTTTAACTGGGACAATGTGATTTTCTCAGATGAAAGTTCTGTGTGTCTGTTTCCTAAAACACTGAAATTCTGGACCAAACAAACTGAAAAACCTTTGTATCAGCGCCCAAAGTACAGTCCGAAAGTTTACGTGTGGGGTGGCATATCTGTGTTAGGGGCAACGCCCCTCTGTGTATTTGAAGGGAATATGAACAGTGAGCGGTACACAGATATTCTTGAGGGACATTTACTTCCATCTGCTCACGTGTTCTATGGATATTTGTGGATTTTCCAGCAAGACAACGACCCAAAACATCGTTCAAAGCATTCACAGGCCTGGTTTCGGACCCAAAATATGACATTATTAGATTGGCCAAGCTATAGCCCTGACCTAAATCCAATAGAAAATGTTTGGGGACTTATGAAGGAAAGTGTCAATAAGAACAAATCTGACAAATATTGCTGAAATGAAAGAAGAGGTGGTCCGATATTGGGACAGCATGGACCACGACTTTCTCACTTCTTTGATCAGTAGTATGCCCCGCCGCATTGAAGCCTGCATTGCTGCCCATGGTGACTTGGCAAAATACAAACTGTTCACCTGTCTTTGAATCTGGAGTTATGTTCTGCTAATATCCACATTTAATACGTGAGTATTGAGTCAAAAATAAACAATTACAATCTTTGAATTTTCAATAATTTCTGGTTGTACTGTAAGTAAAGTTGTAGGTTTACTATGATGATTTCACGTTTCTTTGTTGTTTCCTGGTTTTAAACCCTGTTCCAGTTAACTCGTGGAATTATCACGAAATATCCCTAAAACATCTTCACTGATGAATATATGCACATCCGACTTGAAAGTTGAAATAAGGTCACGTAAAACGACAGGCATTTTGTCCTCATTTTCAAACGTTTATCAGCAGTCGTACAATCGTAAATATATATTAATGTGTTTTGAAACCTCTCATTTACAGTCTAGAGCTCCAACGTAATGTGATCCTGCCTTCATTTGCAAGTGACACCGACAAACGTATGTCCATTTGATTTGTTTCGTTATTGTCTAAATCATGAGAAGTGTACATGCGTAAGTAATGGACATAAAACATTTCATACGTCATTTAATTTATACTAGTCATTAGCGCTATGTACCGATAACATAAACTGATATCCACAGCACTCGGAACGAAGCATTCATAGATAGTCAGTAGTGTTGCATTTTCATCAAAGGTAATGTCGCGCACGGCCCTTTGCACTGACATGAGTTATATGAATTGCAGTTTGCAAATAACATAATACATGTACATACCATTCGGTTTCCAAGATTGTCTCAATAACAGTATTGCATGTCCAATCACCATATAGCCAGTTGCTTTATGAATGTCAGTGCTCTCGTTGACCCGTATGTATGTTTATAATCCTGACTGTATATGTTTTATTGCCTTATTAAATCAATAGTTACAATTTCAGCAGATTTTGTAAGACAGTCGCGAGAGGTGCGTTAAGGGAGGAAACACTGACATACACATGAGCAATAATCAAACTCCACCCACCTTTTAAGGTCTGAAACAATACATGTTGTTGTGTATGCTTTCAAAACGAATTCCGCGTGTAACATGTTTTACTGATTAAATAAAAATAAAAACTGAAATTGATAGTTGGGGTAACAATTTACTTACAATCTGCAAGGAATACGTGAATATCAACAATGCAGGAAAGTAGAGTCATCATAACTAAGCCACCAGTCTGATTCTCATACAGTTCTCAAACATACTGAACAATACTAGAAATGTACCACCAATATAATGCGAAATATCCCCATCAGATTGAAATGTACCCATGTTATCTTATGATCGTCTGGAAGCTTAGAGATTCCTTCAACAAAGAACAAAAACATTTTTGCGAAAAAATATTTATTGACAGAGCATGACACGTATATAGGCACCAGGGGTCAAAACCCAAAGTCACAAGCTGTAAACACTTTTAGTAGCTGGTGTGTCCACCATTGGCGTTGATTACTGCAACACAGCGCTGTATGAGAGAAAAGATCACCGTCTTGATTATTTGCTGGGGTATCTGTTGCCATAGACGTTGCAGGTTGACCTCCAATTGACGGACATTGACATCAGGTTGTTCCATTAATAGATGTCGGCCCATTTCACCCCAGACGTGCTCAATGGGGGCCAAACCCGGTGACAGAGCTGGCCATGGAAGCACATCCACATTGTTTTGTGTCAAAAAGTCCATGGTGTGCCTTGCTGTGTGTGCTCGAGCATTATCTTGCTGAAGGATTTGGAGACGTGGATGGCGTTCAGATGGGGAATGACGTGGTTTTGTAAGACGTCGTTTCTGTATGTGGTGGTATTAACACGTCCTCGAAACACATGTAGTGGTGTTCTTGAATGATCACTGATGCCGCCCCAAACCATCACACTACCCCTACCCTAACGCGTTAGCTACCTGTCGCACACCGTAATCCGCATAGCGTTCTCCCCTTTCGCCATACACGAACTCTACCAGCTTCGTGACAGAGATGAAAAAGAGATTCATCAGTGAAGAGTACACCTCCCCACTGTCGCTGCGTCTGTCTTCGATGGGTTCCAGCCCAGACTAATCGAAGCTGTCCGTGCCAGGGTGTCAATATGGGGCCATTGTAGGGACGCCGAGCGTTGAGGCCATACTGACGTAAACGGCGCCGTATGGTTTGGTCTCTTATGATTCCACGTCGCCCTTGGATTGTCAAAGCTGTACGTGTAGAAGTCTGGGTTTTTTCCGTAAATAGCACAACACAATGTGTCGATCTTGTCTGGGCGTGGTGACACGTGGTTGTCCAGGACATTGGCGGTCACGCGTACTTCCAGTCGGCTGCAAGCGTTGGCGGAGTCTGACGATTGTGGAATGATGGCAGATGAATGTTTGAGCCACTTCCCGACCATCCAGCATTCACGTACCCCACTGCTCTTTCTCGTTGTTCCGATGTCAAACGTGGCATGGTAAACAGGGTCAAGTACTGTTGATTCTTACTTAAACTGGTGATTAACAGTTTGGAAATTGTGGTCATTTAGACCCATGTGCATGTGTGGATATTTCATCAGAATTCTGACTAATTTTGATGATATAGAGTCACAGATGTGGCTGCGTTTTGATGCAACAGTCCAAACCATCATGTGTGTTTTACAAGTTGAGATTCAACTTGGCGTCATACGAAACGCAACCCTACACCATCACCGAACTACAACCAAAGGGTTAAGCTCTATGGGTTATCTCCTGGTGATATTCTCGTAATAATGTTTCCATTAGCGACAACGCCCATCTTTAGAAGATAGCGACTTTCAACAAACCAATGAACCCAACGCCATGTCATCAAGGTCTCTTTGGAGCCTGCACCACGCCAGACGCCCCTTTCAACCCATCTGGGCAAGGGACGTTTGATCTGATGATGTTCCCACAGACCTCCTTTTGATGCTGGTGCTGGTGCTGGTGCTGGTGAAGAGTAGGACTCGCACTCTCCATTGCCAGCGAAATCCTTTGGCATCTGCCATGGGATTGCCAGGCGAATTAGGATACGGTCATTGCCTTCACTGGTCTTTCTCGGTCTTCCAAGTCTTGGACGATGCTTTACTCCACCGATGGCCACTTGCTTCCTCACAAGTCGGCTAATGGTTCATGTTTAAATTGCGACAGCACACCGACACGCCATGCATGCCAATACCTTGGCATGGTGTATTTCCGGATCATCCACGACCTTGCCACGTAGGGGAAAGTTCACTTTGAGTACTGGCATGAAGTGGCACGAAAATTATGCATACCAGAATTTTTGAACATTTCAAAATTTTCGTTGCGCACTGGTACGCAGCCGCGCACAGTTTATGCACACTTCACACCAGTTTACTCAGAAATTACTCATAATTGCGTACCAGTGTGAGGACAAAATTCGTGCAAGTTTCAGAGTGGCTTGATAGGAAAGACATTCCTTGTAAATGTATGGGAAAAGAATATTTTAAACTTATTGACAAAACAGGATATACTAGCTATAGAATAGACATACCTGTAACTGCTGGGCTCATTTGGGTGAGATTGCAGCTGGGTCAACAATATTTTCAGAATCCCGAGAAGGAAGAAAACGTTAACCTGTGATAATGCAAAATCATAGATATGAGCTCACCAAGTTAAAGAACTGACGATGGCACACAGAAAAGAGTATGCATCAAGAAACCCAAGGAAACGCAAGTATCTCAACAATGGGTAAGATATGTACATGATCAAAGAAAGCCTAATGAACAAATGCCACGTGCACATCTAACAGATACAATAGTGAGTGAACGAGGGAGACTGGTTGTCTATTTTTTTAGACAACAACAAGACATGTGTGGAAACAATTATATACATTTGAGAAATCTAACCGGGATGGCTGTTGTGAGGACATATTCTTATATAGCCATCGAGATACAATAATCGGAGTACACACATCAAAGAGGAAATAATGACATAGAACTGATTCTTAAATGTGAAAAACAATAAATTAAATGTATATTACAAAATTGTATATTTAACTGTCTTACCAGGATACAAAGAAGGTTTGGAACGTACACGAGCCATTCAAAGCTGCCAGCATTTTGGACCCAGCAGCTGTTTGACAAAGAGATGATAGTATCTTCCGTAAACATTTAAAGTCGATAACAACCTACTTATATAGAGATGCAACGATTAATAATACGTTCACTCTCCGGTACAAAACGGGTGGTATGTGAGGAAGATCTTATTAAAGCTGGGTTTTGTATGCGAACATAAATATTGACCTTTTCACGAAAGTTGAAGAGAAAGAGTTTCACAATTTATGTTGGTACATGTATACGATGTTTGTTTTTGGTTTTTTCTGTAGGATTACCATAAACTGCAACATTTTCTCTCGGAAATTGACTTATGTATTTTGGTAAAGTTCTGTTTGACATGGCAGCAATTACTTTTCCACGATACTTGCACTTTTAAATGAGGCTACAACGACTGAAAACTTTACGCCTTCACCATTGTTAGGTTGATCTTAAAGTGGCTGTACTCTATCACGCATGGCCTGACGTTTTCGCTAATAATATTCACCATAGGTTGCAAGCAAGAATTATGCTACCATCATGTTACAGGTACTCTGTGAAGTTCTTGATGACTTTCTCAACTAAAGGTGTCACGAGATGAAAATAATCGTTCACGGAAGATATGACAAATATATGCCCATTTCACATCTACTCATACAGCCAACAGTGTACTCCATACCAGCCCGTCCAAGTTTGGTGTCATCAAATACTTTTTGGTTTTCAAACAATCTTGTTTTCGATAAGCCAGCAATATATTAAACATCTTAATACTGATATCATAATAGCGTTCCAGTAGCCAATTCCCATCCAGTGCTTTACCCACGTGAAGGAGAAATAAATAGTACCAGAGAACCGCCTTTGTGTGTCATACTTACATCTGGGTATAAACATCTATCCGCCGGTATATATAGCCGGAATCGAACAATGGTCTCTGCTTTTAGCAGAGATTACTTATAATTATGGAAATAGTTTCATTTAAAATGCCCTTTGTTATGTCTATAATGTCTGTGCCAGTCTTATGCCATTGTTAGCAATATTCTAGATTTACCTCGGCGGGATATCCCACAGCTTCATACTAACGTCTTACCCTTTATCACCCCTGACCGCTCTGATCGCTGCGTATATCAGCACTGGAAGCAGCGGACCACCTGAAGCAGAAAACCGATTGTTTATCTCTGCATGACAGTCGTTTGTTCTATTAGGCTGACATGTTATGATAATTATGCTATAGGATAGCAATGCTGGGCGATATACATTAATATGATGGTTATGTATTGCTAAATATTATGATCAAATTAATTGGTGATTTACTGTTATATGATAGCAATACATAGATAACACATAAATGTGTACGGTTATATGGTAGTAATATTGGGTGATGTGTTGGTGTATGATAGTACTACTGAGTGATGTTCTGTTATATACTCTCCCAAAAAGGAAACGCATAGGTGACATTGATATATGAATTTCAAATATTTTTTTCAAAATTAGCGTTTGATTGCTATAATTTCGCTATTATAATGCTGGTTTGTGTACATGTTCGAATGCACGGCGCACAAACGCCTCTTCGGCAACGTTAATGTATGTTTAGGTTCGAAGGTGTCAATTTGAAAAATGTCATGGAGAGAAAGTGGCTCGAAATATGCGCGTAAAGTCCTGAGGAATCGTGAGGAGGGATATTGCCTATTTAAGTCTGTTTTAGCTAAATGAAAGAATATCATTATGCCACTAATCACTGCTATAAATCAAAACATTGTCATTGGACGTCTGGAGGCTGGGGAGTCTCAATATGACGTGCCACAAGTCACCTCAGTGTTTACGAGAGTAGCATCAGTTGTTTATGGGACCGATATCAACAAACCAATCCCACGCAAGATCGGCCACGAAGTGGTAGACGTCGGATTACCACTGCAGCGCAGGATAGGTACATCCGGGTACTTTATTTGCGGAAGTAAACTGTCACGGCAACTGCAACTGCAATGTCTGGTTTGAGGAGAGTGTAATAGATTCGTAATCGTTTACGAGAAAGTGGACTTCGAGCCAGAGGACCCTATTTTGCAAGAACTACTTCCATTGGTGCAATAACGATTTTAGAATCTACAAAACTTGCGATGTATTGTTCATTGATGAATGTCGCGTTCTGCTTAATGACGTAACGGAAGAGTACGTGTCGACGTCAAAATGAATGTTTTGCCCAGAATTGTGTCGAATCTGGTGGAGAAATCTAATTTTGGGTGCATTCAGAGCAATTTTACTGCAAGATACTGCCAGGCATCTCAAAGCACATGCCGCTATTCAGTATCTTCTGAATGAGAACATTACCGTGTTTCCATGGCCTTCAAAATCGCCCGAAATGCCGAGACTGTGCAACTTGGAAGGGATGCCTTCACTCATTGAACGTTTTATAGGCTGTACATGTAAACATATTTTGGTTCTTTTATACTGTGAAATTTGCCTGCAACTGAACCGGAATTACACGTGTTATCTCACTTTAATGATAGCAGAGTAAACGTATTGTTATATGATAGAGATACTGGGTGATGTATTATTATATGATAGAGATACTGGGTGATGTATTGTTACATGATAGAGATACTGGGTGATATATTGTTGTATGATAGAGATACTGGGTGATGTATTGTAATATGATAGAGATACTGGGTGATGTATTGTAATATGATAGAGATACTGTGTGATGTATTGTTACATGATAGCGATACTGGGTGATATATTGTTATATGATAGAGATACTGGGCGATGTATTGTAATATGATAGAGATACTGGGTGATGTATTGTTTTATGATAGAGATACTGGGTGATTCATTATTCTATGATAGAGATACTGGGTGATGTATTGTTACATGATAGAGATACCGGGTGATGTATTGTTATATGATAGAGATACCGGGTGATGTATTATTATATGATAGAGATACTGGGTGATGTATTGTAATATGAAAGAGATACTGGGTGATGTATTGTAATATGATAGAGATACTGGGTGAAGTATTGTTACATGATAGCGATACTGGGTGATATATTGTTATATGATAGAGATACTGGGCGATGTATTGTAATATGATAGAGATACTGGGTGATGTATTGTAATATGATAGAGATACTGGGTGGTGTATTGTTCTTCAGTAACACATGCTTGTCGTATGAGGCGACGGACGGGATCAGGTGGTCAGGCTCGCTGACTTAGTTGACACATGTCATCGTATCCCAGTTGCGAAGATGGCTGTTCATGCTGTTGATCACTGCATATGCTAGTCCAGACTCGATTATTTACAGATCACCGCCATATAGTTGGAATAGTGCGGAGTGCGGCGTAAACCTCACTCACTGTTGAGTCAACGCTGCATTCTTTGGCGTTTAGATTCCTGGTTGAACGTATTGTTTCAAGCTTGACGTAATCCCGTCTAGAGGTGGGATCAGTTAATTTGGAAGAATCGACTTACATGTCCAAAAACAGGACATGTGCACGGCGATAGGTGGGCACTATGTTGGTGAAATCTGACCGGACTTAAACGTGCCGGGGTCGTTGACGCCTACTTTCAACAGGAAACACTTCGCCTTGAATGGCCAGCCGTGTCACCAGACCCAGACCCTATGGAACATATAAATAGCTGCTGCTGACCTTCTCACGACGCCCTGTCGCCATGGCAACTTTATAGCACCGCGGCAACTGTAATAGTATGGAGATGAACTGTCTTTGAATATTAACATATCTGTACAGTAGTACGCGTAGAAAGGTTTGTCAACCAATCACTACCACCACGTACTAATGAGCCTTGGATCATCGATGTGTATGTCAAGGAATTAAGATGTCTACAGTTAGATCTGTACCATTAGTGGCAGCTTTACAGCCATAAGTACACTTGTTTTTTGGTGATCACTTATTTATGCTGAAATTGGAACCTACATGTCGTTAGCAATTCCCCTGTAGAAAGGGCTGCATTACAGCAGGCATAAAGAGAATGTTAAATCTGATTCCGATGTAAAACCACTTCACGATCTTTAATGTAAACGTCAGTGGTACAAAGGGACTCAAATGGATGCTACTGTTTCGTGGCGCGTGTGCCAAGCTTAGATGAATAGTTGGGTTTTGCACGGCTATTAGCAAAATTCCCCCAATATAGTTCTCAGGAATTGGTGTCGTCGGTAGAGAGTTTTGACTATGTACTGTAACATTCTACCAGAAAGATCCTACAGGGATACAGAGAGACGCTGAACAGTCGTCCTCACATCGTCACATGATACGTTCATAACTGTCTATGCAGAAGGCTAACAGAGGCTGCTAATGAAGAAACACACACCGAAATGTAAACTATGTCTTGCAATACCATGTAATTACCGTGTATTAATTATCTTACATGCACAGGTATCCTTAGACATTATTCAGCAAATATGCGAAATGAACACTGTCAGGCCAAGTTTCGTCTTCATGTGTATGCTTGTTTGAGAGGAGAAGACGGAAATGCAGTGACACGAGATAAACAGGGTACGTCAAGGTCAAAGGTTTCACGGAGTTTTTGTACCCCTCTGAGGGGTACGTGGTCTAGACTACCCGGATGGGACTCAACCCAACAAAAGTACTAGAATCTGTTCTTTACTAAGAAAGTGTAATCTCAAATGTAAGATGTGTTATATGGTTAGAACTACAAGAATCTAATATGGTCACCAGACCAGGTCACCAGAACAAAAACTGTTCAGCAAATCGAGTTACTACCGACTGCCAAGTTCTAACAATATATTTGTGGTAGTAAATAAAGACGGAATTGATTACGGAAGATGTCTACCTCACTGAAACGTCAAAGGCCTCTGACCATCCGCCGAAACACGTGACTTTTGACATAAGATCAAGAATAGAAACCAACTATGTATTTCAGCAACCAAAGGCGACATGCTTTTTATGTTGCATAATTGCACTGTGTTTCATCGGCACAAAGTATGGACATTTTGGAAACTTTTGAGCTCGTAGCTGGGTCAAACATCAACTGGGACACTGTCAAAACACTTACAAACAACAAACATCATTACACTCAACGCAAATTGGCCGAGGCTTTACATATACGCCGTTATAATCCGTCTATTAACAGGGATCATGGCTATTTCATCCCATCAGCTTACAACCACCTTATCCCACAAATACTTAATCCAATGATTTACTATGATTTACCTGCCTAATTCACATTCCTCACCACTGGTTTCCCTCTAATTGATCCCCGCCTCTTTGGCTTCTGCGGGGAATTAACTTACATTCACTAATTTTCATGGTAATCTCACTCATCTCATTTATGTTATTTTAGCTCATTATCATGTAATCGTAACTCATCATGCAACTTTTTTTGATACTTTGTTATCCCACCTTTGTTATTGTTATCTCATTATCATATGTACATGTATCTTGTATATAAACTGGTGTACCCCATCATCCCCCCATATGCTTGAAAGCGTTATAAGAAGCTATACCGAAACGTCGCTATTGTGAAAATAAAGAAGTTGTTCATTCATAAAGTTTTGTCAGCTCTGTATTGATGCAAAATGAATTCCTTTCGAGGTAATAAATCATTATTATTAAAAAAAATTACACATTAAAAATGATATGCAGCAGAGAGGGTTCTGGAGATCCTCACATAGTCGGGCTGGTAAGGCTCATCATCAGATCAGGGCCCTCGCCCCCTCTACACGCAGCCCAGAGAGCGAACAGGACTTCTCCCAGGAAACGCTACCTAGTCGAACCAACCAAGAACTTTCCGGAGAATATGTGGATTTCCCAACACTGCAGTCTTGTGCATTACCCAGAAGGGCTGTGTTCCCGGGCTGTGCTTGATCTGCGCCAAGAGATCAGGAGGCACCAAACCATGGGCACCGAGAACAATGGGGAGACTGACGACAAGTGTACTGTCGGCAAGCAAGACATTTCAGGGGCGATGTCCGCAAACTTAGCATGCTTTTCTTGAATCATACCAATAATGTTGCTGTCAAAAAGGACAGAAATTCATTAACTTTATCAAAAAGGACAAGCTCAGGTTTGTTTGCTAGAATTCTGGCTTGACTGCTATTCTGTTCCTCACACTGCATGTACACACGATGAGGTGGTTTCTCATAAAGTTTCTCCACAAATGACCGACTCTGGGCAGACTTGGTGAATGACTTCACCTGGTTTACTCCCATCGCTGTACCGTCCAGCAGTACATCACCATCAACAATCATGAGTCTTGACATGCATCACCAGAGGATCATCCGATAAAATATATGTGCAAGCGTACAGAACAAAACTCTTTGATGAAGAGCGTCCACATTAATCAAACCCCGACCAGCCGAATTGATTGGTATATATATACGATTAAGAGAGGAAAGAGGGTACCGGTGGTGGGCTCTGTTATCAGACATGATCCTTTTGGTCACTAAGCGATTGGAATAGATTCCATAGTCTGCACCTGCCCTTGCGAGTACATCAAGTTGAGTCGACCAGCACCTCATTAAAGATTTGAGAAGAAAATTAGGTAGTCGCTCAGGGATGTAGATATAATAACGAGATTTCAGAACCCATTCAGGCACAGAGTCGTATGCTTTTTGTAGACAACCAAGCAGGTGGAGAGATTGCGGAGATATGTGTCAGAGGCAAGAATCATGGATCGGTCTCCATATTAGGGAACCCGAATTGGCGAAATGAGTCACCCCTCCCCCATCGATCAAGAATCCGATGGGGGGAGACATAACCCTGGCGAAAGACACAAACTGACCACAGGGACCTATACCAAACATGGAATGGGGGAAAAGCCGGATATGGGCAAGGAATGTCAGCTATGTCAATTAATGGATGGTATAAATGATTGTGAACCAGCAGTGCTGGGCAGTTCGGACTGAAACTCAGAGTTCAGAGCCACCCCTTGTAACTAGACCAGAATAAATCGTGTGGACCCCAAGACGGACTTGTGTGCTGATTTGAGTCATATCCCCCCAGAGAATCAACATACTGAGGCGGATATATTGGTGGATCCCAGTACCTCTCAAGCTACAAGAACTGAGGTTAGTTTGACTATTTTTCTACATTCACTTCGTCTGGGGTCCACACCAGCAACGATTCTATTCTGGCCCTGTGTAAAAACTCTCAAACACCTAATAACTGGTATCAACTTTATAACCACAATCTTGTCAGTGCTTGCAAAACCAAGGGCTGTCGACGCACTTAACGTGAGATCTTTCTAATGAACGTTCAGCTGAGCAATAGCCCCATCAGGACACTGAGCTCACCATCTCTAAAGAGTGTGTTTCAGCAGTGTCAAAATTCATTGTTACAAGCTGTGCCTGCCATTCAACATATCCACGACCAAGATCTAGGTTCCCTGCTCCCAACCAACTGGAACCATTGCTCCTAACGACGTCAGGAACCATCATTACCTCGACGACACCCACCTAGATCCCACAGTTCCAGCCTCTTGTTACCAACACCTGTGTCACTACACCAACAGTGCAAGACCATCCAAGCCTGCTACAGGACATAGTGCCAAGTGACAATTGTGAAAGGACTGTGCTACACCACTCTCCACGTTGGTGAGCATTTGTTTTTGTTATTGGTGATTTTGTGCATGGTAAATTGTTTTCTACGGTTGTCACATTTCTCCCACCATCCATTACAAAATGTCTTTCTATAAACTCAAGCCCTTAAATGCCGAAGATCGCCTACCACTGCTTAGTCCGGAAATAGCATATCAGAGTACTCCCGCTACCAATCCCCACCAGCCTATCACTCGTATAAATCGTTGGTCCCCCTCCCGCGACCCCTTCTCACCTAATTGGGTCACATTCGATAAAAACTGGGCCGGACACACCTTTATCATCCCACGCCATTAGGAACACCTCCCCAGGCCTCGCCGCTAATTACAGATTCCTTAGTACCAACTTTCCCTCCCTCTCTCCTCGAAGCCCCTCCTCGCCCATTCCCCTGTACTCCTCCCGTCCAGCAGTCCCAGTCCGATGCCTTGGCGACCGTGTTCCCGCCTTCCCCTGCCAATGTACGATGGGAAAGATCCCATAGCAGCAACTGCTTGGCTTCGCTGCTATGAGAAATTTGCATCTGCCCAAAACTATTGTGACGATGACCACCGTGACATCTTCCCACTGTATTTAACGGGCATGGCAGCAAAATGGTACGAAGGTACGAAGAATACTGCATTAATGTCATGGTCGGTGATACGAGCGGCCTTCCTGCGTCGGTATTCCCCGTCCTCCATTAGCCTCCTAGACTAACAACTAGTCCCTGAAATGAACATATTTTACTGAAAAAAAGTTCATAGAAAAAAAAGAATAAAATATAATGAAAAGGAGCCCTGAGACTTAGCTGAGGAAATCTAGACTTACCACATTTTCTAGACTTGCGTGGGCTTTCTTGGATATATTTGCTTCAGTCTCTGTACGACAGACTATTAGCCTCCTTACCGACAAAATGCCCTTTTAGACCGTAAACAGAGGGTGGGCGAACAATTCTCGACTTTTCTCCAATCTATTCGACATGAAGCTGAGTTGTTACACAGTAATGATGACCCGTACATAAAGGATCTCATAATCCGTAATGCCTTGCCCCATATCCGCCAGTTCATTCTTACACATCCCCATACTTCATAACACCAAGTGATAGAGAGCGCTGAGATCTCAGATGCGACATCTGGGTTGTCTGACGCCAAATCTGATCAGCTAATGTCAGCAATTAATGAACTTACCGTTAAGGTAAATGTTCTCCAATCCAACAATCTTAAGGGGTCTGATAAATTCCCCCTTACGCCCAGTGGTTCTGCTCAATTAGCTGGTCCAGATGGTATAACGCTTAATGTGCCCGGGTCAGCTGACTTAGTCGTGCACATTGCCAATCTTAAACTATCCCATAAGTTCTATGTAGTGGAAGATCTACAACAGGACATCTTGCTTGGCCTTGACTTCCTCAAACAACATTCAGCTTCAGTTGACTATTCCAATAACAAACTCTGTCTTTACCAGGGTTTAGCCGAAGCCCCATTCCTTAGCCCGCCAGGCAGATCATATCTTAGCCAGATGTCCCACACATGCCTGTATTCCTCCTCGATCAGAGCTGTATTTGCAATTAGGCATCCCAATTAACACCCCGATAGGCTCCCCTGGTATGCTGCAGCCACTCTGTACTTTGACCCAAACTCATCAGGTCATAGGTATACATTGTGTAGTGAGATGTGTCGACTCTCCCCTTATAGGTTACTCAACCCCTTGCCAGCAAACGCACCTGTTGCTATGTTTGAGTCACTTGAGCCGAACTTTGACTTGGGTCCACTTAGAGATACCTCATCTGAACAGTTAAAGACAATCAATCGCGTATCTTTGACTGACACCCAAACTACTACTGACTTGACGCAACCCAAACTGACCCCCACGGAGACGACGACGCTGATTTACATCACGACGGTGCCTCCACCAATGTCCCAACCAGTTCCCAAAGAAGCCACACAAGCCTAGACGAGCCAAATCCCATCCCCCAAAATAGCAGTTGGGACCCCGATGATGATATTCCACTCGCTGTCCTACAGAGGAGATGGAATACCCCAAACCAAATCTCACCTGTCAGTGACTCTGTGGACCAGACACCCTTTATTGAACAAGTGTTGTCGTCGAAACGCATAGGCGGCATTCAACACTTCAAGGTACAATATGTGGGCTACCCCACCCCACAGTGGGTCTCCCAGCCACAAATACCCACATTTATTGTTGAGGACTACGATGCAAGATGCACACTGAAGAGCAAACAAAAACAACAACAACAGAAAGCTAACAAGAATTCCCGTTACAAAATAATGTGACCCAGTCCCACAAATCAGAAATCAACATGCGCTCTCGTTACATTGTTCGTCGGTATCAGTACATCACACACCACATGATTGTCCTTCCTTACAACACAAACAATGCATGATCAACAAACGGATATTTCTCCATATCACACCCTCGAGGTTCCCACATTGATTACCCATTAGAAGTGGGTTACTACTTATGATGCATCACGCATATAATAGGATACATGCAATAGTTCGGTCATCACCTGTGTAGATGCCTTGTTTGTTTGGGTGTTGTTTTGTGTTTTTTAAATTATTTTTGTTTACTCATGTATGAAAGACTTGAAGAATGGAAGGTCTGTGCCGTGTTGATATTTGGTGTCAACTGTGGAGAAACAGGTACAGGACAACCCACAGACGAAAGAGCCATCACGCCATTGTCTGTAGGCCCTGGAGCGACACTAGGTGTTTGTGAGTAGTAGTGAAATGATGTAGAGTGAGGTGTCAACTGTGCAGAAACAGGTACAGGACAACCCGCAGACAAAAGAGCCATCACGCCATTGTCTGTGGGCCCTGGAGAGACACCAGGTGTTTGTCGTTACGCGACAGGGAGGCTGATGGATTCCACCGTCTACCCGTCTCTTGATCACGGACGGGTCAACAGGTGTGCTCGATACCCATGGGACGGGGGGATAGAGCAATCATCCCCCCTCCCACAACCCCGGTAGTAGTTAAAGGGCCAGCCGACCCGAGGGAACTGTTGAAGTAATTGTGAGAAGACGTCTTGGGACTATGTAGGTATAATTATGTGGAGAACGTGTGTATCAGCACAGCCGAAAGATGTGTGAATGTTCCATGGTTCATTAAGAATTTATTTATTGAATTTTTTTTTTTTTTTTTCTAATGAATTTCACCACAAGGTCATAATAAAATAATTACTGGAATGGATGGAGAGTAGTTTACCAGTGGGTTACCAAATGACCTTTATCTTTACACAGGATGATGACCGACATACTTTCCTGTGCTGGGTTGCTGTTGGTCATTTTGACCAGTTCAGTCCACGGACAGGATCATGACCGTCTACACTACGGGGTACTATTCTCAGAGAGAGGGAAACTCACAACGTATGACGAGTCATGGACACACACATTCGCCTTACACCTACCACAGCCGTACTTGAAAGGCATGTCTTACCATATACCTGCCTGCACGAACCACCGTAACGCTACATGTAGAAACACGCACTTTCATATAAGCACTATACTCAGTCTGGTTAGTTCCATCCACAAACGCGCCAATACTGACCTAGTAAACACCATTAAACTGATCAAGGATCTTATCCCGGACACTCCCGAGATCAAATCCAGATCACGTAAAACACGTAGTCTCTTACCTTGGCTGGGCCAATTAGCCAAGGGGGCCTTTGGACTTGCCACAGAACGCGATCTCAAAATAGTGACTGACCACATCCGAATTATTGCTGAAAACATACACGCACGCGACATAGGGTTCAATGTTTCTCAACACCAAATGGCCTCATTCATGACAAAAACAAACGCCCGTTTTGACAACATCATCAAGCTTATTAAAAGTAACCAGAAAGAAATAGTTCAAACAGGTATAGTTACTCTTCAAGAGGTCAAGTGGTATGAAAGATTTTTCTCCACATTTTTACTAATAGTGGGCCGAGAAAACCAGCTAGCGTCAATAGTTCATTCTCATTCTCAGTCTCTGCTGGCAGGTATTCTCCAACTGTTAAGGGGTCGCTTGTCCCCTAACATCGTACCTTTACACACCTTATCCGGAACTATTTCCTCCATTCAAGAAAAATTGGCCCAAAACTACCCTGCATTCAAACTCCGATACACCGACGCCACCATGTATTACACAAACGTCGACGTCCACTTCGCCCGCCATAACGACATGATATTTGTGACCTTACTAGTGTCTGTAGTGTCTAACAGTGCTGTACTGCGCGTTTACAGGACATCGACGTTCTCACTTCCGACTCACGTGGCATCCCCTCACGCAACTATAGTCCGTGATGTGGCTCCATACATTGCCATCTCCAGGGAAAGTGAGAAGTATGTAGAACTTCAGGTTGAACAATACGAAGCGTGTAGTGCACAGTCACACATTCACTGTGATATACTGCCACCAGAATCCTCGTTCGCTTCACCGAGTTGTACACTCGCCCTATTCCTTAACGACATCGATTTGGTACATAGGTATGTAACTTTCATTTTTTACCAAATGGCACTAGGCCAGACATTTTTTAACTTAGGTCGGGTAAAGTCGTTTTACAAAACGTACCTGATATCAAGTATAAATGTGGAGGAGAGGTTAAGACCCACAAGGGATGTAGTCTGTGTCTCGCCCCCATGTATTGTTCATGCTCACTACACGCAAGCAATAAAACTATTCCTCCACGTCTTAATGACTGCAGTATCCATAATAATGTCACCCAAATTGAATATCCAGTAAACATTGGGTTCTTACGCCATTTCTTCGATACAGATCAAATCCAAAACTCCATCCCTACATTGTTAGCTCAGGGACCGGTTCGATACAAAACGGCACCACTTCGTTTGGCAAATAGTACTTTCAACAAACTTATCAAAACTGATAAACAACTAAGTGTCAATCTCAAACATGTGGTGGCACAAGCCAAGGCAGACCAAATTATCTATACTGATCCTTCCGACCCACTATTTCTAAATTCCTTGAGCGGAGAGTCCGATACATTTAGTTGGACCAACCCTTTCACGTATATCAATATGGCAATGTGGGGAATATTGATTTTATTTGGATTTATACTATTTACTATGAATCGAAGAATTGGTCAGCTGAGGGTCCAACTATTAGCCCGAGGTATCACTGCGGTCACAGTATCAACCACGTCAGATATACTCATCTGGACTCCCTCCACCCCTGCCAGCCCCACCCCCTCCATGCTTGACCGTATTCAAGCTTATCTCAAATTAGAAATTGTTCTCCTCATATTGATGTTCCTTATTGTGTTATCGCTGAGTTTGTATGTGTATAAACTTAAAACAAAGGTTGCGTCCGTACTATATATCAGCTGTTCTTCAGGCACGGAGTCCGTTTGCGTAAAAGTGGCTGAGATTAATGCACCACCCCTTGCTCTGTCCCTCTCACACCAGGACTATTCGCCTTCATCTGTGGTCATTAATGACTCTTACAGGTTGTTCGCTGATCAACTCACGATTACTTGGCCAGGGAACAACTTATCAGTCGTTAATCGTGTCTCAACAACGCGTCTATCTCTCCCTCCCAATCTCACCATATCGAAACTAGCAGCCAGGAAACTCAAATGAATATTTAAGTCCAATTATATAACTAACTTGTACTTAGTCCATGCTAATGTCCATTACTCCGTCAGGGCACTCGACAGGACTACCCAACCAGACCAATCACCCAGTTATCCATATCGACTGTACCCTTCTATCGACTCTTAACGGTTGTCACTACACACTATAGCAGTGGTATGTGTGGATGGCACTAACAAGTACGGGAAACACTGCTCATAATCGTGGTGAGTGTTCATTGGTATATTGTAACGTTGACACACTTTCTGTATCGTATCAACGAAGCCAATGGCTACATCCATGTGTTTGTTGTTGGTTTGGGGTTGTTTCTGTTTTTTTGTCCATTCTCATTTATAATAAGGTAGTCAACATCATGTTGACAATATTGTCCATTATAAATTAGTCATTTGTACTTTGTGTACTGTCAGTATGTATTTTTGTACTAAAATCCTGTATATGTCGGTATTAATATGTACATGTATATAAAATGGTCCTCACGCAAATTATTGTAACTTGCCATGAATTTAAGTCAAATACTCTATGTCCATCTATAAATGACAAATTGAAATACCTACATATTTGTAGACAATATTATACATAGCTGACAGGCCTGCCGTATCACACCTGCTTTCCCATCCGGACGCGTGGACGCGTCCTTAAATATTGGGGGGGGGGGGCGTATATCAGAGGCAAGAATCATGGATCGGTCTCCATATTAGGGAACCTGAATTGGCGACATGAGTCACCCCTCCCCCATCGGTCAAGAATCCGATGGGGGGAGACATAACCCTGGCGAAAGACACAAACTGACCACAGGGACCTATACCAAACATGGAATGGGGGAAAAGCCGGATACGGGCAAGGAATGTCAGCTATGTCAATTAATGGATGGTATAAATGATTGTGAACCAGCAGTGCTGGGCAGTTCGGACTGAAACTCAGAGTTCAGAGCCACCCCTTGTAACTAGACCAGAATAAATCGTGTGGACCCCAAGACGGACTTGTGTGCTGATTAGAGTCATATCCCCCAGAGAATCAACATACTGAGGCGGATATATGTTTTAGACTCTTTCAAAATCATTTTTTTAACAAGAAGTTGATCCTTGCACTCCCAACATTCATTCCATGCTCCCTATAAATTATGTCATAAGAAGAGCAGTATGATGACACGAGGTTTGTCAAACACCCTGTGAATACTGAGTATTCAAACGTGTGATAGGGCGGAAGTTTTTTGGATCAGTCGAGTTTCATTTTTTGGGAAGAAGTATTATGCAACCTTTGCAGAACCATGGAGGAACACTGCCTGTGTCCACGAAAGAATTGAAACAGTAAAGTAATCGGTCCTGGTGCTGTATTAGATTGACTTTTTATAACACTTTTCAGGCAATCTGTTGACATGTAACAGACACACGACCCAGTTATTTTCTCATGCATTGCGTGATCATAATCACGGACCCATGGTGCCTGAATTTTACAGTCGCCAAGTACAGGTCGCAACTGTTTCCAGAAACTTTCACTGGCATCCATGGAAGTCCGTTTATCATGTTCATCTATACGATTTGTTTTGAGTTGCCTTTAATATTTCATTATTTCTAAAGAGTTTGTTTGGGTTTCTAAATTTTCTTTCTTTCAGTTCAAACCTTTCATTTTGCCCTCAGGGAATCGGCAATTTGGAGAAGTACCTTTTATTTCGTTGTCTTGTATTAGAATGTCAATTTTCTCCAAATTTACTTTTTATCATTTTTATTTGTGGCTGTGTCATCGGTGACCAGCTCTCAGACAAGGACAGCGTTTTGACAAAGAGTTGTTCCTGCAATGACATCGCTGGTATCCCGGAACATCACATTTTGCCCTCAAACAATTTCACGAATGCATGGCACTTCTAGTGAGATATTTTGTGAGCATAATCCTCCGTACTGAAATGTTTCTGACACGTTTATCGGTGATAGTTCCTAATTGTTTGTGCCAACTCTGTAGAAATTCTTCTCTCCAGGTGACACAACACCTACTAAATTTGATGGGTCTCTTTTACAATTGTTGTTCATCGGGTTACGTATATTGTCTGGCCCAGGAGTCAGTAGCTGGACACCTACAGATGATGCTCCAGGAGCTGTGTGTGGGTCATTTGTGGAAATAGTCACCTGTACAGGGTGGCTCAGTTATTCAGTTATAGGTTGTATATTTTTTTTATGGAGAATCTCCAAAGGTCTTCAATTGCAGAAGGAGTAGGGATTCTTGGAGCAACGGTGGGTCGGTCGTTCAGATAGGAAGGCCGGGTTGGTCGTGCTGTCCTTTCAAAGTATTTCTGTGTAAATCTTCGGCCTCATCTCCACCAAAAGAGCTGGATAGGGAGGCATCTTAATTGATGGTAGCTGCTGCTCATGGCCCAAAGGACAAAACGGACACTAACACTTCACAAAGTTGATTTATTGTCTCGCAATCAACCCTTTCCGAAGGTTACTCACAAGACTCAACGGGTCAGTGTCTCAAAATGATTCTCTAAGAGAAATGAGCATAGTCATGCATTTTTTTCAAAATTACATTTCAAATAGTATTCGGTAAATACCTCTACTTAATGCAAGACAACCTTTAAATTCAAAAACTTGTTGCCATACACATGGAAAAAAGTATGAGTAATAAAAAGTCCGAAAAATCCCTACATATTAAAATGCACCAGCTTACAAATGGATTCAGTAACATAACACTGAAACTAATAATACTGAAACAAAATAATTACAGATGGGCGGACGGACAACGGAAAAACCACAAACCACCCTCGTATGTTATAAACCAAAATTGTTAAATGTTAAAAAGTTTGCTGTCCAAAGGATCCAAAATGTTAAATATTCTAAATCATGAGGTTTTATAAACAATTAACCCAATGAGCCAAGCTCCATGGATAATCAAAGTTACTACCAAGGTTTTCAACACTATTACCACTTTCCAGGTCACGAACGGGACACTGTTGCAATAGATAACTTTATTTCCTTTGTCTTAAACCTATACAATATTGTACATAGAGTAGTGGTATGGACTTAGTAAGAGGTTGTGCCCTCTGTTGAATGATGAATCCTCTGTGATGGATTTTGTGTAGCCAGCTTTATGATAATGCTTGGTGGCCTTCATACAGCAATGCTGGATTGATGATTATATAAAACAAGCATTTGTTTCCAGGGAACAGGAATGAACTCTCTTGCTCAAAGTTTCAAATCTTACATGCGCATGACGTAGCAGCCTCTTGACATTGATGTCAAAAACATACACAGAAAATACAGTAAACATATGAATAGAACCACTTCAAATTCCAGCACAGGATTAGATGATACAAAACAAATATGTTCTAATTGGGGTAACAGTTACAATGTAATGTGACCTTTTAATGTTTGTATATATGATTCCTCAGACAGGCTGACGGTGACCTCTATAGGTACTCACACGCAAAGCTACTACCCATGTTTTTGTCACTTAAACATGTTAATTATGTCCATTGGCTTCTACTGTATGTGCGTGACTTGACTACTGTGACATCCAAAAGTCATAAAGAAGAGGAATTTAGGAAAGGTAATTTTGTTTCGAAAAAAACTCACATCCTGCTTTCTCATCAATTCCAATCGATCAAGCACATGAACATCTAAAATGTTAAATGGAATGGTGGAGATACTGGTAACAGATTCCTGGGAATTTTATCCTAGCTTTAGCGGTGGTGTTGTTGTCGAAGGTTCCACGAGCTTTACTGAGGCGACATCACATCCGGCAGCATGAACAAAGGAGAAGTGTTCAACAAGCATTCACAAGATGGGTTCTATCACTTCGTGGTGTTTTTGAGGATCTTGGTAAGCTGTTTCTGCATCAGGAAAGCTGTACGCTATTCGTGGTAGATACTACAGTATAGTACACAGTTAAGCATGTACATGTATATTTTGTGTCATGAAAATCAAACCTGTAAACCATAAGGTCAGCCAAACTACGTTCCAGCCATAAATGTGATCTCAAACTTGTATAGAAACACGTCTTGTATAATCGGACTGTCACACGCAGCATGAACTATGGCAAGTCAAAAGTTATGTGTTCTTGAGAGTGAACACACCCCTTCAAACTAGTCATGTAAAGCTCCGGGTTAGAATCTGCCTTCAGTAACCCATGCTTGTCGTAATAGGCGACTGACGGGATCGGGTGGTCAGACTCGCTGACTTGGTTGACACTTGTCATCGGTTCCCAATTGTGCAGATCGATGCTCATGCTGTTGATCACTGGATTGTCTGGTCCAGACTCGATTATTTACAGACCGCTGCCATATAGCTGGAATATTGCTGAGCGCGTCGTAAAACTAAACTCACTCACTCACTCACCTTCAAACTAGTGCATTCATCGCTGATGCAGAAAAAGCTTTGCAACTGAGAGATTCTATCGGTGGACGTGACAGTGGGTTGATCCGGTGCTCAATGTCTGGATGCAATGTTAAAGCTCCGGGTGCCGTTATGTTTATTGGGTCTTTATAGTGTTTGGTCTAGTTTCATTAACATTAATCATTAACACAAGTTTGGAAAGTGAAAGTATGGGATAAAGCATGTCACTTACCCCAGCCTCCGAGATAGTAACCTGCGATGGAGCGTGGCACTTTAAAGGCGCTCATGATGAGTCTGTGGAGGTGAAAACCTTCTAAAAACATCCACAGAAAATTGGCAGTCCAGGAATAGCGGGCAAGGATGTAGAGTGCCTTACAGCCGATCTACAGAAAACGAAAAGAAGATCAGTTATATTTCACTGAAGAGTGATATCTTGAGTCCTTTTAGAACGAATACAGATCGCTAGTGTTGAAAATGGCATATCGAAACTAAACCTGGAGCAAACGACAAACATAGCATTAGGACCAGAATGTATACCACTGGAATAAAATAACTGTGCATCATTCGATGTTATGCCATGTTTTAATGCAAACAAACAATAACATGATTTGTGGTGTTTTCTTTAATCCTTGTTGAACTGTTGACAACATAAAATCGAAATGTATATGATTTGACACTATAGTTTGGCATGAAATGCATGTGGACCCGTTTTTTGTAAATATCTCTTCATCCAATGATCCAATCGATCTCAAACTGTGCAAGTGGATGTTTTGTCAGACAACCTAATCACATTGTAAATCACCGATTTTATGCATTTTTATTAAAGAATCTGTCTATGTAACTGTCAACAAAATATACAGCAGAACGCAGACGGCTTGCTGAGGGAGGGAGCCAATGACCTGTAACAGCGGCAGTGTTGGGTCATAAAGGTCAACGATCGTCAATGTAGGTCAGCTATGCACGTGACAGATATGAAGAGGTGTCACAGGTCGTGAATAGGGTAAGGTGGGTGCCAACTGTTAACCATCATACGGAGTTGTTCAACATTAACCACAAAACCCATTAGTGAGAATTATTCTGTAGGCTAAAATCTTTAAATTTGTCATGTTAATGTCATATTTTGTTTATGTAGTACCTAAGTGGAAATGCATTTAAAGAACACAGAAAGTATATTTACACTAAATCATTAATCGGACCACTTACACAGTTTGAGATCGATTGGATCATTGGATGAAGAGATATTTACAAAAAACCGGGTCCACATGCATTTCATGCCAAACTATAGGCATCATGTCACGCCCTTGAAAGGATGTGGTGTCCCTTCACAACTTCAGTGTCGTGTTTGTCCACCTACAGCCTGGATGTAGGCTTGACAACGAAGACGAATATGCGACAGTAAGCGATTGAAGAAGGCTTGCGGATGTTGCTCCATGTCTGAACCAACGCTCGATAGCTGTTTCTGAGCTTGACGTAAACATCACTCCATTTCATCCCAAGCGTGCTCGATAGAGGACAGGTCCGGAGAAACAGTTGGCAAGGGGGTTACCGGAATGTTCTATCACAACACGAGCGACACGTGGGCGGGCATTATCTTGCTGTAGCGTGAAGTTACGTCTCTGTCCTTGAATGGACGGCTGCACATGAAGTCCAATGATCTCATCCCTGTATCGCATACTTGTCAGATTGTCATTCACAAGTTATGTCCAACCATGAGATAACATAACATCCCCATTACATACCGCTCCCGCCACCAAACTGTCGACATTGAACAACGCACGCGTCAGCATACCGTTCACCTCGCCGTCTGTACATCCTTGCCCTACCATCTCAGCTGTCCAGATGAAATCTTGGCTCGTTAGTGATCGAAACACCGTCCCAGTCTTGTCTCCTGTTGATGATGTCAGCACCAGGCAAGGCGTGCCTGTCGGTGACGTTGGAGCAAAATTGGACGTATTGCAGGCCGTCGGGGCCAGATGTTGTGCTCCGTCAGTTGGTACCGTACAGTCCTGGAACTGATTGGACATAATCCAGGAATGGTCCGAACAGTAACACTGGCGGTCTGGAATCGATTCCTTAAATGGGTCAGCCGAATGTGGTTGTCTTGCTGATGTGACGTCGCGCACGGACGGCAAGTCCGTGGCAAATCTCTTGTGTTTTCATTATGTTGAAAACGTCTCAATAGAGATGAGATCGTATTTCGAAGGATACCAAAATGTCTGGTCACTTCATTTTTGGCCATTTCGGTCTTCAGCCTACTCATGGCGCGGAGAAGCTGATTTTCCGTAAGCCGTGCCATGACATACGCGCAGTTTAGGTTAAGAGTAACGTGTTTTCCACAACATTCAGAGGCTAGAAAATAGTCAACCGTTCTTCAGTTGTCAAAAAGCATGCAAAAAGTACACGAGCAACGCGCGATATGTGACATCAAATTTCATGCAATGTGCTTTGCTACATGTTTATTGAGGGTCGTTTTTATAATTTGTCTTCAAATAACTTCTATTCCATGCAATTTTATGTTAAGCACATTTACTCTTTTCCGTTAGTCGATAACCATATGTTTGACCACAATAGTTGGTAGTTGCGGCTGCTATTTCAGAACTGACATATTGTTTACGTGCACCTGGAAAAGATTGGCGTTTTATTACACTCGGAACGTTTTGAGAAAAAGCATTGAGACACCTGCAGTATTTGTGATACATGTTGAAGGCTCCTATTAAAGTTCCTATCTCAAAATTTCATTCCAGTCTCAAACAACATTTTATAATT
Source organism: Haliotis rubra (assembly GCF_003918875.1). Classification (NCBI taxonomy): domain Eukaryota; kingdom Metazoa; phylum Mollusca; class Gastropoda; order Lepetellida; family Haliotidae; genus Haliotis; species Haliotis rubra. Next base: position 340,694 of record NW_025767204.1, on the reverse strand, counting down.
ACTTTTTGTATGACGGAATGGTGAACAAAAGACAACTATTTCAAACGGTTTTTGATCTTGAAGACTTTTGAAATGGTCCTTTGTTTCTTTTCAGAAGTTAATGTTCTGTTCTCATCAAAGAACATAATAATTGCCCATCATGATTATGATTCCAGAAAAACTACACAAAGCCTCCCTCAAATACATCTTTGTGAAAACGGTCATTTCATTTACCTGTGTGAAGGGCAAATATGTTAGTCTTGGTGCTGCCAAGCTTTGGCCTTGTTGGCTGTTTTACAGAAGATACATGGAAATGAAAATAAACCTTATTGAAAACATATTTGGACATAATCCTATGCCCTTTCACGTAATGTGTTTTAGCAAACAGCGGTCGCGTCATGACCATGGTGCTCCGACATACGATAGAATAACCTTTGGTTTGTCTGATTCAGGTTCGACTTTCCACAGGACGCCGTGATAAAGGTGAACTATCGATCTTTGTGGGGTTAATGACACTGGTAATAGTTTTCGTGTTTGCACACTTGCTAGTGACTTTTTACTCCGTCTTTTTTTTCATTAAGAAGACAAGGTTAATGCAGTCAATCGATATCACGTGTACTGTTCATGCACGTCTGGCAACTGGCAAATGAAAAGATATATTAGTACCTGGAGGGAACTGTTTCATCGTGTTTATCAGAAGGCGTGTTACTTGGAGCCTCAGAGCAAAACATCCCTTCCTGTGAAGTTCCCATATTATCAATTTTAACTACGTGTGATACTGTTCCTATCCTCTAGCGTGTCCTAGCCTTTGAAGGGTATGTTATACAAAACACACCGCAATTACTAGAAAGAATATCTATCATGTTCTGTACTTGTCATGATCAATATACACGATGGTAACAATATTGCAATATGAAGTATATAAGTATGTTTATTTTCTGTTCCACATTAACGGACAGCATAGAAGACTCATTTGTAAAGTTAGAAGCCCATTATCCATTAATGAGGCACTCATCATGGTTAGTCAACGACACGTGTGTTATAAAAACTGGCATGAGACAATCACATGTTTTAAGACGATACCGTGAAGAAACTCATGACATTCCACGGATATAAAACATGGCCACTCGAGGTTTAAGTCTGTCTTCTTTACACATAGCAACCGTTACTCCGGTGGCATTGACATCATGGAGATGGCAAACGTCGGTTACCATTAACATTTAGAGGAGTAAATTCTCAGTAATGGTCTATAACGACATCTAAATCAATAATGTAATACTTGAAAAGTGATCAACAGCTACAGGACAGTTTGCCTCTTTCCCGAATTGATTCAACCTTGTGGAGATAAACACAAATAGTGTTCGTGAAGGCCACGTTTGATTTTCGTTCTAATGATAATATTGATTGTTGAATCGAAAAGCTGTTATTTGGCTTGGCTAATATCTACTTATTCTGGTCATTAATTGGCTGTTGAGGACTTGATACCTTGAGTTTGAACAATTAATTAAGATTTTTGGTGTTATCATCAATGGATCACAGAGTTCATTTTCTTAACAGAAGACGACAATGGACATTTTATATTCGATCTACAGTTAAAAGAATGGCGTTTAATTAACTATGTGGTATATACCTATCATACAAAATTGCTGGAAAGAAATATTTACAACATACAAAAATGATTTTGCTTGTGCACGTACCTGCATGCATGCATACATATCCTCTTACATGTAGACACTTATTTACCAATTACGTATCGTTAACACTGTCCAACTTTGAAACATATATTGACAAAGTATGCGCAGTATGAGTAGTTGATGCACAAATGCCTGTCTACCAACTCTTTTCAGTAAACCCAGAAATGACATGTATAACTGAGCATGCTATTATCATAGGTATATTCTAAGGATGAAATCATGAACAGAATTGTTTTCGAAAACACAAAATGTAAAGTACCTCGCCCAGGGGCAGACCAAAGGACGGAGCAGTTTAGCCCATGGGCGACAATATTAACGCTCGCTAACGTTTTGGGGGATGCAAATGAATGAACGTGTGTCTCCGAGTAAATTTCAACTCATTTTAACTTAATTCGGCTCATTTACAGCGTTACTGAAACATCCCGAGGTGACAATCAGCATCAGGGACTCACTTAACTGTGGAACTCGGAGGACCTCGTTGACAATGAAGGGGCGCGGTGGGCGAGCTGGCTAGGGTGCCAGGCTAGTGATCCATCGAGCTTGAGGTGTCGGGATCGAGCCCACCTGTGACCGGGTGTAAAAACCTCGGAGTCAACTTTGTGTGCAGACTCTTTCAGTGTTGTCACAACCACTAGTGTACAGTACACATCCCTGTGCACTTAAAAGAACCCGAGAATCCATTGGTATATGACCAGATGGTGGCCACATGAATACGTGCAAACACCAAGTTGCGGGTACAGCAACGTGCAGTGAACTTGGACAAAGTACTGTGACTATGTGTCCCAGTCCACCCAGCTGTGAATGGGTACCTCGTTAGGATGAGAAGGCCACAATAACTCGGTGCGCCTAGTGGCTGCAAGACTTGTATGATCCCCAGGGAGTTGAGATTGATAACACGATGTGTCGTTGAGACTGACATCCAGTGATCGAAGTAAAAAATACCAGCGCCTTGAGCAAGCACTAGTTGCCTGGATATGTGCGCTATATAAATATCATATAATAATTACAATAAGACGAATCCCCTTGCATCTTCGCATTTGATTTGGACATTGCCTTCTAAAGCTATTAACTTTGCAAATTCATCTGTGTGTGTAAACGTGTTCGTACAGTTATGTGGTGCACGTATTTTTGCACCGTTAAACATGGGTTCGTAAACTCGAATCAGAGAAGGGCATTACTTTTCATTAAAAACAATGTTATTACTCCCTCCTTATCATCCATGACCCATAAAGACCCGGGTTAGAATTGGTCTGGAGCAGCCAATGAGGCGACTTGTAGACTTGCTGACTTATTTGACATATATATCATCCTATCCCAATAGTATAGATCGATGCTCACGCTGTTGATCACTGGATTGTCTGATCCATTGAATGCACTCGTTTATTTACAGACCGCCGCTATATAGTTGTATGTCATATGCTGAGTGCGACGTTAAACAACAAACCATCCAAAAAAACCATCCATGTTTAATGCTGTTTTCTTTACACGTGTGTATCCGTTGCCATCCACTTGATTAACGTTCAGTCCTGCCTTTTAGGGTGTCATGGATACACAGTAATTAGTGGTTAGCATTTGTCTCGGTTCTGGGGGTAATGTGTATTTTCGGCTTACTGAAGCAATTCGGTTGGTGCCGTTTCGCGCAGCACTACAAGAATACAGCCGAACCTATATTTTAAATTGGAAATGTTGTTTCCCTTTAGTCAGAATTTGCAAAATGAGTGAGGACAATCTATCTGCATCATTTAGTGGAACCGCTAATAACTCGGTGCACCTTTGACAGTCAGTACGCCTTAGTCCAATGTTAGCCCAACCAAGCGCAACAGTGCTTTGCCATCTCCGACACCCACTGAATTACCATTGACACTCACTTTACCGTTTACCACGCTTCACTTGTTATATGTGTTCTCAAGTACGTCGGCCCATTCCCCATATGATCTGCATTTTCAATTAAGTCATTTTATTTTATCAAGTGTCTTGTTAATGTATTGTTAAGTTTCAATTGGATTCCAATTTGAAAAGTTGAACCACCGCTGATGACAAGTGCCGTATGACATGTACATTTATGTTTCTTCAAAGCCATGAAACGATGTTTTAGTAAAGGAAAACATGTTGGCCCTTGTAATTGTACCAAAGTTTTTATATAGCTACAGACTAGTTTAATTGTGTTAAATATGTTGAAGTGAGAGTCATACTTATTGTATTTATACAAAGTCATGCATTATTTGGAAAACAAAAAGAACGTGCTGGTTGTAAATTGTCAGTCCACGGTAAGTACTGGGTTGTGATAAGTATTAACCTAACACAGAGCCGACCGGAGCTGGTTTTACCCCCAGTGCCGATCACCAGGCAGGTCAACAAGTATTTTATTAATTCTTTTTTAACCTGACGCGACCGGGAATCTCATAAAGATTCAATCAGCAAGACCACATTGCGATCTGTAGTGCGAAGACACCTACAGTGTTATTTGTGTGCACAAAGTATAACATTTGTATATGCTGAAATTAAATTATAAAGGACCTCACGAGATCGAGTTCATTTTTTCCTATTTCTATTGACTGGACATTACTGATGTCATATATATTTTTTAATTTCACTACTCACAACAAAGATTTCACATCTAACTATTTCATCAAGAGAAAATGTCTCGTGTATCACATAACTGAACTCTGCATTACACACGTTCACGTCATCTGGCATAACATGCAGGATCACACGGTTATACAAGTATTAATATTCATTTAAGAAACAAAACGATCGAATTGTAACACGAATCATAAAGAAGACGATATACATTTAATATAATAACGCTAAAAATGTTGAAATGTATGTCGCAGTACTTATTGCTACACCTTTTGTTGTATTTTAGCATAACCAAGAAGTGAGTGTCGAGATGAGGACAATTTTATTGCCTCATTTTATTCTCACTCGGACCAAAATGTTTGACCTATGGGCGAGATATCAATGCTAATTGAAGGTAAAATACGTTGAAGTTTGTGTCATAATACGTGCATCTATTCTTGTATGAATTTGCAGTATAAAGAAACATTAGCTTTGTGCATTGACAAGATGTTTTCAGAACGCTATGAATTAGCTCAATTAATTTCAGTTAGGTGTATTTTGTGTCGTGATACTGATAGATACACTTGCATTTATTTAGAACAGCGAGAACCTGCGCTTTGAGCGAGCGTATATATTCTTGCTTATGGGCGAGATATTTAAATAACGCTATAAATTAGCCGAATTAAGTTTGCCGAATTTGCAACCTCTAAAACGAGTTTTGAGCCAGCGCAAATATTGTCGCCTACGGGCCTGGCCATGTTTAAATGATAGTTTAAATGTTGTTGTTTTATGTTTTCATCCTCAGCATATACCAATGTTAATATGTTGACTTTTTTTAATCCTTTGTCCGAAACTGGCCAGTGTGCGGATAGTTTCTGGACAGTTGGGTTTCCAGAAACATAATGTGACGAGTTATTATATAAATGTGGTGTAAGGGCTGCAAAGACTCATGGATAACTTATACTCAAGCTAGCATAACTAGTTAAGTTTGACACGTGTTAGGAGTCATCATTTATAAGAATGTAAGGTAATTTTTAAAAACATCCGTTTACATCTACGGATGCCAACAAGCACTACATATATGTGAAGGTTTGTAAAAAAAGTATGATATTTACCGTATTTTTATGCATAAATGTACTTTCTGTTGGATTTTCTATACGGTCGTTGTAGACTAGATGTTCCCACAGTACCATCAACACGTTCGTCATGACACACGACAGGAACAGGTTCAGGTGGATCTGTATGCGATGCTGTGTCCGCAGCTGCCTGGTGGAGGAAAGATACAACAGGATTAGGCGTATGTTCTGAACAATATGGTGTTCATGCAATCTTATCACGTTTCTCTGTTTTCACTGACTGCAAGTAGAAATTTATGTTTTTTCCCCGATGTACACATCTCTGTTATGGCGTCCTAACGTTCTAAAAATAGTGACGAGATGGACATGACTTCACAGAATGTGATAGAGTAGCTATATGTACGAGGGGCTATGAAAAGGTTTTGAGCCTAAAATACTTCTGATATGTGCATTATACAAATAAGTGTATGATATTGAAGAATGGTTTATATCATTCACATAAACGTAATATTGAGATACACTTGTCGCTAGTTTCCAGTCGCGTCACATTGAAGAGCGATTGACAGCTGTACGAGTACCCCACGTGACTCAGCACTCGAACTGCTGTCAGTCGCTCTTCAATGTGCTTCGCCGGGTGGCTCTCAAGGACCAAAACCTGACTGCTCTGTACACAAGCTTATCCATTTCTGCCGTTCAAATAGGGGCACAGATCGTGGAAAATACAGTCCTTCATCAGTTGATGATTAAGTCCAACAGCTATTCTCCTCTTAAGTTCCTCGCCCAACAAGTTCTTGTTCTTTTCCTCCTTTTTTTTGCACTACCAACTCATTGTACTCTTCACCCGTGAAGGTCAGGGTTAGAATATTGATCTTCAGTAACCCATGCTTGTCGTAAGAGGCGACTAACGGGATCGGGTGGTCAGGCTCGTTGACATGGTTGACATATATCATCGCTACCCAATTGCGCAGATTGATGCTCATGCTGTTGATCACTAGATTGTCTGGTCCAGAATATTGCTGAGTGCGGCGTAAAACTAAACTCATTCACTCACTCATTGTACTCTTGCTCTGCTTCCAATAAACACTGCAGGAAACCAACATTCAGCATGTTGACAGCTGCAAACTTGTTCGTTTCACAGGTAGAAATATCTCCCAAATGACGAACCGGTTAGAAACGCATGTATTTATACCCTACCTTGTCATATCGTACTGCACACGGTGTTGACGTAGTAAGAAAAGCATTAGAACTACATAAAAGTACTTACAACGAGTAGAACATAATGAAAACCTATTGCGAACTTTTAGAACGGTATAGAAACGTACTACGAACTTCTTCGGAACAGTTCATTTAGTTTTGAACATATTTGCACGGAATAGCAACTAACTAAGGACATAATGCGGTCGAGATAGCTATGTCCGCTAACGGGCTCAACGTGGTACAAACTGTACAAGCGTATTGCAATTGATGCCCGACTGCACTACGCACGCACACGTCCCCAGTGAGATTGAAGTAGGGCAATTCCGTTCGTAATACGGCAATTCCGTTCGTAGTACGACAATTCCGTTTGTAGTACGGAAATTCCGTTCATAGTACGACAATTCCGTTCGTAGTACGGCAATCTCGTTTTAGGTACATTGTAACTCCGTCCCCTTTTAGAACGGGTAGAACGTTGGACATGTTCAACGTTCTGGGGCACCCTTCCGTCCCTGTTCCTTCCATAAAGTTCTTAAACAGACTGGAAACAGATGCCACTACGGCCAGTCTGTTCGCACACAGTTCGAGCCCGATCCGTACATGAGAACGAGTTTGGTGTGATAGGAGTATAAGAAATGTATGAGCAATCGTTTGAGACACCAACGATTGGATTATGCACACAACGTAAGCGTTTCATAGACCTTCAATTTTTAGTGGCGATTTCGCCAGGAAAGAACGGAAGGAAGGAAGGAAGGATGATCTGATGAGAGAGTACTGTATTAAAACTCATCCTGGCTGCGGTCGGTACAATGGGTGACGCGCATGGTAATAATTTGAATATTTGTGAATAATGTTCACTTGAAAACCAATAATACATTAATTCGGTGACAACAGTTAGTTAATTTGACCACACTTGCTCAAAGAGGGCCGATAATTTGTAGATATGAAATGCCATTGTAGTCCACATGAATACACAATGTCATTCTGATGAGGGTCAAATGTAACACATGTTATATTTGGGATTATTCTTTCTGAGCAAAGTAGAAATTCTACCATTCGAGTTTTCATCCCTCAGTCGACAGAAACAGTCGCCTAATCACCAGCACACAACATCAGTGATCTAACCCACTCAGCCAGCGTGGCTTCTGACTCCTGGTAGCCCAGACCAGGTACTTTGACAAGTGTAAATTGGCACGGACCCCATGGGCGAAGGCTGTGAATACACAATATCATTTAGAAAGTGGTCAAATGTAACATATTTGTTAAATTTAGGATAACGTATCCCAACTTTGCAGAGAAAGTGCAATCCCAAATATGACATATGTTACGGTGTTACGTATTGTCTACACATACGCCACTTACCTATACAGCACAAACACCACACACGCAGGCAGTAGAAGGGCCAGACTAAAGATGTTGCAGGATACACCTACATAGTACAAAGTCTTGAATCCCTGCAATCAAATGACAACACATGATCCAAACAATTTTACTAAGCAATTATCTTAAGGATGATATAACATCAGTATCAAAGGAAACGTAATTAAGCATAATGTTTGAGAAAGATGTTTGTCACTGTCAAACCTGTACAAAAATACTCGATATTTTGGGGGAGACTATCTTTTCAATAAAGGCAATACATGTACGATTAAAAATTTGTCACATCTGCAGGTAGGACATTCTGATGGATAAGGCATTCGAAAGATCGGGTGGTTGCACTAGCGGGGTAAATTACTGTATTCTGGAGCGTAAATGACCGGGCTCGAGTTTAGGAACTATATTCAATTTGCACCAGGTACATATTTACATGAAACCTTCTGCACCAGGAAAAAAATCAAGTTCCACCTTTGTTCAATAAATTTATTCAAATATATACAATCCCATATATCTTTGCTGAATGTGTCTTTCTTATCAATGCAATGAGCACTGTACCACTAGTTACTCGGCATTGTCATCACTCGCAACCATCATGTAGGTTATACATAATTATAATTATTATCATTGGTTTGCCTGTACGACCTACATCGGTTAAACCTCTGGAAATATGTTTTGGGGCTTGTAACACGTCAAAACTCCTAACTATCATATGCACATCGATGTCTTATCTTTGCATGACGTTGACGTTGAAAGAGTTTGCCAAAACGCAGCGAAGCATGCTACCGACTCATATCATGAAAAGTAGTATATCTGCCTTGCCGTGAATATGCCATCCGTTTCATCCATACCCGATAACATGGCGAGAAGAACTCTTTCATTGGAACTGAGATGACTGATAGTGGGTATCCATGCAGCTGGCATGTCATTCAAGGTCATCGCACGTCAGCTTGGTTACTGCCACTCTGTCATCTGTTGACGTATCAGGAAATACCAACAAACAGGCACTGTCAAGGATGCCCAACAGACGTTTGTCAACCAAGACTGTCAGTAACAGTCTCAAGGCGCTTGGTTTGAGGTCCCGTCGGAGGATCAGGCGTCCAACTCTGACTCCGGAACATCAAAGACAGCGCTGCTTATGTGCCGAGGAACAATCGTCCTCCTGTTCCCTTTGGTTGAGATTATTTTATTCTGTGGGATGTGTCTCCCATGCCTGTAGGTTGACTGTGGTGACTGTACGGGGAAATCGTAATTGCCGCATCACGGACATGCTTGATCAACTTCTTGTGCCTCATTTTGATAACCACCCACCACCCTCCCCATATTCATGGACGACAATGTTTGGCTGCATCGTTCACATGCAAGGCCTGCAAGGAGCCCTGATCTGAACCCCATCGAACGCATTTGGGACATTCTTGGTCGTTGTTTGCAGGCAAGGGTCCCTCCTGTACAAAATGTGTGTGGATTGGAGGCAACATTACATGAGGAACGGCAGCAATTGCCTCGGGAACGTATCCGCAGGCTCACTGGGGGCAGGATAAAGGTGGAGGCTGTCATCCAGGCATGTGGCGGATACACGAGCTACTGAGGTCAAACATCTCGATAGATATCAAGGGTCTACCCACACAGCGCCAGCTAACAGCGTCGTGCCAGGACAATACGTATTCGGTTAAATGCTTTTCCACAAGATAGGCAGTGTTGGCATGTCTCTAGTCCAGAGCATACAAAATAACATACTGCCTACATTTTGTTGTTTTTCTGCAGTCGATTACTAGTATTCAATCTTCCACTAGAAAATCAAATTACTGCCCTTCTAGAAGTATGGAAGTTCTGACACCTTTCTGTTCTTATCACTGTTCTAAAGCAGGGGGCTGCTTAATTAAGTTCCATGTAAGTTACATGAAATGGTAGAATATTTTAGTGACCCAGCACGCTCTCACACCTGTAACTATTTTTCCACAGCAATAGCGCATTGTTATTAAGACAAAAATAATCAAGGTCTTACAGTCAGTCCAATCATTAATTGGATAGTGTGTACACTTATGAGGCCGTGTGATCTGACTGACTGACTCACTCACGCACTCGCCAAAACGCATGTTCCCGATAACAACGCAGCTGTCCGAAAATGTCGTACGAAGTGTGCATTTTTTCAAACGCTACGCATGGACAGTTATCAGATGTATCACAACTAGTAAATAGCTCCTTACTAGGTGTTATTCTGTAAATGTGAGGAAATCTGGATATAACATAAAGCCTTAAGAGATTTGTTCATCCCTGCTTCTAAACGGATGTGAACTAGTGTCTAGAATGATATTCACAACTTCACAGCGCCTGAATTGTTTATGACAAAAAGGTGTTATTCCACTTAATAATATTATTGTTTTCCGAGTTGAAACGAGTTAACCAGAAATCTGCCTGTAAAAAACACACAACTAAGAAATGTACAATGCACAATTTCTGCAAGGGAATCGCAGTGACAGTACAAAATGAATTAGCAGTGCAATCACAGTTGCCAGATAGTATCAAAGCAATTGTTACAGCAATACAGACATTGATGCTAATGTGTGATCTCATATTACATTTCTCAGATCGCATCAACTTTTAACCTGATACATCATCTTCAGGGTAGAAACGCGAATAATGATCGTATTACGTGTTTAGTGTAACACACACTTCGCATCAATCATCTCCAATACAGATTACATTGAAGTCACGATGTGGTGAAATATAATGCACGCGCTTCAGCACGTGACAGTGCCGGACAACTATTGTCGATGGTAAGGCTGTAACTTGATAACACCAGATAAGCAATCGGTGACTTGACAGGTAGGTATAGAGTATCGGAGCCATAGCCAAGTTGAAAATAGCCTAGTAATCACACCAGCGCAGCGTTACAGGCTAAAAGACAGAAATGAGAAAAACAAACACTTTCAGCGGTTACCCGCTCATATGAAGAACAGAAATGAGTGGTTGTCTCTAGTAGCCAGCTCCGATGATTGTAGGTTCGAATCCCAACTTCATCCCGATTATGATCTTTCACAATAACATTTACCCAGAACTCGACCAGCGATACTATAGTTCACTAAGATTGACATCCCCAAATTTGTAAAGTGAACCGAAATAATCACTGATCTATAATTATATGTGGATGCAAAGGTATACTCATGGAAACGAATAAGGGAACACCTGAAAGTACAAGTGTTCCTTAGTCTTTTCCAGGTTTCTTCACAAGCTTTGTATTGCACTATGGGTGAAATTCTGGAAAAGAGTATTGGAACACTTGTACTATGATGACGTTGCGGTTTGAAAAACCGTATACATTGTGCAAAAAGTGTTACCAGTAACCTAATTGTGTAACATTCAACATGAATCGGTCGTCTTTTAAACATTATCTCTTTTTCAGATGCACTGTATCAATCCATGAATGTGACGGAATTCAAGTTTGCTACCTAAATTTCTTCATAAATCGTGCAATATGTCCCTCCTTTTTATCTTAACTTCGATGTCGAAACCATATCCAAATATATCACGAAGTTATATGCACTCGGCAGTTTTGAATTCCGTTTGAAATTCGCTCTACTATGATATCATCCGCTCATTGTTGAGAGGGCAACATTACATTAATCGTAAATCTCGCCAGTCTAAATGCACATTACTAAATCACCATTCACGGCCTTTTGCATAAGTTTGTATAGATTCTATGTCTTAATTTAAATGTCCAATTTTACTGGGAGAATTGAATTTAAAAAAACCCAACCTTTCATTGTTATCCCCGGTATTTTGGCCGTTGTTTGACCGAATCACCAAATGCCATATTGAAACATCGTCGATGAGACGAGAATCGCTCAGAATGTTTTGGAAAACGTCAACAGTGAACATTCCGCCATATTGCAGAGTGTTTATTGTATGTCGGTTATGTTTCGCCCATTACATATAACTATAATTGAGCCATATTGCAGAGTGTTTATTGTATGTCGGTAATGTTTCGCCCATTACATTACAACTATAATTCAAAATCAGCTTGCTTACACGAACCCCTGAAGTCCTCATACAGTTCAAAACACAATGAGAATTGGTCTTTGTCGCCAATACCAAGTGCCTCAGTGAAATCTAGCCAAATATATCAGATGTGAAAACGAAACGCAGGGAAAGGACCGCTCACAAGTTGAAAATGTAAACAAAGTGAAGCTCAGATGTTACACTCTGTATCATTTTCTCATACCGTTGGAGATCCGTTCGCAAACTCTTTGCACATACGTGATAGCTAAGGTCTAAGCAGGGTCCCCCACCCCTACCCAACCCACCTTTTTCCCCGAATTATTTTTCCATGGGGAGCATTTCCCCCTAACCTTTGGACTTCATGATAAATGTGCACCGCTCTTCCAAAATCCTGGATCCGCCCCTGCTTAGTAATGTTGGTACATATATTATCAATTTCTTTATTTCTGTAATGCAAACAACACTGCACTGAAGCCTTACAAAAGCATACCACTGTGAGGCCAGTGTGACCACTGACGCCATGGGAACATGTCTTTCCAGATGTGGGCTTTGTTTCCTTGTTATAAGGTCTTGATTCTGGGTCACTGAATTGAAAAAAAAAAACACGATCTTTCCTCAATGGGGAAATGATCATAATAAATACTGGGCAAAATTTTACATTTCTTAACGGATGTCATGAGATAATAAAGAAAAATCTAAACGTGCCTGCATAAAAGAAATTGTCTGACACCATGTAAATCTTTAAAACTGAAATTATTGTTAAAGAATATTGCAGTTGCTTGTGAATACCACTTGTATGTATTTATGTCACATCTACTATAGCCACAATGTTCTGTTACCAAGCACATTTTACTCTGAAGGTAAATGTACATCTTGCAAACCTTAAATATTTTTTTCTGTTTCAGGAGCCGAAAAATTTTCTCCTTTCAAAATTATTATTTGGACTTCTACAGTTCATAGATAACAGTTTTGCGTTTTCTGCCGTGGTCTATCTGACATAAGATGTTTGAAAGAATTATACCGGGTACACACTATTGTTGAGGTAATGTTAGATTCGTAGTACTAGAATGGGTGTTGTCATGCCCTTGTATATTTTGTCGTGCCTTCCGGTAGACTGTACCATTGATAGGTGGTCGTTCAGTTTCAAAGTGAATACAGGTCTGCAAGTTTGATTTCATACTGTACAAGTACTGTCTGACATGGTGTATAAAATTTGAAACGTTTCTTGTATAATGTGATTCTATATTTGACGTAGTATAACATAAACAAAGTAATCTATACCCAAAAAGAAACACGCGAAGTGTCTAATGTCTAACTTGAAGGGTTTTTCGCTTCATCTACACTGAAATTGTACTGCGTCGCTCCGCATCAAGAGTAGTATTCGTTCATCTTTCACTCTTTCTGGTAATTGTGCTGATCATATCTAAAAAGACCATGGATAATCTGGTTTCTTGGTTTCAATTATCACTTCCGTTCCAAGCACTCTTACGCGTGTCCGCAACTTGTCTCGCTCGCGCATTTCGTATGACTGGGTATTGCTTGCTGATTTAGTTTGGTCATCTGTTAGATCGGTTTGAACGCTCAGGAGTCTTCTGGATTCCTAGATGGCGTCCTTGAGAGGCAAATATAACAAATTTGCTGTCATGCAAGGAGGTGCGTGCGGCTTGTTCGCATATTCTGTTGATATTCTGATTTAGGGAGTCGGTGAACAGTTTTAAAGAAGATATTTTCAGTCTTCTCTCCTGTGATGTACAAAACACATGCCATAAGCTTAAATAGAGTAAAACGATGTCTTTCAGTGGCATTTAGAAGTTGTACTTTCGAGAAATAACAACGACTGGCGTCGGAGAAAACTACAGGAGGCTGTCGAGATAAGGAGACATAAACCAGCAATGAATCGTGATCAAGGTGTATACCTGCCAAGTGCGTGGGACCTCTTGATTAACTTTTGATGAACTTTAGATAAAAGAAAAACGAATCTACTATTCTTTATGGAAAGCCTGCTATCAAGTAACTTTTGAGTAATTAGCAGTTGTTGTGAATTGACAATTCAACTTTCAACTCTATTATTTAGCATGAATTTTCATCATTATGTAATTAACTCTTCAAACTCACTTATACAGTACTCTCCCTAGTGTACTGTGATGTCACTTGCATTGTGACGTCATAACTCAGTTATGACGTCATAGTGACGACGTCATAGTCCTAACTGCCAGTTCACCTGATGAAGGGACCTGGAATGGTCTTGAAACGTCGTGAGAGAAATTAAAAAGAAGTTTCATCCATAAAAATATCTTGGACATTAGAGTAAAACGGTTTGTAACTTCATATTGAACTCCTTATAATACGATTTCATTTTTACCATGCGAAGAAATTGTTTTGACAGTCTTAATAAAGGTCTTGCAATATCGTAATCAACAGTAAACGCGATATCACGGCAAACAAATAGTTTGATGCTATGTTGCAGAACAGACAAAAACGACATATCTATAACGCACAATACGAAAACCGGCACGGTACGAGACATCACGACTGAGCGAAAAGACATTGTGATTTTTTAAAGTAATACGATGACATGGCAATCTAGCAATGTGACAATATATTAATGCGATATGATAAAACTACAATCATCTCCAATCGAAACAGATTGTCGCCATATGCTGAAGAAGTATGTTTACCTCATTTCATGCAGGGAACATAATAATATGGGCATTATTCAGTACCTGGACCATTAACATATTAAATATGTTCACTCTTCCTGAAGAAATATTGTTAAATGGTAGATTTGTGAATATATAGATAATGATAACAATGAATAGTAGATGGAAAATACCAGAAATACAATCACTTGATTCCAGCAAACAAGCAAGGCACAGCAGTTTCTGTGGTGAGTATAATCTAATTATGTGTTATACACATACTGCATAGAGACGCATACACAACCTATTTAGCGGTGTTTAGGTCAAGGAGTAGCTTTGTGGGTTATGCACGCATGGGTACAAAGCGTGAACCCATAATTTCCCCGTAAGATTGTCGGAAGAGTGCTAAACGCGGCGTAAAACCATACACGCTTACTCACTCATCTAAAAGGTCATAGAAGTTAGCACGGTATCTAGACTTTGGTTACCCTAACTGTGTTGTCTGTGTCACCTACGAAGGTTGGTTTTCCGAAGTATTTTACGGGAACAGAACATTCCGGATACAAATCATTAACAAATGCAGCGTTTGCAGTGTTTTGTGTCATCTGAAATGTGAAAAGTTTTCTGAATAATTTCTACTACGAAACAGCCTTAATGTAAATGTGAAACTCAGTTATTATATGTTGAGCAAATGAACATTAATGGAACTGACTATGAATTAATCTCCTCAGTCATTAGTGTGAACAATATGGGGAGGTAACTCTACCTGTAAATGCACACACGTAGTGTAGTCTGTCCACTCCTGGTTGGTTAGGTTCTCCCGCCACCAGGTGCCATTCACGGTGCACTGCTTGGATGCAACAGCTGGAACAAACATGCACAAATCATGTCATTTAATTGTTTAAATGCATGCAAGACAGGCAAGACAAGTGCAATACATTTAATTTATTATACCCCTAACTTTATAGTGGTGTCATCACATACCTTGTTATAACGCATTTAAGTTGGTTGGAGGGCAATATTAAATGCGATGTTTTCGTGTGTGAATTCGCTCTTTATATCAGATATTTATATATTAACGTTTAACATGTTTTCTATTTAACCACATTTGATTTCACACACTGAGACAAGGGATTTTCGTGTCCTGAAACACAAACTACAGGCAATGTTTCACATTTGTCATGACCAAAAGAGCGTAGATAAAGTGTCGCAACCACAGGAGATTACGACTCCTGATCATCATGATAATCAAACAGGGTTCATTATAACAAACCAAGGTTCCAACCCGTCGTGTGCGATACACAGACACATTGATGGAAATCTTCCAATTGGAACACCCATTCACGTGACATAAACTGTCATCGCTGGTACTTTCACGGCGAATAGGAATGGCCACGAAATGTTCTGTTCTGGTACAACACTGATGATTATATATGCATTAGTATTTGACTTGTTTCCATGTTATTTAACACACAACTAATGCCACGTGTGTAATGAGCGATCCGATGACCACATGGATAAGAACTGCCATAAACCAAACAGAATCTTTTCTGTAATTTTTAACAGGGTTAGACTGAATCCCAAAGAATTTAAAATCAGGATGAAGACAGGAAACTGTATTATGTGGTGACGCAGTGGCATGTATTGTGCTTTATATTGAAGCCTTGGCGTGCATGGTTCATGTTGATATCATAAGTTGGAATAGTACACTGTACACAGTATTCTTCTAGATGGTTTATGAGCCATGGCATATTTCATATACTGTCTATCAAGTTGTACACAGGGATCAGATATATGACCGTAGTTGTTCCCAAGAATTATGACAACATATAACATTTATGCTTTGGAAAAAGTGCGGATGGTATCCTTAGCTTTATTTTGTCTCTCTAAAATTCGGTTTGATGTCCCATGAGAGTACCACGTGAACCTGTAGTGTTGTGTACCTGTGCCGCCCGTCGATACATCATTGGGGGACATCCTAACCAGGCCTATATCCATACACCTCCAGTCTAAATATGTGTGTAACGAATACAGGTAAATGTGTATAGACATTGAATGTTACCTTATGACAATTTATGAACCAGATTAGAAAGATCACAGATTAGATCTAAATGTTTAGATTCATGTTAAAGTTTGTATATGTTTTAGATTTTAAACATGTCTAAACACGTTTAAATAAAGTGCATGCCAACAAAATGGGTACAAAGATGTACATGTGTCATATGTATCTAAATGAGATGTTAAACTTGGATGCACATGCATCTTGTGACGACAAGAGACTCCGTAGCACAGGTGGCAGAGTGAAGGGCCACAAGTCAAGGGGTTGCTGTATAGTAAATGACAGATGTGTTGCTGCTGTATGTTTAATACTATTTCTCACAAGTGTAAAGCTTAGAATGAAAATATATCAGATTACTACGTCACACAAGAATGTATTTTTCGTTACCCTGACCCTACTTCTACAAATAGGTCAGCTATGTAAAACATAGACAGTTGAAGGAAGGAAACTGACATCACACCGAGACCATCAGCCGACTTACGTTGGAGGTTGTAAAAGAGTGCAAATATCTGGCTACAATCGAACTCAAACTGACACTTTTCAAGAAAACTGAAAACAGTGATTCTGAAATGTGGAATGTTGAAGTTTTATATCAAAAAAAATATTTGGAGGAAGGATAACAATATATGGATATATATATTGACTGTACAGCTGTTAGATCGAGGAAGTCGAAACTGTGAAATGACACCAGGCTAGCTATCTTGGAGTGTTTCAGTAATGCGGTTTTTGTGTGTGTTCTAATGACTAGAATAGAGTCAGCTGTGAGTTCGTTAACCCCCTTGGTATTGCTTACGGGTCATGAAACGATACTCCAATGTGTCGTTTGGGGGCGCGGTGGGCGAGCGGGCAAAGGCGCCAGGCTAGTGATCCAGCGAGCTTGAGGTATCGGGATCGAGCCCACCTGTGAACCTGTGACCTGGTGTAAAGACCTTGGAGTCAACTTTGTGTGCAGACTCTTTCAGTGTTGTCACAACCACTAGTGTACAGTACACAACCCTGTGCACTTAAAAGAACCCAAGAATCCGTTGGTATATGACCAGATGGTGGCCACATGAATACGTGCAAACACCTAGTAGCGGGTACAACAACGTGCAGTGAACATGGACAAAGTACTGTGACTATGTGTCCCAGTCCACCCAGCTGTGAATGGGTACCTCGTTAGGATGAGAAAGCCACAATAACTCGGTGCGCCTAGTGGCTGCAAGAGTTGTTTACTCCCCAGAGGGTTGAGATTGATAAAACGATGTGCCGTTGAGATTGACATCCAATGATAGAAGAAAAAATGCCAGCACCCAGTTGCCTGGATATGTGCACTATATAAATATCCTATAATGATAATCATGATGAGGTTACACACAATCAGCATAAGCAAATCCAGTGTGCACTCACTATGGGTATGATGCTTTAGTGACGATACTGTTACTTTCTGCAATAGTTTTTAGATTTCCGACGGAAAACGGTATATGCGAATTGGAAAATTACCCTCGACGGATCTGCATTTCGATGGTGAACTTGCCCCTGATTCGAAACCTGGTGTTTAGTAAAAAGTCCTGACGTAAGTGTTCTTGCTCTGGTTTATGTATAGCTTTTCCTGCTAAAGGGTTCTTATTCCCCTATCCTGAAATCTGCTGTGATGCCAACTCACGTATACAAACGTAATGATGTGTTACTGGTTTGATCTGAATGTATGAGGGTAGCCAAGCTGAATCTGGGAGGCAGATAACAGACCTTCCAGAACAAATATAATGCAATATCTGGTGGCGGGTCAATGTTTCACAACGTCTAGCGACTATAAGAAGACCGTCGTTGGCTATGGTGGAACATTGAGGCAACTTTTGACATTCTTCACAGCTGTCAGCTTCTTTAGGGGTATAATATAGATCACTTCTATCTGATTGTAGAGCAAGCCAGCCAGTTTTCGCATCTTTCTTGTCTTGGCGAGAGAAAACCAAGACTTCTGTACGTGGCACAAAAGGGCTAACTAACAAAGCTGGATGAGTAAACTCCTTGTCATTACAACTTGCGAATTCTTACGGAATGTCTGCTGTTGCGGATGGTTGTGAACGGAGGTTTGGCAGTGGCTAAACGTAGATTGAAATGTCGACACTCTTGGGCATTCAGAAAGCCCAACACACAATAGTTCGTGCTAGAGATGCAGACTATCCAAAATGTGCAGGAAATGACGCACGCACTCCATGGCAAAGGATTCAGATGCTGAGAATTTTAAGCTTGATTGCCAGTATGCAGGGGACTGATAGGTGTGTCAACACCAGGAACTGAGGCAGTGGCTGATAAATGACATCAATGAATTCATCGTGACAATCAGATGGTGGCATTGCCATGGTGACCACACATTCTGGAAGTGCTGATAGTCACGTTCTCATGTACTGCTCTTACATTGTGAGTAAATTGTCCAATTTCAGTTTTGTTTAATCAGAGTAAGAGCGGTTACCATTACCATTTGAATAAGCGGAATTTGTAGTGTTTTCGTACTTACATAAAAGAGGGGTGGTTGTTAATTATTGCGCATCAGTATATCATAATCGGAGCGGAGAACTTGCCCCAATGGTTAAAGAGTTCGCTCGTCAGCCCGAAGGCCAGGGCACTATTAGCCTCACATATGTGATGTCCCCAGTGGTGATATTGCTGGAAGATTGGCAAAAGCATCGCAAAACCCAACTCACCTACTCACTGATAGTGACTTGAAAGTGGTTTCAGGTGTAAAGAAAATCCTGCAAGTTAACTTGGATGTAGTCTCATAGCCATACTGAAACACTGTTCTGAGTGTGTTTCAAATGGTGTGCCGAGATGGGGTGTCTTTCATGGAACTAAAAAGGTATGTGGTGCTTCCCCATTCATGACGTGATCTTTAGCCTGACAAACTGCAGCAGTATTAATTTCTATGAATGGTAATTCCATCTTAGAACCTGAACCAGATCCTTTCTGCCCTCACATACGAAAGTGAATTGAGTTTAGCCTTGACTTTAGATGGGGAGACTCCATCTGAAAGACGAGCAGACATTGTGGTGTTGTGCAGCTGCACGCCCTGGAACGTGGTGGTGGATACGCCAATAATGTTCTCTGGTGCCCCACAGTTGAGGATGGTATTAGCTACTATCCCATAAGAGTGAGTGAGTTATTGTTTATCGACACATCGGCATTATTTCAGCCATATCGTGACGAGAACAATTCATAATTATATTATAGATCAATAAAATTGTAAATTAACAGCCTGTTGACGAAGAACAGTAAAACTACTAGTGTATAACAGATATCCATTTGAAACTAGTAATTAAATCTAAAATATTTGAACTATAAATGACAATACAATATAAAAACAGACTATACATTGCCAACAACTGAAGGTAGATCATCATACCAGGGACCATGGCTATCCCATAAGACTGTCGTGATGGAGCGGCCGACCTGTATACACAGTGCAGTAGCTTGAACGAGAATTGGGCGCACTGATTGTGCTATGCAGGTATTTTGCACAGGTCGACGTGAGTAAATTCGGACCTGCGACCAAACCAGTATAGTCGTAACTAATCAGGAACACTCATGAATACAGATTTATTTGGCGAGGCGAGTACAAGATTGAGGCCCGACATAAACAGCTCATCAAAATAGTTTTCTTCATTTCAGGGCCTTGGTTTCTTGTTTTCCTTTTCACATTTGTAAGTCAAGTACTTTCTTAGTTTGATATCTATTCGGGGCTATTCTGGAGTGGTTAACCCACAAAGTACAGTATGGTTGGATTATGATTATTACATAAAATGTCTAACCCAAGTCTTGTTTTCACTGGTTTCAACAAACTGTGCTCTTTCGTCCATCTTGTACATTGAAAGGTACGAACAATTTTGACAATGACAAATCTTTGAATGTCTTGAGAAGAAAAGCAGCCCAGACGTAATTACCTGTTCTACTGGCAATAAAGAATCACATCTGTAGCCTGTTTTGTACATTGTGTTTACCATCACAACACAGCTATATTTGTCAGTATCGTAAGTCTGACGCCCTGGTATTAAAAACAGATAGGACGTAACCATGAAAATACGGAATGACGTTGCATTAGCGGTAAATGCATGTTATGTATACTAATGCACCAAATAACAGTCTGAAGTTGCTAAATTTGAAAGTTAGAGAAGGTAAATCTGTGACTCAAGTGTCTAGATAACAAACGGTTCGGAGCACAGCTGATATGTATGTTTATTACATGTAACCTTGCAGGGGCCTACCTGTTGACTTCCACACATCCAAACGTCGCCGTCCGAATAACGTGAGAAATATTTTGCAACCAATCACTTAGTTCCTTAGGTACAGGTCTGGTAACTATAAACAACAAGGATGACAGGTGCTTGGGGTCGATCTGGTTTTCACCCTTCTACTCGTGTATTTTATAAGTACAGGAACCGAAGCTTTTGTCCGGTATTCTTCTACTAATTTTGCTTCCTCTTGTTTAATGCTTTTCACACATAAGCGTCGAAAGAACATGATAAAAAGTTTCATTTTAAAACATTTGGCTACTGGAAACTGACCACTCTCACACGCTAAATTTGTTCATTAATGATTTGAAGTCGACTCACCCTCAGTTCCTTCCACACCACTCAGTATCCTGTAGGATATTGTATCCCAAATGGCATCGGGATTATTCGGAATGTGTCCATAGATTAAAATCATGACACTCAATGTATTATGTCCGTGAGCTATTCAACAGTTCATACATTTGCACAAAGTGTAACAATGTCTGCTCTTAAAACATGTGACCTACGGCAGAGATCGTCGTGACGAAAGTTGTGGTGATGTGTTCTAAAGGTGCTTCTGTACACATACATACACATACATACACATACATACATACATACATACGCAAAATGTTAAACGTCTGACAGATCAAGCCAGCTACTCGAGGGTCTTAGATTGACGTGAGTGATCGAATAATGCATAGATTTCTATATGTAGATTCGGTGTTCTTGAGCTTCTGGTTGACAATTAATGTCGATTACAGTGCGGATTATGCCTTTATATTCCATAGATTACGATTTGTGCTTTATCAAACTGTCCAGTCATGACAGGCCTGCAAACATTGCTGTCAATAATTGAATGTATTGTATATATGGGTAGACCTCGGTTTCATTCTTGTGCAGTTATTCTCGGAGAAGCAGTATTATCTCTTTTCACTTCTACATACCAATTTCATTATCATGCAGTTATATATTGTTCCAATCACCTTTTTTATATCAAACATCACATACCACACTAATTATCTTTGTTA
The DNA here is from genome assembly GCF_003918875.1 of Haliotis rubra. NCBI lineage: Eukaryota > Metazoa > Mollusca > Gastropoda > Lepetellida > Haliotidae > Haliotis > Haliotis rubra. The sequence goes on along the minus strand of NW_025767204.1, from coordinate 318,846 downwards.
ATACGTTCTCAACAGTACAATTAATAGGCATTAGCAGAAAAGAATGGGCTGGAATCCATCCATAAACTACCTCAGAACACCAACAGAAAACACATGAACATCTAATTTGAACCACAGTTATCTTAATATCATAAGTCTATAATGTGGAGCTGAAAGGCAATAGTGAAAGGATATATTTAGATATGCCATGATCGAGAACGACCAGTATGTAGATAATGATATTGATGTCTCGGGGTCTCTGACGCCAGCTCGCTTTGTCAGTGACTGAAATGACATCAGTTCAGACTCTCATTGACAGATTATTATCATATAGCCGAATATTAGATCACTGCATGCCATCTATTTTCTGTTCAGGTTATATTACTTTGAATAATCATGATAATTGTGAGAGCATAATTGGATAAACTTTACACAGAGACAGTAGGCGCGAATCAAGGTTGATGGGTAGAAAGATAATTGTAATTAATGTATTATTATCGAGTCCCATCATCCTCGGTAAGACCATTCGCAGAAATCTCTGTATTAATAGTCATTATACAGTAATCAGGGTGAGTGATTCACAGTTGTCAAAATTTCATCTATGCTCAATAATATTCACATTGCTTTACTCGGCCTTGCAAACGTAGGCAAGGCAATACTTGATTTTAGCATAAGGTGGCCAAAGACAAGACATCAAGACATAATTTCTAATCTGTATGGTACTATCAAATGGAAATGATGTGATCATATCTGCTGCTGGGGAGTAGGGAATCAGATCTAATCTAAGGATTCACAGGTCCTGTAAGAAGTGAGGAACACACACACACACACTCCCCCGAAAAGTTTCCCTGAGGAGCACTTCCTCCTAACCTTTGCACTTCATGATTTATGTGCATCGGCGTCGGTCATCGATGTTATTGGTGTGTGCCCACAGTGGCAGATTAAGACACACGCTACTTCAAACGACGGTATATTGTGACGTGTGAACACCTGCATCGTCAGTATGCGCCTGCTCACACCAGAATATCAGTGACAATAGTAAATCTGGCATACCACCCCTCCCATGTGCTGGCCCGGGTCTGGTGCTTCATCACTGTCACAGTGTTGTGTTTGTCATCTTTTCTTTTCAGAGTGAGTTAAGATTTTAAGTCACATCGGCAATATTTCAACCATATCGTGACTAAAACAAGGTATAGATTTATAATGATTACAAATTATATTATAAACACCTGTCAGCGAAGGACAGTAAAACAACTAGATTATCACAGATATATATTTAAAGCTAGCAATTAAATCTAAAACTGTTTAACTATAGAGGACGATACACTTTTAAAACGGGCTATAGATCGCCAACAACTGAAGGTAGATCACCAAACTAGGGACCAGGGGGACTTATTTTATTTTCAGAAGTGTTCTTGCTACATTAATCACTAATTGTCATTGCCAGATATCGGCGTAGGGCTCTACTTTGTTTGCATAGCAGCAGACGAAAGATATAAATCGCACACTTATCACCTCGCTTTGTCTGGACTGCCACGTTGATCGATTGATACAACTGTGGTCAGTATCGATACATTGCGAATACTGCACGTCACTAACTGATGATACTGATGAGTCTTTGCATTTTGTGCTGCTTGAAGTAAGCATTCACAAGTCGTGCACGGATGTCGACCCACATGCCTTGCAAACCATGCCTAATCGTTCTGTCGGATTGGGCTTTGCTCAGTCATACTGATGCCATCCCAAACCGCAACCGACCCACTGCAAAATCTGTCAGAGAGTCTTCTGTTCACATTGGCTTATCGTTCATTTCAACATCGCCAGACACACCCACGCCTATGATATATGTGTAACGGTAATCAGGACATATCTGAAAAGTGACAATTGGCGAGAGACGATTACCCAGTTTGGATGTTGTGTTCGCCACTGACGTCTGTTACTAATAGGGTGGCTTGAGAGGGGCATGGAGTTGGCATGCACACATAATAGGTCGTTCTAGAGTAGAGTAGATAATCCAGTTCTGTACACTAATCGTTGACCCGGGACGTCATGTACGGGGTCGATCGTCAATATTTTGGGTTTGCTTGTTATCGTTACATAATTTGCAAATGACGCACTGTGAAGCATTAAACACACATACAGTGGATGAAATCAAGTAAATTAGAACTTTATGATAGTCAGGATCAAGAAATAGTGGTCTGAGTGACTATAGGATGAGACTTGGTTGCTGCGTTTATCGACATAAACATTCTCACTTAGGATGTTTGTCTTCAGCATTTATATTCGTTCTGATACTGAATTTGTTCTGATAATTTTTTTTGATGTCCCCTTTATTTTTAAGAATAGATAAAAAATTATGTCTGCGCACAATCCTCCGGGATGCTCTACGATCAGTTCATGGAAGTGATGGTTTACAAACTTTTTAAGATTACTGGGAAGTAATTTTCAGGTCGTTTTGAACCTACCGAGAAGCCGTCTGAATCTAGGATCCTGCCGATTAGTGCATGACGAAGGTCGGGGACCCTTATGACGCCTAGGACCACCGAGACTAACAGGCAACCTTCCCAGGAAGAGCACTTCTGGCATGTTGTAATTGGTCGTGTTGCTGGTTGGTATACCGGCATGAAACCTCCACAGAGACTTATATATCAGAAATACAGGAGCTATTTGGGGGAAGTGATGAGGAGATCGTCAGTTGATGGTGATTTATAGCAATCTATATACAGCTATATGCAAGCTGTACAAGAGCGAACGGAGTCTCTGAAACAGAAACATACCATAAGTGTTCGATAATGCATGAAAGGCACCAAGCTGTCGAAGCAGGTGGACATACTACCGGTGAGGATGTGTCTTTCTTCTTCTGTTCTTAGTGACCATGCTCGCAGTGTACCCTTCATATTTTGACAAAGACATTATGGCGCATTGAAAAGTGAAAGTCAGTCCCTGCTGAGGATGGAAGAAGATGTTTCAGCATTACTTTGTAACGACAATGCAGACAAGTTATCTTCAGTTGATGACGGCTTCTGATATTCGCCCCCAACCATAACACAATTAAGGCTAACCAGTGTGACAAGCTTCAATCTCCTATATGTTTTAGTACAGTTTAACGGTTACCATAAACCAGTTTGTGTTATATGGTCAAGGACAACGTGTGTGAAGTCATCTGACATGATCCTTATGATCTTGCTTGATGTGGCGATAAATCAATGACAACCCAAGTTATTAATACAGGGTGTTCTTAGAAAATATCAAAACATTATTAGACGTAATAACATAATATAAAGTGGTCACTATTAGTTTTCATAACCGATAGATAATGACAAAACATTAATCACAGGTGAGTAGACATTACCCTTGGGGAACCTGGGGAAATGTTTGATGTGTACGAGGATTTCAGTCGTTTTCGTGTCAGAATAATGTCATTCAACTGCAATCATAACCCCTCTGATTATATATCTTCATAACATTGGATTAAAGCATCACTTACAATTTTATTACCAGTTTTATGACATTTATCTTTACATTTTGTTGATACTTTATTTAATTTGAACACGTGAAAGTTTATTTTCAATTATCCAGCCACTCACTATCTGTGTTTCATTGTGATAGTAAAAATAATTTCTTTCGTCTGGAAAATTAGAACAGATTAAAATTACTGTAAAGACGATCTATGCTAAATTGCAAAGCATTTCGACGCAGACTAAATCTTGTAACACCTTGGGAAATTATAACAAAATTTGAAGCAATTTATTAATACATAAACGGAAAAGGAAAGGTAACGTTCATGCGAATGTGTGGCTGTTTGTGCTGGTCTGGATGTAAAGTGCAAGCTGGGGAATGAGATACCTCATTTCGACTCATCATACACCGACCACTGCTTGTTGTATTCCCTTGAAGTGGCCATTTCCAATCTTAAAATCTATGTTTTTACAAATGTGCCTTAGTGTAATTATAGTTATTGTTATGAGGGGCGTTCAAAGAGTACTCAGTCTAACTATGTTATCGATGCCCGATGTTTGAAAAGCTTCCATTATATTTTGAAGGAATCAGCAGCAAAGCCATATCCATATCACAACACATTGGGGTATAATGTTTCTTTAAAGGTCACATAAACCCTAGGGGGGTACAAATACATAAATCACTAACTGGCATCGTTATAAATGAAACCCCGTCATTAAAACTACTCATTTCAACCTTTAATTGACTTAAATCGACCTTTTTGACAACAGTGCACAATTCTCACCCGCGAACGAAATTTCAACCAATCAGAGCGGCGCGCCTCTGTGACGTCATATGAGGAATAGCTTTGAGAGCCGATGCAGAATTCATCTACATTTTAGGGGGGTAAATTATCGTGTTTACAGGCTTGTATAAACCTGAAATCGTGACAATTGTTGTGGAAAATGAAAGCTATATGTTCTCACAATCTACTGTCATTTAATTTTGTGTCCTGCTTTGCCTAGTTTCCGAGTTACAACTTGTTTTCATAGACGATTCTGTCAAAATCGATTGGTGTCGTTAGGCCCTATTTGTATAATGACTGATCCAAATTGATCCCATTTCTGTGTTGTTTTACCTCGATATTTAATCATGTCATGTAAAAATCTGTTTGTATTCTCAAAACAGTGTCGGCCCATAAGTTTTCACATGCAATACAGCAATTAATACTCCCTCGTTGTAACCCGTGTTAGGTGGTATAAACCTACACATGTTATTTGTCATCATTCACTTGATGGTCAGTTAATGAATTTATAACAGGTATAATTAGTGGTAACACACTTAGATTACCCGACAAAGGTTCCCATTTGGCATTTCTTGTGTCTGGAGTAAATATTCAACATTATAAACATCGATCAAAGGATTAACCGATAACACGCTGATTGATTAATTACTTTTATCTTACACAGCGGAATTGTCAAAAGGTAGTGTTTATGTATGTAGATTTACTAATCTATACTGAACACCCTCTGTCGTGTCGGCGTCTGCGTAAAAACAACGTCCTTCTTTCAAAGGATTAACCGGCAATACATTGATTGATTGCCCATTATTGGCTAACTAAATTACTGTTTTTAAAGAAAGGCGGACATTATGCAATTAGTTGCCAGGTGTGCTATCTTGGGTGACCAATGAGACTATACACCAATACCTGAAAAGATTTATCACTTTTTCGTATATTAAACTGTTAAAAGACACATCATTTGGAACAGTTTTGTGGATATTGATGGATACATTCCTCGAACAAGGTAATGGCCTGATATTGTTCCTATAACTTTAATCTGTTTTAATTTTAATATTTGCATTTTGTTTTATTCATTTGTCGTAGCATTCAACAGAATCATTGTTTTCGCCGTGAAGTGTAATGAGACAGACAACATGCACTAGGGTGTGTGTGCGAATTATGATTCACATTGGCAAACTATAAAATGTCTAGATATAACAGTTCTGTTATAAATTCACTATAAGTATCAGCAGATCGTCTGCTTTTTATTTAGTTTCAAAATGCATACAAGTGTGATAATAAACTAATTAGGATTATAAGACCAAATATAAAGACGCACATTGACTAGTATCTACATACTGGTGAGTGGACATTAACCATGGGAATGTAGCAAGAAATTTATCGCGCAGTATTGTGACTTCGACCCCCACCTCGCTTCCGTGGAAGAAATCGTTATGTTATAAGTTGTGTCATGCAAAATCCGTTTGGTTATGATTCCAATACATATTTAACAACGAGTAGAAAGTAGTCTTGATTTTCTAACTTGATGAAAACAAACTATAATCTCATTAATTCTAACAGATTTTTTTATTTTTAAAATGGCGGCGCCCTGTCGGGAACATCCGCCAGTCTGAGGATAAATGGTATTTAGGTTTGTTTTCACCGAGTTACAAAATCAAAACTACTTTTCTACTGGTAGTAAAATATGTATTTTATTGATGGCCAATAGGATTTTGCATGACATAGCGTATATCATAACAATTTCTCTCGTGGCAGCGAGGTGGGTGTCAATATAATACTACTTACAATATTATTGTTACTTCGACCACAACCTCACTTCCGAGGAAGAAATCGTTATGTTACAAGTTGTGTCATAGAAAATCTTTATGGTCATCAATCATATGCATATTTTACTACAACTAGTAAGTAGTTTTGATTCTTTAACTTCCGTGAAGCGATCTGAACACAAGTAAGATATCGTTTCAGGCTTCCACAACGCTCGCTTCGCACTGACAAACATAACCCATTTAGCACGAACTGTGGGGTCCTGTGGAAATCTGTGCATGGGGACACCATCGCCCGACCCCTAGGAGCAATTGACGACAAAGCAACGATTCGGCATGTCGTCGTTGATGTCGAGAAATCATCAAAATGATGAGCGTGCTACACATTTTCTATACAACTAACTGAAAATCGTTCCTCATATGACGTCACTGCAGTGCTCTGGCGACAGAGTTACGTAACCTGTCTGTGGTTTCGTTGGCGGACGAGAGGGAAGCAGGCGACTTTTTGGCCACTTTTAATCGCTCGGTATTAATTAACCACAAGTTTTTAAAGAATAAATTTGGTGTTCCGCATAAGACTAACCACAAATCTTTCATATGTAATGGTTAAAAGAGTAACAAAAAACAAAGTTTAGTGGTTCTTTAAGAATTGAAGAAAATGAAAAACGATATGTCATTTGGTACCTCTTGGATAAAGGTAGGCCCTCGGATAATATCATATAAAATATGTTCAGTATAGTATTGGATGACTTCCCGTCATAATCAGCATTCAAAGATTTGGATTGTTTGATTTATATTTAGACGGGGGCTGTTTTTTAAGGACACACCCATTTTAATCTTTCAAAAACATTGTGTCCAGATATTCAAGCTGGCACTGTGTACAACATATTGAGAGCTGACTCTTGTGTGATTATTCAGTATTTAGTTAGAACCCTTGGCATCATGCATGAATATGTGAAAACATTAGAATAAGTTATGTCCTTATGATTACGTCATGTGAAAGTGGGGGAGGTAGTGTCTCCAAAACAAGCTCTTTCAGTAAACATGAAGGGAGTCACTTTTATAAACAAGCGATTGTAGTTTCAAATTGTTTTTTATGCACTTTAACATCTAAGTTTGATTCTAGCGGACTTCTGCCTATCTCAAACACACAAAATGGTCCTTGCATATTTTGTTTCCTGACGTTTGTGATGCATTTACCGCAGATTTGGCGTTTTTGGGGGTGCCAAGATAAAAAGTCAAACAAAATGAGGATCGTGAGGCTGAAACTTAGCAATAGTAATTTGCTTGAGGTTGACAGATAATATGTTGGAAAATAGAACATAAAAAACTGCATTTGTATCATTTTCTAGGTGATGCTGACTACTTTATGAACGCCCATTGTAACTTAACATGCGTAAGTCAAACCAATCGAGTCGGTGCTCGCTAAGACCAGACAGGGTAACAAAACATACCATTATTTTGGTACGACGTGACCAGGAGATCGAATATTGATCTTCTTCACTGCAAGCAGACGTTCTGTCCACTGCACCAAGAGGCTGTCAAGAGGCCTAATGAGATCATTTACCAATGTACATAAACATACATGGCTAAGTGCAATCAGTTACTGTGTAAATCACAGTGACTTAATGTGTATCCGATGTATGCACCACAAAGAGTTCTACTTCATTTTTTCCTTATGCAAGTGCTGTGTTCTATTCCACGAATGTGAAGTGCAAAACGTGTTCATGATATAAATGAATAAAGCAAACAGGTGACGTTGAAGTTTACTTTCGATGACTTTCATAGTGGGGTATTCAGAGGCTGTGAGTATGAAAGGTTTATTTTCCGATTGACATACACTTCCCTCCAAGGAGTACATGGTATTTTATCAAGGTCACGTGAACTAGTCAGATCTCAACATTCTGAGTTAAGATAAATATGTTGTTTCCTCTAATCTAATTACATCTATATCAAATCCGTTATATTCACTTTAACGTCTTACATTTCTTCGGAGGCATGTTTTTTCTTCTGCAGTATTGCATTCATCAAGCCTGAAACAATACAAAAATATAGAAACACCAATAAATTAATATGTTTCTGAAGAGCATCTTAGCTGAAACACTGACATTATCAATCTAATCAATCTTCGGGATCGTCAAAGATCATTTGTGATGATTTGGTAAAAATGAAACAAAGTCATCAGCCAGCATCATTTGTACGTGAAGAAGAGAAGAAGAGTCACAAATTCCATCACAAATGATGATACCATATTGATTATGCTTTGCTAATCTATCTCTCGTGTCGTGGAGCATTCTATATTTCCACAAACGTGCATCTTCATGATCCGCATGTCAATCAGTCTTTTTGCAATTCTGACACGGACACGTGGAATCTATCACATTTGAAAATTACTGGTGTCAATCAACAATTCAGTGTCAAACGCATTTCATGCAGAACATGTACACTGATGAATAACATTGATAAGACCATGATTAAATCTATGTAAGGGATTGTAAACAGATTTAGCAATCTAAAGATCTTAGGAATATGATCTTTGAATCATACCGTGGACAGTGAGGGGTGCGTCTTCCATAGTCAGGAAATGGGGGATTTGATATATTGTTTAAGAGGTTTGATGTAGTACTGATATGAACACAGTTTGACGGGATCTTGTTTCTACTGAATAGGACGTGCTATCTGCTATATTGACTCTGTGCTACCAAACACGGGACTGACATAGACACATGCACGACCTGTTTGTCCAGGTGTTTGTTCATGTCCCTGCACAAATTGCTCCCTGTATGTCTGAATGGTTTTTCTTATACTTCACAGAAAATGACTTTTATCTATTTGATGCTATCAGTTTTACTCAATATTCGAGAAGATTTAAAAGTCAGTCATGCTTTATTGCCATCAGATATGTGTCAGCGTCTATAGCTGCCTGTATCCCAGTCACGTAACACACCCACATCTGACTATTTATATCATACAACTCTGTTCGGCCCTGGCTCCACTTGCTAGAAGTTTATTACAATCGACCTTAAGTAATGAAATTACCATAATCTTACCTGATACATTTGGTGGAGAGAAAAAAAGACAGGGCGTATAAATAATTAGGGACCGATCATTTGGCATTCTTGGTGGCCACAAATTGAGGAATTAGATTTGCTTGGCACAAGAGAAAATCCCAAGCCCCTTCTTCCCGCAATATCTCATGGTCTGTTCATTACATGAGTACTCTTAAGTCCACTACAATTCTAGCCGGTGGTTTTTACACGCATGAATTGTAATCTGCTTGAATGTCAACTACTCTCTTGTGGAAACAATGAGTGAATGTCCACCTTTTGACAGTTTAAAAGTCTCAGTCACAATACACAAGATTTCTGATTCTTGCAGTCAAACTGGGGCCACGGAGTTGTCTCGAATGTTTCTACCGTTAGGGTTACAAGGCGGAATGGCGACAGAAATGACGGCTGAAATGCGGATCGAGTGATTGCACCATCATTGCTATTATTATTTATCGGTATGTATTTATCCCGACATTAAGGACGCCATGGTTTATCCGCAGTATTGCATATTGCGGCGGAGGAATATGAGGAAATCCCTCTTTTACCCTTGTATTGCGGACCTCTCTATATATCTATGTAATTAGAATTTCCCCTTTGTCTTGTTCATGTTCCACCGCTTATTCGGACAACTACTAAATGTTTATCATTTGCTTGATAACGGTGTTAGCATGTTCACCGAAACGTTGCATCCATTGAAATAAATGAGTTGTCTATCCATCGTCACCATCACGTTACACCACATATGATGTTAAAGCGGTCACTCTAGTGCATCACACTTTTTCCAGTGATCCACTCGGTTCATGACGCTTTCTGAAGAGAATAATTATTAGCTGCATAGCCTAATAATGAGTTAACGGCGCCAATGCAATACTATAACCATATCACTACATATATGAATGTACTTTTCGAAGAAGGAAGGTTTTCCAAGTCCCTGGACTGACAGATGGATTGATGGTGATCATAGATAGATGACGGACAATTGAAAGATGATTTTGGTGTATGAACGATGGACTTGATAGATGAAACAATGAACGATTGACAGAAAAATCTATGAATGAAAAAGAGAGTCATGCAATCTGGATGGGAGTGTCACCTTACGGTCTACGGTTATATGAGTGATTCATCTTAATTCTTAAAGATCCCTCGTGTCATTTTATGTCACCATCACGTTACACCATGTTAAAGCTGGTCACTCTCGTGCATCTATCGCCTTAACCTTCTTAAAGTCGTGTAGACCATACATTCATCTACCTTCTTAAAGATCCCTCGTGTCATCGTCACCATCTCACGTTACACCACGTATGATGTTAAAGCGGTTGATCACTCTTTGCGTGTCATACACCACATAAACATCATTCATCTGACCTTCTTAAAGATCCCTCATGTCATCGTCACCATCACGTTACACCATATGATGTTAAAGCGGTCACTCTCGTGCATCTATCGCCTGAGTGTCTGATCTAACCTTCTTAAAGATCCCTCGTGTCATCGTCACCATCACGTTACACCACATATGATGTTAAAGCGGTCACTCTCGTGCATCTATCGCCTGATCATTCAACCTTCTTAAAGATCCCTCGTGTCATCGTCACCATCACGTTACACCACATATGATGTTAAAGCGGTCACTCTCGTGCATCTATCGCCTGATCTAACCTTCTTAAAGATCCCTCGTGTCATCGTCACCATCACGTTACACCATTAACCTTCTAAAAGTGTCATGATGTTAAAGCGGTCACTCTCGTGCATCTAGCGCCTGAGTGTCTGTGTACAACATTCATCTAACCTTCTTAAAGATCCCTCGTGTCATCGTCACCATCACGTTACACCACGTATGATGTTAAAGCGGTCACTCTCGTGCATCTAGCGCCTGAGTGTCTGTGTACAACATTCATCTTACCTTCTTAAAGATCCCTCGTGTCATCGTCACCATCACGTTACACCACGTATGATGTTAAAGCGGTCACTCTCGTGCATCTAGCGCCTGATCTGTCTGTGTACAACATCCATCTAACCTTCTTAAAGATCCCTCGTCTGTCATCGTCACCTTAACCTTCACGTTACACCACATATGATGTTATAAGCGTCACTCTCGTGCATCTATCGCCTGAGTCCCTCGTCTGTGTACAACATTGATGTTATCTAACCTTCTTAAAGATCCCTTCTTAAAGTGTTATCGTCACCATCACGTTACACCAAATATGATATTAAAGCGGTCACTCGTGCATCTATCGCCTGAGTGTCTGTGTACAACATTAATCTAACCTTCTTAAAGATCCCTCGTGTCATCGTCACCATCACGTTACACCACATATGATGTTAAAGCGGTCACTCTCGTGCATCTATCGCCTGAGTGTCTGTGTACAACATTCATCTTACCTTCTTAAAGATCCCTCGTGTCATCGTCACCATCACGTTACACCACATATGATGTTAAAGCTGTCACTCTCGTGTATCTATCGCCTGAGTGTCTGTGTACAACATTCATCTTACCTTCTAAAAGATCCCTCGTGTCATCGTCACCATCACGTTACTACACGGACGATGTTAAATCATGAATCATACCGTGGACAGTGAGGGGTGCGTCTTCCATAGTCAGGAAATGGGGGATTTGATATATTGTTTAAGAGGTTTGGTGTAGTACTGATGTGAATACAGTTTGACGGATCTTGTTTCTACTGAATAGGACGTGCTATCTGCTATATTGACTCTGTGCTACCAAACACGGGACTGACATAGACACATGCACGACCTGTTTGTCCAGGTGTTTGTTCATGTCCCTGCACAAATTGCTCCCTGTATGTCTGAATGGTTTTTCTTATACTTCACAGAAAATGACTTTTATCTATTTGATGCTATCAGTTTTACTCAATATTCGAGAAGATTTAAAAGTCAGTCATGCTTTATTGCCATCAGATATGTGTCAGCGTCTATAGCTGCCTGTATCCCAGTCACGTAACACACCCACATCTGACTATTTATATCATACAACTCTGTTCGGCCCTGGCTCCACTTGCTAGAAGTTTATTACAATCGACCTTATGTAATGAAATTACCATAATCTTACCTGATACATTTGGTGGAGAGAAAAAAAGACAGGGCGAATAAATAATTAGGGACCGATCATTTGGCATTCTTGGTGGCCACAAATTGAGGAATTAGATTTGCTTGGCACAAGAGAAAATCCAAAGCCCCTCCTTCCCGCAATATCTCATGGTCTGTTCATTACATGAGTACTCTTAAGTCCACTACAATTCTAACCTTCTTAAAGATCCCTCGTGTCATCGTCACTATCCCGTCACACCACGTATGATGTTAAAGCGGTCACTCTCGTGCATCTAGCGCCTGAGTGTCTGTGTACAGCATCCATCTAACCTTCTTAAAGATCCCTCGTGTCATCGTCACCATCACGTTACACCACGTACGATGTAAAAGCGGTCACTCTCATGCATCTAGCGCCTGAGTGTCTGTGTACAACATTCATTTTTCCCTCTTAAAGATCCCTCGTGTCATCGTCACCATCACGTTACATCACATATGATGTTAAAGCGGTCACTCTCGTGCATCTATCGCCTAATATAACCTTCTTAAAGATTCCTCGTGTCATCGTCACCATCACGTTACACCACGTATGATTTTAAAGCGGTCACTCTCATGCATCTAGTACCTGAGTGTCTGTGTACAATGTTCATCTAACCTTCTAAAAGATCCCTCGTGTCATCGTCACCATCACGTTACACCACTATGATGTAAAAGCGGTCACTCTCGTGCATCTAGCGCCTGAGTGTCTGTGTACAACATTCATTTTTCCCTCTTAAAGATCCCTCGTGTCATCGTCACCATCACGTTACACCACATGTCATGATGTAAAGCGGTCACTCTCATGCATCTAGCGCCTGAGTGTCTGTGTACAACATTCATTTTTCCCTCTTAAAGATCCCTTGTGTCATCGTCACCATCACGTTACACCACATATGATGTTAAAGCGGTCACTCTCGTGCATCTATCGCCCTAATATAACCTTCTTAAAAAGATTCCTCGTGTCATCGTCACCATCACGTTACACCACATATGATTTTAAAGCGGTCACTCTCGTGCATCTAGTACCTGAGTGTCTGTGTACAATGTTCATCTAACCTTCTAAAAGATCCCTCGTGCAATCGTCACCATCACGTTACACCACGTACGATGTAAAAGCTGTCACTCTCATGCATCTAGCGCCTGAGTGTCTGTGTACAACATAATTTTTCCCTCTTAAAGATCCCTCGTGTCATCGTCACCATCACGTTACATCACATATGATGTTAAAGCGGTCACTCTCGTGCATATATCGCCTAATATAACCTTCTTAAAGATTCCTCGTGTCATCGTCACCATCACGTTACACCACGTATGATTTTAAAGCGGTCACTCTCATGCAGCTAGTGCCTGAGTGTCTGTGTACAATGTTCATCTAACCTTCTAAAAGATCCCTCGTGTCATCATCACCATCACGTTACACCACATATGATGTAAAGCGGTCACTCTCGTGCATCTAGCGCCTGAGTGTCTGTGTACAACATTCATTTTCCCTCTAAAAGATCCCTCGTGTCATCGTCACCACCACGTTACATCACATATGATGTTAAAGCGGTCACTCTCGTGCATCTATCGCCTAATCTAACCTTCTTAAAGATTCCTCGTGTCATCGTCACCATCACGTTACACCACGTATGATTTTAAAGCGGTCACTCTCGTGCATCTAGTACCTGAGTGTCTGTGTACAATGTTCATCTAACCTTCTAAAAGATCCCTCGTGTCATCGTCACCATCACGTTACACCACGTATGATGTTAAAGCACCGTGCATCTATGATGTTCAAAAAGATCCCTCGTGTCATCGTCACCATCACGTTACACCACATATGATGTTACAGCGGTCACTCTCGTGCATTTAGCGCCTGATCTAACCTTCTTGAAGATCCCTCGTGTCATCCTCACATCACGTTACACATTCATGTTAAAGTGGTCACTCGTGCATCTATCGCCTGATCCCTTCGTGATCCCTCATGTCGTCACCATCACGTTACACCACATATGATGTTAAAGCGGTCACTCTCGTGCATCTATCGCCTGATCTAACCTTCTTAAAGATCCTCGTGTCATCCTCACCATCACGTACACCATGTGATGTTAAAGCGTCACATCACTGGGATGTTAAAGTGGTCACTCGTCGTGCATCTATCGCCTGATCAAACCTTCTTAAAGATCCCTCATGTCATCGTCACCATCGTTACACCACATATGATGTTAAAAGCGGTCACTCTCGTGCATCTATCGCCTGATCTAACCTTCTAAAGATCCCTCGTGTCATCGTCACCATCACGTTACACCACGTCATGCGATGTAAGCGGTCACTCTCATGCATCTAAGCCTGAGTGTCTGTATTCATTTTTCCTCTTAAAGATCCCTCGTGTCATCGTCACCATCACGTTACATCACATATGATGTTAAAGCGGTCACTCTCGTGCATCTATCGCCTAATATAACTAACCTTCTTAAAGATTCCTCATGTCATCGTCACCATCACGTTACACCACGTATGATTTTAAAGCGGTCACTCTCATGCATCTAGTACCTGAGTGTCTGTGTACAATGTTCATCTAACCTTCTAAAAGATCCGTCGTGTCATCATCACCATCACGTTACACCCCTATGATGTAAAAGCGGTCACTCTCGTGCATCTAGCGCCTGAGTGTCTGTGTACAACATTCATTTTCCTCTAAAAGATCCCTCGTGTCATCGTCACCATCACGTTACATCACATATGATGTTAAAAGCGGTCACTCTCGTGCATCTATACGCCATAATCTAACCTTCTTAAAGATTCCTCGTGTCATCGTCACCATCACGTTACACCACGTATGATGTTAAAGCGGTCACTCTCGTGCATCTAGTACCTGAGTGTCTGTGTACAATGTTCATCTAACCTTCTAAAAGATCCCTCGTGCAATCGTCACCATCACGTTACACCACGTATGATGTTAAAGCTGTCACTCTCGTGCATCTAGCGCCTGAGTGTCTGTGTACAACATTAATCTAACCTTCTTAAAGATCCCTCGTGTCATCGTCACCATCACGTTACACCACGTATGATGTTAAAGCGGTCACTCTCGTGCATCTAGCGCCTGAGTGTCTGTGTACAACATTAATCTAACCTTCTAAAAGATCCCTCGTGTCATCGTCACCATCACGTTACACCACGTATGATGTAAAAGCTGTCACTCTCATGCATCTAGCGCCTGAGTGTCTGTGTACAACATTCATTTTCCCTCTCTTAAAGATCCCTCGTGTCATCGTCACCATCACGTTACATCACATATGATGTTAAAGCGGTCACTCTCGTGCATATATCGCCTAATATAACCTTCTTAAAGATTCCTCGTGTCATCGTCACCATCACGTTACACCACGTATGATTTTAAAGCGGTCACTCTCATGCAGCTAGTGCCTGAGTGTCTGTGTACAATGTTCATCTAACCTTCTAAAAGATCCCTCGTGTCATCATCACCATCACGTTACACCACGTATGATGTAAAAGCGGTCACTCTCGTGCATCTAGCGCCTGAGTGTCTGTGTACAACATTCATTTTTCCCTCTAAAAGATCCCTCGTGTCATCGTCACCATCACGTTACATC
Organism: Haliotis rubra; assembly: GCF_003918875.1. Lineage (NCBI taxonomy): Eukaryota > Metazoa > Mollusca > Gastropoda > Lepetellida > Haliotidae > Haliotis > Haliotis rubra. Next base: position 303,137 of record NW_025767204.1, on the reverse strand, counting down.
ACATATGATGTTAAAGCGGTCACTCTCGTGCATCTATCGCCTAATCTAACCTTCTTAAAGATTCCTCGTGTCATCGTCACCATCACGTTACACCACGTATGATTTTAAAGCGGTCACTCTCGTGCATCTAGTACCTGAGTGTCTGTGTACAATGTTCATCTAACCTTCTAAAAGATCCCTCGTGTCATCGTCACCATCACGTTACACCACGTATGATGTTAAAGCGGTCACTCTCGTGCATCTAGCGCCTGAGTGTCTGTGTACAACATTCATTTTTCCCTCTAAAAGATCCCTCGTGTCATCGTCACCATCACGTTACACCACATATGATGTTACAGCGGTCACTCTCGTGCATTTAGCGCCTGATCTAGCCTTCTTGAAGATCCCTCGTGTCATCCTCACCATCACGTAACATCACATAGGATGTTAAAGTGGTCACTCTCGTGCATCTATCGCCTGATCAAACCTTCTTAAAGATCCCTCATGTCATCGTCACCATCACGTTACACCACATATGATGTTAAAGCGGTCACTCTCGTGCATCTATCGCCTGATCTAACCTTCTTAAAGATCCCTCGTGTCATCGTCACTATCCCGTCACACCACGTATGATGTTAAAGCGGTCACACTCGTGCATCTAGCGCCTGAGTGTCTGTGTACAACATTCATCTAACCTTCTAAAAGATCCCTCGTGTCATCGTCACCATCACGTTACACCACGTACGATGTAAAAGCGGTCACTCTCATGCATCTAGCGCCTGAGTGTCTGTGTACAACATTCATTTTTCCCTCTTAAAGATCCCTCGTGTCATCGTCACCATCACGTTACATCACATATGATGTTAAAGCGGTCACTCTCGTGCATCTATCGCCTAATATAACCTTCTTAAAGATTCCTCATGTCATCGTCACCATCACGTTACACCACGTATGATTTTAAAGCGGTCACTCTCATGCATCTAGTACCTGAGTGTCTGTGTACAATGTTCATCTAACCTTCTAAAAGATCCGTCGTGTCATCATCACCATCACGTTACACCCCTATGATGTAAAAGCGGTCACTCTCGTGCATCTAGCGCCTGAGTGTCTGTGTACAACATTCATTTTTCCCTCTAAAAGATCCCTCGTGTCATCGTCACCATCACGTTACATCACATATGATGTTAAAGCGGTCACTCTCGTGCATCTATCGCCTAATCTAACCTTCTTAAAGATTCCTCGTGTCATCGTCACCATCACGTTACACCACGTATGATTTTAAAGCGGTCACTCTCGTGCATCTAGTACCTGAGTGTCTGTGTACAATGTTCATCTAACCTTCTAAAAGATCCCTCGTGTCATCGTCACCATCACGTTACACCACGTATGATGTAAAAGCTGTCACTCTCATGCATCTAGCGCCTGAGTGTCTGTGTACAACATTAATCTAACCTTCTAAAAGATCCCTCGTGTCATCGTCACCATCACGTTACACCACATATGATGTTAAAGCGGTCACTCTCGTGCATCTAGCGCCTGAGTGTCTGTGTACAACATTAATCTAACCTTCTAAAAGATCCCTCGTGTCATCGTCACCATCATGTTACACCACATATGATGTTAAAGCGGTCACTCTCGTGCATCTAGCGCCTGAGTGTCTGTGTACAACATTCATCTAACCTTCTTAAAGATCCCTCGTGTCATCGTCACCATCACGTTACACCACATATGATGTTAAAGCGGTCACTCTCGTGCATCTAGCGCCTGAGTGTCTGTGTACAACATTAACCTAACCTTCTTAAAGATCCCTCGTGTCATCGTCACCATCACGTTACACCACGTATGATGTTAAAGCGGTCACTCTCGTGCATCTAGCGCCTGAGTGTCTGTGTACAACATTCATCTTACCTTCTAAAAGATCCCTCGTGTCATCGTCACCATCACGTTACACCACGTATGATGTTAAAGCGGTCACTCTCGTGCATCTAGCGCCTGAGTGTCTGTGTACAACATTCATCTAACCTTCTAAAAGATCCCTCGTGTCATCGTCACCATCACGTTACACCACGTATGATGTTAAAGCGGTCACTCTCGTGCATCTAGCGCCTGAGTGTCTGTGTACAACATTCATCTTACCTTCTAAAAGATCCCTCGTGTCATCGTCACCATCATGTTACACCACGTATGATGTTAAAGCGGTCACTCTCGTGCATCTAGCGCCTGAGTGTCTGTGTACAACATTAATCTAACCTTCTAAAAGATCCCTCGTGTCATCGTCACCATCACGTTACACCACGTATGATGTTAAAGCGGTCACTCTCGTGCATCTAGCGCCTGAGTGTCTGTGTACAGCATCCATCTAACCTTCTTAAAGATCCCTCGTGTCATCGTCACCATCACGTTACACCACATATGATGTTAAAGCGGTCACTCTCGTGCATCTAGCGCCTGAGTGTCTGTGTACAACATTAATCTAACCTTCTAAAAGATCCCTCGTGTCATCGTCACCATCACGTTACACCACATATGATGTTAAAGCTGTCACTGTCGTGCATCTAGCGCCTGAGTGTCTGTGTACAACATTAATCTAACCTTCTAAAAGATCCCTAGTGTCATCGTCACCATCATGTTACACCACATATGATGTTAAAGCGGTCACTCTCGTGCATCTAGCGCCTGAGTGTCTGTGTACAACATTCATCTAACCTTCTTAAAGATCCCTCGTGTCATCCACCATCACGTTACACCACATATGATGTTAAAGCGGTCACTCTCGTGCATCTAGCGCCTGAGTGTCTGTGTACAACATTAACCTAACCTTCTTAAAGATCCCTCGTGTCATCGTCACCATCACGTTACACCACATATGATGTTAAAGCGGTCACTCTCGTGCATCTATCGCCTGAGTGTCTGTGTACAACATTAATCTAACCTTCTTAAAGATCCCTCGTGTCATCGTCAACATCACGTTACACCACGTCAAGACACTGTCCGCGAGGCAGTTTTGATTTCAAACACTTAAACATCGTTTAGAAATTCCATGTGTCAGCTGGTTGCTTTAGGGAGACAGAAATAAACTGTTGTCAGTCAAAGTCAGGGAAAATTGTAAACGGTATGTGCCATCAGCGTTACAATCGTCCAACACTGATTCTTAGATTAATACCTTCACGACACTCTATTAACTATGTAATTGAAAACTGAAAAACATAGTTACAGCGCTGTAATAGTGGTTAATGCAGAATCTTTTTTTGTCTTCATTTGAGACACCCGAGCGCTCATTCTATAAAACATACACACCCAAATCGATGGATATCGTCGTTGTAAGTCTGACGTCTTAGGTGTGTAACGACTCTTGCTATCATCAGGGACTACGAAGGGAGAGTTGTAAACAACTTGAAGTATCGTATCGCCGACATTTAAAGGTTCAGTTTCCAAACGAAGCTGATGCCTCATAGACCCTTGCCACCAGGACAGCGCTGGCCTCTAATACCGCGGTGATAAGACTGCGCTGGCCTCTAATACCGCAGTGATAAGACAGCGAATTGTTGCTTTAAGATCCATATTGCGCAAGACTATTTATGACTGACCAACAGATTCTGAAATGGTTCTGGATCTATGGAAAGTGTGACATGCTGTGAGCTGGTACAGTTGGATTCACGTTACACAAGCAATGGTAAAATCACATGATTTTATGCATTTTCTGCAAGGTAAATTGAAATTATAACAAACGTGATATTAAATACGAAATAGCCCCAAGTATTGTGAAAGTAGGTTGTTTCGTAAAAGTATTCGAATATAAATAAACCCATGGTAATGTCACATGACGTATAAGAGCGTATGTCAAAGTCTCTTTATCTGCCTACGCACGTCAAAAAGCCCATGTAAAGACAGGTGAAATCCTCACGCAGAATTGAATGTAGAGGTACAAAGACGACTGAAGAAGGTGACAATACCCGCAATGTTGAGTTTGTCCATAATCCCAGCTAAGGAATTCAACTTGACGGCTGCTTTGTGACATCTGCATTATGTGATACTGAGGTGATGGTGCATTATAACTCGTATTGTACATATTACAAACGTTTCAAAAGCAATAAAAAAGCAACATCCATCACACAACAATGACAGCAACACGAATGTATTTCAGAGACAAGTGTATTGCCCAGCGTACTATTAACACCTTCAACGGATTCAATCTTTTCAAAGCTGACTTGAAGACTTCAGCTGTGGGGAGCTCCAAAGCCAATTTATCGAGGATACCTCCCTCCAGCAGTGTTTGGGATCCTCTTGATTGGAGTTTATCTGCCTTGAGGTGTTTCTCCAACGACCTCTCCAGTGTTTAAGGCTCAGCCACACTCACAGTGATCATCACAATCCTAAATACCAGCTTCAGGCACGAAAGGAGGACGAGAGGTAGTGTAAACTGAGGCTTATCTTCTTTATTCCAAAATCCCTACGGTATTACAACAGGCGATGCTGACACAGATTTGTCTGAATAAAATCAGGAAGTTCGTCTTGATTTGGGGTTTAAACGATTGGATCAAGATTGTAAATACACGCCTGTCGATTGGTGATTTTACACTGGGCTGTCAGTATACTCTACCAGACAAACCAGAACTTTATACACGAAGGCAGGAATTATATCAATTGTCCTTTAAAGGATTACCTAATATTATCCTGAAGACAAACTGCATACTGCAGCGTGTGGGATGACTGAAAACCATTACTAGTCTAGACTTCCTTTCACTACAAAAGAATAAAAGAAAGTAATGGCACGGCGAAGTAGATCTTAGAAGTTGAAATATGAGGTCTAAGCGACATGACGAACGGACATAACAAACATTATATGCGTTAATTTCACGACCTAACGTCACTGAACGGAGATAATAAATAGCAAGCGCATTTACTTGTCTGCCCTAACATTTCGACAGTTTCTATTAATTCATGTAATAATTTTGTCATGTATTCTTGGGTTAACTGTATGAACGCGACCAGTGAGTGGTCATATCTTGGTGCACGGCACTGAAGGAATGAGCCTTCCTGTATGTTTCTTAACTTGACACGACTAATTATTAATCCCGGCCAATTTCAATGCTAATCCCTCTACACGTTCTGAATCTTGTTAAAATTTAATGAGGGGTAGTGGGGGTTATCTAGGTTCAATACTTCGGATAACAGGAGGAGTCCAATTTTGGTGTTTCACTCACTCAACTTGGGAATGATTTCTTAAGTTACGAAAGGGAAGTGTGATTCTTGTTTTTGACACTTTCAGGAACGGTCGAGTTTTTCAAAGTCTGTGATAAGCATGATATGGAACAGATGTCAAAATCTCAAATGCCGACGATGGCCTCCGCTCAAGGCGTCCCAGGTCAACAACAACAGGACCCATTGATCCCAAAGCAACCTCTACGAAATCGAACTCATACGGCGATTCAAGCTCCTGCAAACTTTCATCAGGAAGCGGAAGTACGAGTTACTGTCAGACGATTAGACATCGTGTGCATGTAACTCATCTCCTTGCCCGACGGCTACATGTTAACTGGAGTACGTACTGGCTCCCTTTGTTGTACATCTGTAAATCGTTAAGGTCAACGTTGTGGGATGTACTCAGTCGCAGTAATGAAAAATTGCCAAATCGTGACGGTATTACGCGCAACTTATTGGAACATTCAAACATCTAGTTACTTGACGGTCATAACATCTACTGTCCCTCTTCACTACCAGTTGTAATCCGTTCATTGTTATCATAAAACTTTTTATTAACTTTGTACTCTTTGTAAATTCTTCCTTCATCAGTGCTTCATCATTCTAATCAGCTACCTAATCCCTGTATCATCATGGTACCTGCAAACCAACATCTTAATTTTGGGTTTTGGGAAAAATAGAAGTACTATTGATCATTTAGTACGATTAGAATCCTTTGTTAAAGATGCTAGTGTAACTAAACAACGGAGTATCAATAAACTTTGACCTCGAGAAAGCATATGATACTACATGGAAGCAGGGCATTTTAAGGATGTACATGATTTTGGTTTGCGAGGTCGTTTACCTCAATTTATATAACAGTTTTTAACAGACAGGCAGTTTCAAGTGGGGTCAACCCTGTCTGATCATTACAGTCAGGATCAGGTTTAACTGATTTAGTCGATGGATTCCTCTCGTGGATGATTTTCATATTTCTTGTCGTGGTAAAACATGCGAACCATTGAGAGACAGTTACAAATCTGCCTCAACATAAATTCAACTGGTCTACATTTTCTAAATGAAAAAATCATTTGTATATACCTCTGCAGAAAATAAAACCCCACAAAGACCCTGAATTTAATGGCACACCCATCAAACTTGTGAAGTTGTGAAGTTCATCTCTGACCTTGCTGCCACATATTAAATACATAAAAGCCAAATGCCTGAAGGCACTCGACTTGCTTAAAGTCGTTTCAAATTCAATGTGTGGAGGGGACCAAAGTAACCCCCCCCCCCCCACACACACACACACACACACACACACTTATATCGATATCTAGTCCAATCGAAACTTAATAACGGCTCCATCGTATATGGTGGATTCAGTAAAAGCAGCCTCCGACCACTTGATTCTGTCCACCACCAAGGCCTAAGACTTTGTCTTGGATCTTTCAGAACTTCTTCACGTCGATGCGGATGAGCCATATTTAAAACATTGCCGTATCCAATTATCTTTACAATTTATCACAAAACTATATTCTAATCAGTCAAAACCTGCTTACAATTGTGTTTTTATTCCTCTTGATGAAGAATGTACAATGAAAAATCATCTCTGGTTCCGTCTCTTGGAATATGAATACAACCTTCATTTTTGCTGCTGGCATTGAGCTAGAAAATATATATCCGTCCCACCCTCATTCTTTTCCTCCTTGGCAATTGATGAGGCCACAGGTGGACCTAGCATTAACCACATTTAAGACGTCAGAAACAAACAAATTACAATATACACAAGAATCAAGCTGTTTGATTAGCATTTTAGAACTTGATGGATAATAGAAAAGCATAATACTTTATGGATAACAACTTTGTTATGATGCGACGTTTCGGTATAGCTTCTTATACCGTAGTCAAGCAAGAGTAAAGTATTGCACAGAACCGACTTATATACATGTAACAGGGATTAAGTAAGACAACATCGCCGTATACAGTTAATTTCCGCCTCCTCAAACCTGGCTTCCTCCCATTGTTATTGTATCATTACCTACCCCATCTGCTATGTATACCTTGTTCTGCCTCCTCAACATTGGCTTCCTCCCATTGTTATTGTATCATCACCTACCCCATCTGCTATGTATACCCTGTTCTGCCTCCTCAACATTGGCTTCCTCCCATTGTTATTGTATCATCACCTACCCCATCTGCTATGTATACCTTGTTCTGCCTCCTCAACATTGGCTTCCTCCCATTGTTATTGTATCATTACTTACCCCATCTGCTATGTATACCTTGTTCTGCCTCCTCAACATTGGCTTCCTCCCATTGTTATTGTATCATTACCTACCCCATCTGCTATGTATACCTTGTTCTGCCTCCTCAACATTGGCTTCCTCCCATTGTTATTGTATCATCACCTACCCCCATCTACTATGTATACCTTGTTCCGCCTCCTCAACATTGGCTTCCTTCCATTGTTATTGTATCATTACCTACCCCATCTGCTATGTATACCTTGTTCTGCCTCCTCAACATTGGCTTCCTCCCATTGTTATTGTATCATCACCTACCCCATCTGCTATGTATACCTTGTTCTGCCTCCTCAACATTGGCTTCCTCCCATTGTTATTGTATCATCACCTACCCCATCTGTTATGTATACCCTGTTCCGCCTCCTCAACATTGGCTTCCTCCCATTGTTATTGTATCATCACCTACCCCATCTGCTATGTATACCTTGTTCTGCCTCCTCAACATTGGCCTCCTCCCATTGTTATTGTATCATTACTTACCCCATCTGCTATGTATACCTTGTTCTGCCTCCTCAACATTGGCTTCCTCCCATTGTTATTGCATCATTACTTACCCCATCTGCTATGTATACCTTGTTCCGCCTCCTCAACATTGGCTTCCTCCCATTGTTATTGTATCATTACCTACCCCATCTGCTATGTATACCTTGTTCTGCCTCCTCAACATTGGCTTCCTCCCATTGTTATTGTATCATCACCTACCCCATCTGCTATGTATACCTTGTTCTGCCTCCTCAACATTGGCTTCCTCCCATTGTCATTGTATCATTACTTACCCCATCTGCTATGTATGTATCATTACTTACCTTGTTCTGCCTCCTCAACATTGGCCTCCTCCCATTGTTATTGTATCATTACCTACCCCATCTGCTATGTATACCTTGTTCCTGCCTCCTCAACATTGGCTTCCTCCCATTGTTATTGTATCATTACCTACCCCATCTGCTATGTATACCTTGTTCTGCCTCCTCAACATTGGCTTCCTCCCATTGTTATTTTATCATTACCTACCCCATCTGCTATGTATACCTTGTTCTGCCTCCTCAACATTGGCCTCCTCCCATTGTTATTGTATCATTACCTACCCCATCTGCTATGTATACCTTGTTCTGCCTCCTCAACATTGGCTTCCTCCCATTGTTATTGTATCATTACCTACCCCATCTGCTATGTATACCTTGTTCTGCCTCCTCAACATTGGCTTCCTCCCATTGTTATTGTATCATTACCTACCCCATCTGCTATGTATACCTTGTTCTGCCTCCTCAACATTGGCTTCCTCCCATATTGTTATTGTATCATTACCTACCCCATCTGCTATGTATACCTTGTTCTGCCTCCTCAACATTGGCTTCCTCCCATTGTTATTGTATCATCACCTACCCCCATCTACTATGTATACCTTGTTCTGCCTCCTCAACATTGGCTTCCTCCCATTGTTATTGTATCATTACCTACCCCATCTGCTATGTATACCTTGTTCTGCCTCCTCAACATTGGCTTCCTCCCATTGTTATTGTATCATTACCTACCCCATCTGCTATGTATACCTTGTTCTGCCTCCTCAACATTGGCCTCCTCCCATTGTTATTGTATTATTACCTATCCCATTGTTGTTGTTGTTAATCCCTTTGATGTATTCTCTCATGTTGTCTTACTTAATCCTTGTTACATGTATATAAGTTGGTTCTGTGCTGTAATACTTTACTCTTGCTTGGCAACGGCATAAGAAGCTAAATCGAAACGTCGCATCATAAAAAATAAAGAAGTTATTATCCATAATGTATTATACTTTTCTACACAAGAATTTAGTCAGTTAAGAAATAAATATAAAGCCTTATGTGCAGTTGGATTCAGAGCAATATTTAAATTACGAGGTGACAGCTCAATTTCCACAGCAGAACCAAACGCAGTACTAACAGCTCTGAAATATATTAACAAATACCCTAAATATAAACAATATATATTCCTTCGTACCTTAGGGCCATTAACATTTATCTTGTAAACATCCACTTTCAACCGAAATAAACGAGTTATATAATGATCTTGCTACTGGCCAATTCGACATCGTCCTCTGTGGGGATTTCTGGGAACACAATGGCCAATTTTGCTGCTAAGGTAGCACTCAACAAATCTTTGACACCACTTTTTTCCATACTCGGATTACAATGCTACCATTAGATCTTACATCCGGGTTCTGATGCAGAAGAAGTGGAACACCCAGATAGGTATCAATAACTTACATGAAATTAAACCAACTATCGGTTACACCTGCTTTGGTTGTCAGTCCAGATTTGAAGAAGTCATTTTGCGATGATGTGGCCACACACGATATACGCCTGAATATCTATAAAAAATGTGAGGATGCTTGATTTTTTTCATCCCTTGTGAAGCAGTCAAGCATGTCCTGCTTGACTGTATCGATTTTTCCATCACAAGGGATAAATATTTTAGTGTACAGACGGTTAAGGATCTTTTTTAATAATATTTATTGTCATTAGCAACTTAGATTTTTGTTGGCTGTACCGTCGAAGAAGGGGGTTGAAGAAGCGTAAAATTATTGTCCGGGGGGTGTACGTTCCAAAACGTTCGAAGTAAATTTAAATCTACCCGTTTTTTAATCGTAGGTTATTTGTGTTTTAAGTGATGGCTAAATATGAGCACAATCGCCACCATCAGAAGGGACGATGTAAATCCAGCTGGTACCTAGTTGCTGGCTATCTATAGCCTGTTTTTATGTTTTTATTTTAACATTACATGTTGGTTTTAAAACTGTGATACTGTCCACTGATGGCAGGTTTTATGTTATCCATCTATTCTTTACCAATGTCAAATTGGTTTTTATATTATAATTTCACGATATATCTGAAATATTGCCCATTTATAACATGATATTTATATAGCGCACATATCCACGTGACTAGTACATGCTCAAGGCGCTGGTATTTCCCTCGATCACTGGATGTCAGTCTCAACGGCATATCGTGTTATCAATCACCTTTACGAGGTACCCATTCACAGCTGGCACACATAGTCACAGTACTTTGTCCAAGTACACTGTACGTTGCTGTACCCGCAACTAGGTGTTTGCACGTATTCATGTGGCCACCATCTGGTCATATACCAACGGATTCGTGGGTTCTTTTAAGTGCACAAGGTTGTGTACTGTACACTAGGGGTTGTGACAACAATCTGCACACAAAGTTGACTCCAAGGTTTTTACACCCGGTCACAGGTGGACTCGATCCCGACACCTCAAGCTCCATGGATCACTAGCCTGGCGCTTTAGCCAGCTCGCCCACAGCGCCCAAGATGTGAAGAGTAATATTAAGTCACCCACTTTTCACCTCGCTAACTGCTGGACATGCGTCTACAGGTGCACGTGTTGATGTTTCATCAGGTCATGTGTTCTGGAAGGGGGGTCGTTCTGGGAGACGTTACGACAGTAGGATAACAGCTGCAGCAAGGACACACATTGTGCCCATGTGGGGAATCGAACCCGGGTCTTCGGCGTGACGAGCGAACGTTTTTACCACTAGGCTACCCCCACCGCCCGCTGGTATCATTAAGATCCCCCAGTCAGTATTGTGTGTGACCTCCATGGGCATTGATGAAAGCGTTGCATCTTCTGTACATAGAATGAATTAGCCGGTTGATGAAGGCCATAGGCACCTTGGTCCATACTCTGTGAGATGCCTGATCGAGTCCAGCTGCAGTTGTCGGGATTGGTCGGTGAGGACAGGACTATGATATGGTCTGTGATAGCAGAGGTTTCTTCCGCGCAAACGTCGACGCACTGTATCGGCACTGATGGGTCTGTTGTGAGTCCCAATGGTCTGGCGTGCTGTTTCCGTCGCTCTGGGGAAGCGATCCTGCAGATGGTTGCGCACAATCTGTCGGTCTTGACTTTGTGATGTTACTGAAGGTCGCCCACTGCGTGGACGGTCTTGGATGCTGTTAGTGGCCTGCCACTACTCCTGCAGTCGGTAGATTGTCCTAACATGAACATTAAAATGATTGACTACCCTCCGTGCAGTCTGGTCAACTTGCAATGGTCCCAAGACTTGGTTCCTCTGTCTCGTAAGTCGTAAGTCTCGTAAGTCGTGCCATGGCGATTGTGTCAAAACAAAAATGATTTCAGGCGAGTTTGGGACTCGCATTCATTGGTAGGGTTGTCACCATATGCACGTGCATTTTTATTTCTACGAATGTCACACGGAACCTTTTACCACGTCTGCCGTGCGTTTGGTCTATATGCTTTTTCATCAGAAAACACACTGATGTTGGTAACAACTGTCAATTTTAATTGAAAAAACATGTTACAACAAAATGATACAATCATTATGAAAACACCACTTTGTAAGAACAAAATCTTGCATTTGATTTTGAAAGGCGACGTTTCCTTTGTGGTTCAGTATATTATAATTTCATTCGCGGCATAAAGGTGTAGCCCTGATTTCGGTTTGCGTATATATACTCTCCCAAAAAAGAAACGCATATAGGAATTTCAACTGTATTTTTTATGTTTATTTTGAAACATCTTGTAGGCTTTATGAGTCAATGAAATATAGCGAAATTGCACACTGGGAATGTAGACTAATTCGTCTTTGGCACCAACTCGAGGAAAGTCACGTGTGGTGGCGCTGAAGTCAATACCTCGTGTGACCACCGTCGGCATCCAGAACTGCAAGGCATCGCCTCGGCATCGAACGAATAATCTCGTGTTGCCCAATCGCAGCCCACTCTGCCTGTAGTGCCTGTGCGAGTTGCTGAAGTGTCTGGGGCTGAGGGTTACGGCGTCGCACCCGCCTGTCCAGGGCATCCCACAGATGTTCGATCGGGTTTATGTCCGGTGATCTTGAGGGCCAGGGCAGCACATTGATGTTGTGGTTCTGGAGGAAATCTCTAGTGTGACGTGCTGAGTGGGGCCTGGCATTGTCCTGTTGAAACAACTCCTTCTGGCGATCAATGATTGGAAGGATGTGTGGGCGTAGGATTTCGTCACAGTACCGTTGAGCTGTCAGGTTGCCCTGGATCATCACCAAATCACTTCTCCTACGGTAGGTGATCGCTCCCCACATCATAACACTTTCCCGGTCGAATCTGTCCACCTAGGGAACGCAAGCGTCGGCGAAACGTTCACGTCGACGTCTGTACACCCCCATTCTTCCATCGCGTCGTTCCAATAGAAATCGTGATTCATCACTGAACCAGATTCTACGCCAATTCGGTAGGTTCCAGGCCTGAACGTTGGTGCACCATTGAACTCGATGTCGACGATGTTGTTGTCGAAGCACAGGGCCAAAATAAGGTCTTCTGGCACGTAAACAAGCCTCTCTCAACCTGTTCCTGACGCTCTGTGCAGAAAGCCTCCTCAATCCGGGTATTTGTCGAGCGGTACTGGTCGCCGTAGCTGTTCGATGACGCAGGTGATGCACCCGGATGTAGCGACCCTGCGCCGCAGTGGTCGCTCGAGGCCGCCCACTACGAGGGGCATCTGCTACCGAATTCTGTCGGCGATATCTCTCCCAGAGCCGTGAAATGGTGCTTTGGGGAACATTCATGCGTCGGGCAACTGCACGTTGAGACAGGCCAGCTTCAAGCAAACCAATGGCGACATGACGGTTGGCTTCACTTAGACGTGGCATTTTGCGTTCGTCAACAATATTCCAAATACAGTGAATAATCGGCAGACAGCGATCAACCTTTTATACCCATCATTGAGACTATCTGATCCCCAAGTTTCACGTGCATTGCATGTGAATTGTGTATTCTGTGACACTACACGCCAAAATTGAAAATCATGCTGTTAAATACGGGTATTTTCCGGATGGTGCGTTTTGTTGTGATCTTTCAGAACATACACACCATAGGACTCATGAACAGAGCAAAACCTTTTGTAAAATGAATCACGTTTTAATTCATTGCTACATGAAGTTGCTCTTTTCATGATGCGTTTCTTTTTTGGGAGAGTATATATTTTCCATCGGTAATACGATATGGTTGTGTGGTTAAAGCGTACCTGCCAAGAGATGCAGAACAATTTTGTAACAGAAAGCCATATGCCCTTGGCTATATTAATAACAGTTAATAAATCACTTAGATCTTCAATCTCAGTATGGAACTGCCGAGAGATCAAATAGCTAAAGAAAAATATCGGGTATACATGTTTTTTCACGTCTACTTCACTAAGAGAAATTGCCATTCAACGCCATCCGAACCCGTGTGAGAATAGACTTAGGTGGCGTTATTTTGTCAAATGAATACTTTTCAAAAGAACCTATTTTCAAGTCATGTAATGAGTAAATGACCTTTAAGGTGACCAAGACATTTGACACAACCATAGCAAATGACAGGTATTTAGTTAATTATCAGTCATATATGATTGAATTATGCCTAAATTGTTCATGTATTGCCGCAGTTTCTGTGCAATTTGTGCCATTTTGACATTTGCCTTATACGATCGATCGATGCGATCGAGACCCCGCATAAGAGACAATATGTCCTAAATTTCATAAAGGTCCATTTCAGGGGACTGCTTTGTAATTAATGAAGCAAAGCATACACAACTTGTGCTGGCGGTAGACCAGGACTTACCGACTATCCTTTTCGCAAATACTGGGTGTCGTCACGCATTTTCAGTGGTCCATTTATTTTCACGTAAGACTTGTTTCGGTCTCTAATTACAACACACTGGACGGTGGGGTAGCCTAGTGGTTAAGGCGTTCGTTCGTCACGCCGAAGACCCAGATTCGAATCCCCACATGGGTACAATGTGTGAAGCCCATTTCTGGTGTCCCCCGCCGTGATACTGTTGGAATATTATTAAAAGCGGCGTAAAACCAAACTCATTCACTCACTCACTACAACACACTGCGGTTTTCATTCATCCAAGAGTCAAACGCTTGACTATTGTCTCACCCTCAAGCCACCATGAGGTTACATAACTGATGCATTCGTCAAAACATCGTTTAAACACCCTACACCCATAGTAGCATAGGAAATTACACATACCTTGTGAGCAGCAAAGTTTTTGTATGAAATGTCTATTTCAAGAACCATTATCTGAAGAAACCAACACTTGATCCAGAGGACTTGAAGAGCTTTAGGCCGGTATCTAATCTGTCATTTTTATCGAAGTGTCTGGAAAGAATTGTTGCTAAGAGGCTCCTCGATCATCTTCACGCTAACGATCTCTTGGAAATTTATCAGTCAGCATATAAATCTAAACACTGCACAGAGACAGCTCTTGTGTACATTCACAACGATATCATGACTGCAATGGACCATCAGCAAGTTACTCTTCTTATTCTCCTGGACTTATCAGCGGCTTTCGATACCATCGATCACTGTATCCTCTTCAGGCGGCTAGAGACCAGCGTTGGACTCACAGGAACGGCACTGCAGTGGGTAAAATCGTATCTTTCTTCTCGGACAGAGTCAGTAAAGATCGGTGACAAAATCTCAATACCATCATTGGTTCGCTATGGAGTGCCACAGGGTTCTGTTCTGGGACCCCTTCTCTTCAGCTTGTACATTCTACCAATTGGAGACATCGTGAGAAGTCATTCCCTAAAATTCCATCTCTACGCTGACGATAATCAGTTGTATATTTCCATCAAACCATCAGAAGTTTCACAAGGAGTTCATAAGATCGAACGCTGCATAATGGATATCCGGGAATGGATGGCTGTCAACTATCTGAAGTTGAACGACAGCAAGACTGAGTTCCTTGCCATAGGCTCACGGCAACAGCTGCAGAAGATGCCGCCTGGAATCACACTCAAGATAGGAACTGAGGATGTGAAGACCTCAAACTCAGCCAGAAATCTGGGAATCATCTTCAAGTTCAACATGTCCCTAGATGAATATGTCAAGTCCCTCTGCAAGTCATGTTTCTTTCACATCTACAACATCGGCAAGATCCGCAACTTCCTAGACACTGAGACAACAAAGCTCCTAATGCAAACACTTGTAATCTCAAAGCTGGACTATTGCAACTCACTCTTTTGCAACACGGCATCTTCAACACTTTCTAAATTGCAGAAAATTCAAAACGCAACAGCTCGTGTGGTCTCTCGAACCCATCGCCATGACCATATATCGCCAGTTCTGAAATCCCTTCACTGGCTTCCAGTAAAGTACAGGATCTACTTCAAGATTCTGCTACTGACTCATAACTGCCTCTACGATGACCAGTCCTGTGACTACCTTCGCCAGCTTGTACATCTGCATGTACCCACCAGAGCTCTTAGATCAAAAGATACGTTAAGACTAACACAGCCAAGCACTAAAACATCAATGGGTGATAGAGCCTTTTCTGTAGCAGCACCAGCTCTGTGGAACAATCTTCCAGTCACCCTCAGATGAACTGAGTCCCATTCACAATTCAAGAACTTGCTCAAAACCTACTTCTTCCAGATGGCTTCTGAATAGAACTCTTTTCACACTTATTGTGTTTTTAACGATGTATGCAGCGCCGTTGAGCATCTATGATGGAAACTAGGCGCTATACAAGCCAATTATTATTATAATTATTATTATTATTATTATTATTATTATTATTATTATTATCTTAAAGGTCACATGCAACCAAAAAATCAAACATAATTAAAACACAATTATCACTTATTCATGACATATAATATACATTGCTGGTTATGAAAAAACATATAAACAAAATTATAAGCGTACAATCGCAAATCAAAAGTGCAATATTGTGTACTTCGGTTTACTTCCCAAGAAACGAAGCAGCCGGGATACCGAACCCAGTCAGAGCGGGTGGGTGTGCACTCAAGTGTAATGGCTGGTTCATTTGCAGATGCCCTCACAGCTGATTGTGTGTGTATATATAGAGATGTTGGGTTTTGTAAATACATGCTCATTTTTTGTGTATAACATTTTGCAATCAACAGACATCATAACATGTCATGTGTTCAAGTATCAAACCTGCCTGTCTGTGTAATTACATAATGTGACAGAGACCGAACTCGGGCCATAAATCAATGCATTTTGTTTATGGTGTATAGCCTGATTGGTGTTAAGTTCAAATTGCATGTGGTCAGTGATAGCAGCTGTGTATTGAATATTGTCATTAGCAGACAGGCAGGCAGACACACAGGTGTCAATAAAACAAGACATTGAGTTTAGTCTGTGACAACGACATATCTATATCACAGTTAGAAATTCTGTCAACGCTAAATAATGGCATTGCTTTTAAGTATCGAACTGAGAAAGTGACTCGGTAAGAAGAACGTGTGGTGAAATAGACAAATGAAATTATATAAACAGTTAATTTACTGTCATAACATATAAAAAAGCTCGCGCCTGTGAGATATCGACAAAACATTGGAAAAATAGCTCACACCAAAGCCTTCACCGAGTATTCACCGGACAACCGCTTCCAAGCTGCGCGAACCTACTTCACTGCGCACGTGCTATAAGCGCAGCCCAGCTGTTGAAACCCGTTTTCCCCAGAAAAGTCGGGGGAAAATTAGTGAAACGTTTGAACTCCGATTTCGGCGGTTTTTTTCATCGCGTTATTTTTCAACTTTATAAGTTGAATTTGCATTTTTTGACGCTTTGTTTCGGTAAGTCCATACCGAAAGGTATCAGAATCTGCAAAGTTGTGTTTTACGTTGCATGTGACCTTTAAGGGCACTAAAACACAAAACCCGAGGCGATTCTTCTGCAAGTTCTTCTCAACTACACCGATAAACACAAAGACCATAAAATACCCTCTGTCTATAACTACCTTGGTTTCCCCTAACATACCTTGAAACAAATGGAGTAATATTGTCTTGATGGCTTGGAAAGAGAAAACAGCGGTAGAATAAGTCTTTTTCGAATGTAAATTAATCAGAAAAAGAGAACGTTTGCAATAAAACTAGGTAAGGTTCCGATCGAGACTAGCTTGATGACAACTCCTCTGGTGATATAGCATATCATGTTCGAAAAAGTCACTCGTGTAGACGCTTATCTGAGATTTGACATTTTGAGTCGAGAAATCAATAGTTTAAAACAAGCATGGAATACTCATGTTACTCGCCATACTAATTTCCTATGGTAGTAAAGGATTATTTGCTCATTAACGTTGAGTAGGTACAATGGTATACTTCACATTCACTCAAGCATCACGAAATAATTTCCTTGGTATGTCTTATTCCACTTCAAAGAGAGACTTGAAATATCGCAGTCCGAAATGTTTCCACATAACCATATTTGTAATAATTCTTAAAACTGTTCTATTGAACATTTCAAGACACAGTTCATGTACTTAATTTTGGACCACCACATCCAGCGTATATACAGAAAACTGCACGAGGTCTCATTACATGCGAATTATACGAAACGAGTGTCCTTCCTGTGGTATCTGACCGAGCGAAAGCGAGGTAGGATACTATAGTTAGGTCACGAGTTTCGTATTATGTAATGAGCCGAGTGTGGTATTTTATTTATTACCCACGTCTTCCCTACATACAATTGACAAAATAGCGTATTTTTGTTACATTTATGTTTTTAAACCGAAACCGGTTTCATAAAGTGAGTGAGTGAGTGGTTAGTTTCACGCCGCATTCAGCAATATTCCAACTATATGGCAAGGTCTGTAAATGATCGAGTCTGGACCTGACAATCCAGTGATCAATATCATGAGCGCAAGTGGGACGCAATGAAATCTTATTTGTTTTACTTAATAAGGAAGACAAAACATGTGGAAACGCTTTAAAAATTTTAAAGATGTTTTGCTAAAAGACCGAAGGTGCCGACAGTACTTAATCAGGCGGTAGAGTACACTTTTTGCATGACGTCACAAAGTATTGACTTCACCACGCCATTTTCGTCTGCCCCCTCGTTATGAAACGTACACTACTCCGTAGAACACCGTTTCTTGGTTTGCAGTTGCTTCACTCGGCGGTGGAAACATCAAAGGTGGAAACATTACGTTTATGTTTTGACGGATAAAATGTCTCAGTTCGACTAAGTTTAACAGCGACACGGCAACGTTCACAATGTTTACATTCCCATAAGGCATCCGTGGAATGTCGCGTGACAAGTCAGCTTCAACTGGGTGTACTGATCTAAAGGTTGGTCGTAGAAATGCGACGTTCATATTGCCCTATTTCGTTTATGTTAATCACAGATGTAATTAAAAATATTTAAAGAAGATATTCAACCCGAACGTAAACCGTTATCAAAATGTTTATCATTAATTTTGATATTCTGGTAACGTGCGTCTTAAGGTTGACAGACACGTCAATAGAACAGCGCGTCGGGTTAGCCCTGAGCGAGGATTGTTAATTTAGGTCACCGACACCGTCGTTTTTCTTTTTGTTTTCTGCCGTAAATTAATCGCTATTAACCATAGAAAGTATTAAATTTGGCATCTTAGAAAAGAAATACAGTTCGCTCTACCACCTGTTTAGTGTAATAAAGTAAACTTTTGCCGTAAACTATTATAACTTAATTGACGTAGTAAAAGTTGTAGAATGAATGAGTTCACGTGCAGTAGTTCCGTCACAACGCTACCTAATTGAGAGGTCATCGGTTATCCAATATAATCGTTAGAATCTCAGTTCAAGTCGTTAAGGCACAGGGCCTAGATTTTCGAAGCTCTCTTAGCACTAAGATAGTCGTAAGTGCCATACATTAACATTAACTTACGACTATCTTAGCGCTAAGAGAGCTTCGAAAATCTAGGCCCAGGTCATTGCTATACGACACTCGTAAGAATGCAACTACCCATACGTTGACCACGTGGGTAATAAATAGGGGTATCCTCGTGTGTTTGGGTTAGTGACCAAAAGAGCAGTGAGGAGCATTAACGGCTGTCTAACATCTAGTAAAGAAAGCTATATGCAGGCATCACAAAACTCCCTAACTACTGCACCACTTAACGTGCAACAGCAAACATTACTGACAACACACAACTCTACACATCAATTCGAAAATTCACAAGAAATATACACGCATACAAAACGCACACAGATCCTATCGAGTTAATTAAAAACAGTAAAATGCAACCCACTCCCAAACACAACATTTCAATAAAAACACTGTTCCCATATCGGGTCTGAGATATCCACTTACCCAAGACAACACTAAATACTAGTTAGAACGTACAACCCCTTAATATGGACACGTAATCGAAATCGGAAATTTTATTTATGACTTGAAGCATCACTATCTGTGAACATATGTTGATCAGAATTGTATTCTGTAATATTGCGTAAACCAACAAACACTCTGGATCCGGTTGTATCATTGCTTCATTATCAGTGCACGATAACAAAACGGAGAAATTTGCTGTTTTTAACGCATAACAAAATTCGGGATAACATTTAGCAGCGTCTATATTTCAAACAGCCTAAGTATTTGTACTTGAGTTTACACTGTGGGATAGGCAATTTAATATTCTAAATTTCTGCTGTTTTAGCTGTAGGTAGATCCAGTGCTGCGCAAACAAAACTTTTCCAGGAAGTTAATGACGTTCTAATGATACCCCAGAACCTCCATTAAGTTAATGGCGCGCTAATGACAACACGACGTCATTAAAACCTTAGTACAACAGAATTTTAAAACGACTCATTACTTATGAACGTTTAATGGCCCGTTAATGCTTCATTAAAGATTGATACAACCAGGTCCTGGTGCTTTGTGCACATGTAAAGAAGTCTCTATGCTCAATCTAAACTTGTCGACATCAAATCAGGCATGTTCAAGGCCGATGTAAATTAACATTGATAACTGACACGTTTAGCAACAAAAACATTTTCGTGATGCATTGGCTTTGACGGAGGAAAATTCCCGATGTTCTGACTTCAAACAAATAACAATTGTAGAAAAGGTTTCGGATTAGACAATTACAAGTTGAAGCCGAGACTGTGAACGAACAATTGAGATTTCAAGCTGAAAGAGAAAGAGAAGAGGGAGAAGTTCTAATTGTTAAGATGGAAGAAATTGATTTACGGCTCACACTCACATGACAGATCGTTTTACCTTTCAAAGCAGACTAGACTTGTTAAAATATCTATTTGAGCGTGATGTGGAAATGTTTTTCTTGCAGTTTGAAAGGTGGCTAACAGTTTAAATGGCATCAGCTGTATGTGTTGCTGCAACGTGCATTCAGTGGTAAATGTCAAGTACATTCTGTCTTACCTATCAAAAGGAGTTGTGATTATCAGGCTAATTATCAGTTTTATACTCCTATGAACTAGTTTCCGAAAAACATTTAGAGCTGCTAAGAAAAGGAGTAGTTGTAATTATGTTGTTGAGTTTGCTAAGAAGAAACATTATTTGATAGTCGGTTTACTTCAGAAGAAGTTAGTGGTGAGTTTGCGGCAGTTGGTTTTGCTGGAGGATTGACGTGAATGTCGTGTCACAGCCTGTTTGTGGATTGGCTGATTAGTTAGCTTTGTAGACCAGCCATCTGTTGTCAAGTAAGGAATACTCACCTTTTGTCAGTAATCAAAGGTTTTGTTCAGGTTAAGGTAAAATAAGGTTAGGGATTATTAAACCCATTACCGTTTGGGGGATACTTTTACTCTTCAAAATCTGATTCTGTGTGGTATTTTGCTACTTTTGATGAGTTTGGAGCTAACGCAGAGGTTTTGGTGGATGCCTCATGTAGCTTTACCAGTGTCCCCACCATTGTGTAAATTTGCAGACAGATATGGTGTCGTACTCTTAAAGGTATAGACTTGCTTACTGGGAACGAATTGACATTAGGAAATGTTTGGCTGCTTGGCACTTTGGAAATGTATAGTTTTGTCAGTACAAATGTCTCCTGAGAATTATTCCAACTGGCACATTTATGGATCATTCTCTTGACCAAACACAATTTAACGTGGTATACTCTTAATCATAGCAAGTTGACTGTTGATGAACCCGTTTTGGGCATGGTATGCTAGGTTACATTACAGAGGGGAGAACGAGAGGTCACAGTTCATGCAAGAAGGTCACTCTCTCTAAGAAATTTGACATGTCTAAACTGGTTTGCAATATAACATATGTTATATTTGGGATTACACTTTCTCAGTTAAATACAGATCCATCCAACTGTTACGTGAATCCACTGACTAGCTATGTTTGTAAACCCATAGAACATATAGTCAAGAACCGATTACTGTGAAATTTAATAACCTCTTTACCACCGCCCAGGGTGTGAGAGATGGTACGGCTTTCTAAGTGCATCTATTATACATGTCTCAGGGCTATGTGTATCCCATGGAAGGGTTTGGGATAATGGGATAAGGATTATGTGGAAACTTAGGGCTTTAGGAATTTGAAATTGTCTCGTAAGTAAATGCCACTAAGATATGATTGAGATAAAAGATGGGAAATTGGACTACGTTTCCATTATATTTATGGTGATAAATGTTATTGTTATCGGCGTCCTGCAAGTAACGGACCACCTTGCAATATTAAAACTGAACGACACTCGGAAACGCGTTGTTATAAATGCATCGGTCAAATTAAATCATACAGTCGTGAACTTATGATAATTTAAAATAATCGTTTTGAAACACGTTCGATATTTAATATGATCAGGAAATAGCATGGAAGGAGGATGTACAATAAAAATCAGACATGTGGCGTTCGTATTCGTGTAATATCATTCGACGCCAGAATATGGGAAACAACAAACAACATCTAAACATACAGAGCAAAGTGTTGTTAATTCCTTGCTTCCTACAAAGATCACTGTTACTAGCTCTCTTCAGGTTTTGTCTGAGCCCCTGGAAAACTCTCTAGTTGTGTCTATTGTTCAAGGTCAAGACGATATGACCAATGTACCCCAAATGAAAATGGTCATACCGCGTTAGTCGGGACCATATTGTACGCTGGTCACCTGCGAATAGTGATAGATCGTGCGTTAGTTTCTTGGGTTTAACGACACATTCAACAGTGTCACATATCAAAACACTCGCAAGTTGTGGACGTTACCACTCTTTGAAACCCACGAATGAGCTAGTATAGTTTTACTGCGCTTTTAGCAATATTCCAGCAATATCACGGCTGGAGACACCAGAAATGGGCCTCACACATTGCACCCATGTGGGGAATCGAACCCGGGTCTTGGGGGTGACGAGTGGACGCTCTAACTACTAGGATACCCCACCGCCCCTTGAAACCCACGAGCATGGTTGCCCTATAACGGAAATTGGAAGCAGCGACAAACAAGTCCTGCTGGCAGGAAAGGCAGAACACCTTGGGCAGTGGACACACAAATATTTCACATCAAGGGGTATGACGTTTACTTGAGAGGGGAGACTCAAGTCAATTAGTGTGTACATGATTAGGATTATGAGGATTTGCGCCTGTTTTCTAAGATACAAATGTATGCTGCAATATCAAAGATAAATGGTCTGGTGCATGCTCATGTCTCTAATTGAAATTATGTTCATAAAGTCTTTTAGCGACGCAAGTTAAAGATTCTTTAAAGATGGTCATGTCTCACTGACGTGATTAGATGGCACAGGCAAACTGTATTGCATAAATCACGAGTACAAAGATCTTTTTGCACATTCTGGATTGACATGTCTTTGAACATTATTATCACCTTGCTGCGGAGGGAAAGCTCATCATGAATGCCCGAAACGCTTCCCACTTGTGGAAGCCTTCCTAAAAAGGTAAGGTTCTGACAGGCCAAGGAAATCTGGGATTCGAACTCACATTAAGCAAAGCGTAGAAATGTATTCAGATTTGATACTGTGTAATGATGCATCATCGACTAACGGGATCGGGTGATAAGGCTCGCTGACTTGTTTCATACATGTCATCGTGTCCCAATTACGTAGATCGAAGCTCATGACGTCAATTGCTATATTATACTCATTTATTGTATTTACAGGCCACCATCATACAGTTGAAATATTGCTGATAGCGCCGCTCAACAACAAATGAAGAAACATTTCATTATTACAAACAAGAGTCAAACATTTTCGCTTACCAGTTGGAACAGCTTGGTCGATATAGGAAGGACAAGAAATGATAGCCTTTGTGCCACCCCGAGTTGCCCCAAAGCAACCAAATCCATCCCATGTCGGTGGACAGTAGTGGCCATAAGGGTCAAAAGATGTTGATGAAATTTGTCTCTGACAACACATAAGAGCAGCGAGGCAACATGATGACCATCGTCCGCAATCGTCACTTGACAGCGTGGCACATATCAAATCTTTAGATGTGGTGTTCTCGATGTCGGGGATGTAGGAGGCGCTTCCGTTCCATGTTTCCAGCTGTGGCAAGTTTTTGACCCGTTTGGTACCAGTGGCACTTCGTCACGGAACAGATAGCTATAGCACATGGAACATGTCCATAACTTGAACACTTCTTCCGGAAAAAGCCCTGTCCGGTCGCGACACTCCATTGTCCAAATGTCCAGTCAGTGTGTGCCGCAAACAACTACAGTCACTCAGTCATGTCAGTGCGTCTAATTAACAATGAAGCTTCGAACTATGCTAGATTGAGTCAACATTCAACAACTGTGAGTCAGCATCTTACACGACGTCCATGACGCCAATCAGTGATGCCGGACAAGAACGGTTTGCGCCAATTACCGCATTCGCGTTATTGGTCTAATGCCGTGGCAATGCTTACACTGTGAGGGTATGTTGTTATTTATCATAGCCAGATTAGTCAATCTTTGTCAGTGGAGGCATCCAGAACGTCATTTGAACAGTCAAATCTGAAAAGGAAACACAGTCAGTTGCACCTCTGTGATATAACAATGTTTGTCAAAGTCTTTTCATATTAATGCAAATAAATACGAATGCACACTGTGTTCATTGTAAGTGTTTAACCACAGTGTCCGCAAAGTCGATTTAAATATGAGGATATCTTCTATCACAACCTGTGAGAGGCGTTTTGGGTAATGTTGATTCTCTAATAAAAGGACCTGGTGTGAATGGACGTTTTAAAGACGAGCTCGATTGGGTTAACGTTGTAGCAGACCAGGGTGAAGATTTTCTACCATATCTCTATTTATAACTTAATGTATACAACGAAAAACGGAAAACAACCTGTAAATAATACAATGAAGAATATAATGATAGATTTTTTTTTAGATAAACATTCGTAAAATGGCCGATGTAAGAAACATTCCCAATGCTGAGTTTATGTAAGCAGAATCGTATGTATTGGAACTTACCTACTGTGGCCGTAATGTGAATCCAGGACCCATACAAAACTTCCTGGTGCGTGTGTCAAAGACATCTAATCTCTCGATGTTTTGAATACATACAGGGAAGCACTCTTCCTACGTACCATATGAACAAAACTGGTCAATGCGTTTCGTTTACGAAATCCTGAAGTCACTTCACGTCTGGCTGTTAAAATGATAATGTCCGCCCCAGCATGACGCTTCAGTTTCTTGTAATGGGCATTTGATAGGTCAGTTTTTCCTGGTCATCTAAAGGGTGACAACGCACCTGCTAGTAGCAGGAGACATAGTGATCGGTGTGGCTTTCCACACAGGCATTTCCTCCAGGTCTTAGCATCATCTGGCGCCAATCGATCCGCACTGCAAGTGCTTGCTGGTATTAGAACAGGCGCTTAGTTCATGCGATCGGTTTTGTGTAGTGGTTTCAATTAAATAGGGAATTAGTGCAAGTACATTTCAGTATGTTAAAATGTTGTGTTAATCCCAGTCACTCTTAGTGTCATCTTAACATGAGTGATTCAGTGCTCCGAGAACACATTCGCTTTGATATGTTAGACACAGGTTTAAACACAAGTAACGTGAGTGAGTGATTTAATGTTTTAAGTCACATCGCATTCAGCCATTTCATGACTGTCACAAGTTATGTATAAAAACAATAATACATTATTTAACTATAAAGTCTGTCAACAAAAGGTCAGTAAAAGAGCTAGAAATAACGGAGAAAGATTTAATACTAGAATATAATCAATAACAAATGAATATTAATAACTATACAAACTTGGCTATAGATCACAGCAACCAATTTAGGCCAGCACACTATGTACACGGCGAGGTAAGGCACTGCTACCTGCATGGTACCCCATCTGGATGTACGTCATCCCTCCGGCTACTGGCGATTATTGGAAGGTTAAGTCAAACAGTATTAACCCAAAACTAAAACAACGATTAAGAACGCAGAGAAGAGATCCTTCAAAGGTGATGATTTCAACACTTGATCCCTTGTGATTGAAACATGCTTGACTGTGATTCTTTCATCACAAGGGATACAAAATGGAGGATCTTCATCTTTCAATAAGTATCCATGAGTGTATCTGATGTAGCCAATACGACGTCGTCTTAAAATGACCTCTTCAAATCTGGATCGACAGCCAAAGTACGTGTAACCGAAATTAGTTTTAGTTATATAAAGTTATTTATACCTACTTTGGTGTATCACCTCTCATGCATTAGATCACATCTAATAACAGGGTTTTAATCACTGAAGGGATAAGAAGTGGTGTGAAAGATTTATTGAGCGCCTATTTGGTTTCAGTAACTGTGTTACCAAATTTCACGTCATACACCAATGATCTTCATGAGAGCGATTACTATACAAACAACTATGGTCATAAGGAAGTGCCAGTGGTGATGCACGCTCAAAACATTCATTATTATCATATCAATATTGATTCACTCCGAAGTTTCCCTACAGTTTTAAAGAGTATGTTATGAAGTGTGTATATTTAAACTGGTGATTGATACATATCTAGAGCTGTTGAAATCAGGGTATTAGTTTCAGCTGTGCAAATGGCCTCGACTAGGCTATATTTTCAATATGTAAGCTGCAGACATATTACATTGTATTCTTAATCCAAGTGTTGGCATAAGCGATAATTTGCTTCTGTAGAATTATTTATAAAGAGGATTAAATAACAGTTATATGCAGGATTGGATTTAGTATAAGTTAATGCTACGTAGTTAGTATGAGGGATATAGTATTTTATGTTGTATATGCACTTCTGTTTTAATCAAAGTTTCCAATTAAGTTTAAAAACCCACATGCTCTGCTGTGCTGCGTTATGGTTATTCCACTGACTCCACCAACACAAGGGAAATGTTGTAACAGCCACAACGGTTATTGCTCCCAGTAGTCTTCTACATAAACATTCAAACATTTAGTTTTATTGTGCTTACCTATCACCTCCCAATCCTCATCCACGTGTATACTAAATGAAATTGACGTAAAGAAGTATATTATATTTACGTGGCCTTTTACAACACTGAAGTCATGGCCTGCTTCGGTGCCAAGTAAGTAGTAATAAGTAGGATATTACATACACTTGAATTTGATATCTGACGACAATCTGACATCTGACACAAACGATACACCCTATATCATCATACGTCATCATACGTCAGAGTGTTGGATCATCCACTGGTTTCCCTGGCCCGACATAGCAGCAAACTGCCGACCCACTGAATGTAGCTGTGTTAATGTTTACTATCACTAGTTACTTGAGGGCAATACGTGCTGTGGCAGGTTGTGACAAACGGTTATTCATTCCGGTTATTCCATTGTTAAGAAAAGCAGCATGTTACATGGCATCTGGGAAACATGTCGGGGTTAGCCGTAAACAAGCTTGACATTATTATTTAATTCATTATGTGTGGATTCTGCTTGATTAACATGGACGTTCGCCGAAAAATAAGAAAATGCCTGAAGACATACTGTGCGTGGAGTTTGTTGTTGTTGTTGTTCCCAAATCAAGTATACAGAGTATATATATATACAGTGCATATAAAAATATGTAAGCGGGTATACATTGTTGATACTACTGGGTTACTGTGCGTGGAGATATTTCATTTCTAGAGAACCCATGCGAAGACTTGGGTTTAATACCTTCTCATTCATGTTCATATGAGTATCTTTGTAACACAGTTTTTTCAAAGCCATGAGCGGTTTTAAACGATGGTGTTGTGTTTCATCGATATTTTAAAACTCAACATGTGAGCTTTCAACATATTCACATTCTGATTACCCAGTAGATGTTACCCATGTGTATACGCCCCAACACGATATGTCCGCACATTATGGACGGTGACAAAAACTAATGCCAGGAAACTAGTGGTAAATAACTAGAAGTGGAAAGTATGGAAACAGAGTAACCCTGTGTGGATCTTATGGCAGGTCTCAAGATTGTGAGGCTTGCATCTGCCGATGTCTGTATCTGACAGACAGCAAAATGGATTTTGCTTTAAAAGGCACTCAGTACTATGAAAGTATGTAATCGATGTGGATATAGATATATATCACATGTTTGACAATGGGCCACTAGACCGTGCGTTGACTTTGATCTCACTTGGTGGAACTGTTCATACTATATTTGTATCGTTCGAACATACAAGTATTTACACCTTGTTGTCACTGTCAACGCAATGAATTGTTATGTTTATGCATACATTAATCTTTCACAATTGCAATCGAACCGCCAGTTATATGTGCTGGAGTACATAGAAGATGTCGTGTTATCTGACGTGTGGGTCGAAGCCGATGTTGCAGGAGTTGTCGATATCGCTAATGAATCTGTAATCGAAGATCCTTTTCAACTGGGAGTTCGCGGTACATACTGGGTATTACATTGAGATCCAAATAAGATATATGCTAGGTCGTTAAGGTTGACGAGAACTCTTAGGGCGCGCTCTTGATTTCAACTTCTTTCCATTGAACTGAGGAACTGGTCGATTTAGAAATACCGTAAAAAGCTGGGGACTTTCATCGTACTGGCACCGGAAATGTTACAACACGGGGTTTGTCGACAGGACACCATTCTGTAATTTGCATCAGTACCGTGACTGTTGTATGGTCTTCTTGTGATCAATACTGTTTCATGCTCAAGTGAGTTAGATTTCGCAGGTATTGTGTGACATCGTCTATAGTAAAACAAGAGTCTGAAGCAGAGATTTAATACTGGGGACAAAAAAAACAGTGCGGAAAGGCTTAGGAGGTTCCAACCAAGAAGAAGCGGATCCTTGCACGACGAAGGACAACTACCCTGCCCAGTCAACCAATGTGGCGCTGTCATGTCCGTAAAATACACTAGGTTGGGTTTCCTATGTGATACCTAGGCTTGATGCACACACTTGCTTTACTCGCAGTGACTGTATTACTTTATTGCACGGAAACTACCATTAGGCCGTAATAACCCCGACGATTATTTGTCACTGGATGTCTGTATGTCTGGACAGGCGGAGGGTATAGCCGCTTCTTTATACTTGCGTTGATGTAATGAAATGTGATTATTCACCACTTAACTCTAAAGTTGCCAAATGTATCAAACTGGACTTTTTTCAGTGTTTTAATATGTATCAATATGCTGTATGTTCTCGGTGTCACTAAATGTGATTGTTTAGAATAACACTTCTGTTCTGTTCTGTTCTGTTCTGTTCTGTTCTGTTCTGTTTTGAGCTGTCTGTTTTGGGCACCTTTGTTCCACTTGATCGATTATGTAATGTGTTGTCTTAATAAACTGAATAAACCACATCCCTGGACTTTGCATGTCTTTCCACTGGTTTCCTGGTATAAGTAGTTGCCACTAGTTTCCTGGTATAATTAGTTGCCACTAGTTTCCTGGTATAAGAAGTTGCCACTAGTTTCCTGGTATAAGTAGTTGCCACTGGTTTCCTGGTATAAGTAGTTGCCACTAGTTTCCTGGTATCAGTAGTTGCCACTGGTTTCCTGGTATAAGTAGTTGCCACTAGTTTCCAGGTATAAGTAGTTGCCACTAGTTTCCTGGTATAAGTAGTTGCCACTAGTTTCCTTGGTATAAGTAGTTGCCACTAGTTTCCTTGGTATAAGTAGTTGCCACTAGTTTCCTGGTATAAGAAGTTGCCGATAGTTTCCTGGTATAAGTAGTTGCCACTAGTTTCCTGGTTTAGGAAGTTGCCACTAGTTTCCTGGTATAATTAGTTGCCACTAGTTTCCTGGTATAAGAAGTTGTCACTAGTTTCCAGGTATAAGTAGTTGCCACTAGTTTCCTGGTATAAGTAGTTGCCACTAGTTTCCTGGTATAAGTAGTTGCCACTAGTTTCCTGGTATAAGTAGCTGCTACCAGTTTCCTGGTATAAGTAGTTGCCACTAGTTTCCTGGTATAAGTAGTTGCCACTAGTTTCCAGGTATAAGTAGTTGCCACTAGTTTCCTGGTATAAGTAGTTGCCACTAGTTTCCTGGTATAATTAGTTGCCACTAGTTTCCTGGTATAGGAAGTTGCCACTAGTTTCCTGGTATAAGTAGTTGCCACTGGTTTCCTGGTATAAGTAGTTGCCACTAGTTTCCTGGTATAAGTAGTTGCCACTAGTTTCCTGGTATAAGTAGTTGCCACTAGTTTCCAGGTATAAGTAGTTGCCACTAGTTTCCTGGTATAAGTAGTTGCCACTAGTTTCCTTGGTATAAGTAGTTGCCACTAGTTTCCTGGTATAAGTAGTTGCCACTAGTTTCCTGGTATAAGTAGTTGCCACTAGTTTCCTGGTTTAGGAAGTTGCCACTAGTTTCCTGGTATAAGTAGCTGCTACCAGTTTCCTGGTATAAGTAGTTGCCACTAGTTTCCTGGTATAAGTAGTTGCCACTAGTTTCCTGGTATAAGTAGTTGCCACTAGTTTCCTGGTATAAGTAGTTGCCACTAGTTTCCTGGTTTAGGAAGTTGCCACTAGTTTCCTGGTATAAGTAGTTGCCACTAGTTTCCTGGTATAAGTAGTTGCCACTAGTTTCCTGGTATAAGTAGTTGCCACTAGTTTCCTGGTATAAGTAGTTGCCACCGTGACACCAACGCCGTGAGATTAACCGTAGTCAATGAAAACCCGTCGCTCCTGCTTACATATTTGTTTTTAAACATTACTATTTTTGTTTTCCCCCTTGTTTATATTCAGTTACCATTTCTGACATATTTAGGACTTGTAACATTTGTTGAAGGGAGCAGGGTAATGTCTAAACATTGACAGCATGCAGTCATCAACATTCATCATTATCAACAACGAAGCCTTCCAAATCCAACAATGCTGTTTTGATAACTAATCCCTTTTGGTTTTGATAACACATTGCTACCTAAAAGTTGGAAAGATACATCAAAGACGCTCATAAACAGATTAACTTAGACAAGATCTAAGTAAACATGCTTTACTCAAGCCTGTTTTGATTATTAATCTCTTTCGCAGAGTATTAATGACGAAGACTGTGTTACCAAAATGTTTTGATCACTAATCTCGTTGGATGTTTTCTACTCAAAAGTTCAGAAATATCATCAAAGGCACCCATAAACAGATTAACTATGACAAGATTAAGTCAGGATTGTCAATGCATTCTCTCCATATTCACCTGGAAATATGTATAATTTTCACCATCAATATTCAGGAAATTTTGAAAATCACGAATTTTCAGGAAATCTATATTTCTAGTGAATCAGATATTTTTGAAACTTTCAAGAATTTCCTGTTACAGATATAACCTTTACTCATTTTCTCCAGTGCGGACGGCAATAGAGCGATATACTGAACGACAATGTTGGTAGCATATTCGAACGAGTATGAAAGAACAAAGGCCTTTTTTCATATTTTGTCTTGCGTCATAACATATATATATTAAACTACTCAAAGTTGGCTAATGATAACATTGTGAAAAGATGATACGTAAACATGGGTGCATGTGTTGAAAAACACAAAGACGATATTGTGTGAAGCTATGTTTAATGACCCATAGGCGGATCCAGAGGGGGGGTGCAGGGGTGCGCACCCCCCCTTTTGTGGTGAAAGTTTGTTAAATGACCATTGAAACTCGGGTGAAAATGAAGTGTGCAACCCTCCTTTTCCCAATAGTGTGCACCCCCCCTTTGTCAAAAAGCTGTATCCGCCCCTGTGACCTAATGTTGGTTTTGATTTGCCACACAGTGAGAAGAAACAACATGTAACCAATAATCAAATAAATCACGAAAACAAATTCACTTTAAAATTAAACTCTCAGTTGCCCGTATGTGATCCACGTGGTGCGATCACAGCCTGCCACCTTTTCTTCATGCTCCCAATAACCAGCTGTCAAAGAGGTGAAGATTGGTCCACTCTTTGTCGAGGACTTTTTGCGGCTCGTTCAAAATGTGTTCGAGCAAAATCTCTATATCTGTACTAAACAGAAGATTCTTGGATCATCTCAAACTCACCCAGAAGCACAAACTGGATTCAGGAAAACGACCACATTTGTACATTTAACAGTATGATTAAACTGATGAAATCACACGAAATGAAGCTTTAAGCATGCTTAAGAGTGAGTGAGCTGAGTTTTACGCCTATTTTGCAATATTTCAGCAATATCACGACCAGAAATGAGCTTCACACTTTGTACTCATGTGGGGAATCGAACCCGGGTCTTCGGCGTGATGAGCCTACGCTTTAACCACTTGGCTACACCACCGTTGTAGATGTTGTTAACGCATTTAATCATTCACGGAGGGATGGACTTTGTAAAAAAAATTGAATATGGGAATAAATGAACAATTCTTGAAAATAATCATTAACATGTAAAATGGTATTAAATGAACCTCCTTATGAACCTCGAACCTTGCAAGAAACTTTAATGAATCCATCCCAACTGACATACCATTATTAAATATTGCACGGACTAATGTTTATAGTGTGGGCTTGAGGAAGATTTCACAGCGGTAGCTAATGGTTACTGATAGGTAATATGTTTTCAGTTTAGTTCTATTTAATGCTATTACATGCAGCGGATGCAAACCTTCATAATTCATTTCTATTTCTTTCGTGAATATATTACATTGTGAATGTATGTATAAAAAATCATTTAAATAGGCATTAAGGTTTAGGTCATGTATATTATGGTATTGTTTAATGAGACGTGATATAACACCATCTTGTTTACATGAACTGTTGAGACTGAATTCTTCTTCTCTGCATTTCAAAAAGTACATGTGTGGAAAGTTATCTTTCCAAGTTGTAGTACATGATGTTTCTAAGGATCAAAGGTTTTGAAAGAAAGCCATTTCCTCTACCTTATTTAGATAGGTAACTCCAGATTAATGGCATGTTGTGTATGGCACAATGTATGGATGATTCTTTAGTCCAGGACGCATGGATAGTCTTCTATATGTATTTTACTCGATTTTCTAAATTTGTTGATATGTTTCCACACTGTCGACTTGATTTTAAGTACGTCGGCCTTTTTCAATTATATATAATGATCCATAGCTGCAGTAGTTGTGACTCTGTGTGCCCGTATACCGTCCCACCTACACGTCGGTCCAGGGAACCTTTTCCCAAAACCATTCCTGTCTCGTTCCACCATCGCAAGCCCGGAGGTCAAGTTTGTCTGAATGTTGTAACCACGTGAGACATGTATTTGATGGCGGGTGGTAGATTGTTCGGTTCTGAAATGAAAACACATATGAATAAAATCTGTAATTGTTTCCGCCTATCGTGGTACGGACATCCACGTTCCCCCTAATCATATGTTGGTCCTACAACATGACCTACTGCAACGTCCACGTTCCCTTAATCATACGTTGGTCCTACAACATGACCTACTGCAAAGCCCACGTTCCCCCTAATCATATGTTGGTCCTACAACATGACCTACTGCAACGTCCACGTTCCCTTAATCATATGTTGGTCCTACAACATGACCTACTGCAACGTCAACGTTCCCTCTAATCATATGTTGGTCCTACAAAATGACCTGCTGCAGCGCCCACGTTCCCCCTAATCATATGTTGGTCCTACAACATGACCTACTGCAACGTTCACGTTCCCTTAATGATATGTTGGTCCTACGACATGACCTACTGCAGCGCCCACGTTCCCTTTAATCATGTTGGTCCTACAACATGACCTACTGCAAAGCCCACGTTCCCCCTAATCATATGTTGGTCCTACAACATGACCTACTGCAGCGCCCACGTTCCCTTTAATCATGTTGGTCCTACAACATGACCTACTGCAGCGCCCACGTTCCCCCTAATCATATGTTGGTCCTACAACATGACCTACTGCAGCGCCCACGTTCCCTTTAATCATGTTGGTCCTACAACATGACCTACTGCAACGTCCACATTCCCTCTAATCATATGTTGGTCCTACAAAATGACCTGCTGCAGCGCCCACGTTCCTCCTAATCATATGTTGGTCCTACAACATGACCTACTGCACCGCCCACGTTCCCCCTAATCATATGTTGGTCCTACAACATGACCTACTGCAGCGCCCACGTTCCCTTTAATCATGTTGGTCCTACAACATGACCTACTGCAACGTCCACGTTCCCCTAATCATATGTTGGTCCTACAACATGACCTACTGCAACGTCCACGTTCCCCCTAATCATGTTGGTCCTACAACATGACCTACTGCAACGCCCACGTTCCCCCTAATCATATGTTGTTCCTACAACATGACCTACTGCAGCGCCCACGTTCCCCCTAATCATGTTGGTCCTACAACATGACCTCCTGCAGCGCCCACGTTCCCCCTAATCATATGTTGTTCCTACAACATGACCTACTGCAGCGCCCACGTTCCCCCTAATCATGTTGGTCCTACAACATGACCTACTGCAGCGCCCACGTTCCCCCTAATCATATGTTGGTCCTACAACATGACCTACTGCAGCGCCCACGTTCCCCCTAATCATGTTGGTCCTACAACATGACCTACTGCAAAGCCCACGTTCCCCCTAATCATATGTTGGTCCTACAACATGACCTACTGCAACGCCCACGTTCCCCCTAATCATGTTGGTCCTACAACATGACCTACTGCAACGCCCACGTTCCCCCTAATCATATGTTGGTCCTACAACATGACCTACTGTAGCGCCCACGTTCCCCCTAATCATACGTTGGTCCTTCAACATGACCTACTGCAGCGCCCACGTTCCCCCTAATCATATGTTGGTCCTACGACATGACCTACTGCAGCGCCCACGTTCCCCCTAATCATATGTTGGTCCTACAACATGACCTAGTGCAGCGCCCACGTTCCCCCTAATCATATGTTGGTCCTACAACATGACCTACTGCATCTTGTCGACGATGACCTACCTTGTGTATTTTGGTACCAGCTTACGAGCCTACCATTATATGTAGTGTATTCACGACGTTCTGACACTAAGCCCGAATGTGGCAGGAATTTGCCTTGTACACTTATGTATGGCCTGAGAGAGACACGTTTGCATGCACAATTTATTCCGCCGACCTTGCCGTACACCAGCGTACTTCAGCGTGCCCATAACATATTCGACGTCCGCCAGCGTATTTGCCAAGTTTTTCATACGTCGGCATACGCTGGCTAAATCGTCAAGGTGACGAACGTATATCGTAAAGAACGTATATCAACGCCGTCATTAGCGGTGGCCAACCTTTTCCCCGACCTGAGTAGTTTGTAGGACGCTGTGACGTGACGTCCCGTACACGTCATAATGGGGATTCCTTTCATAAACTTAAATCGCGTTGGCCCCAGACACAAATATATTGT
This sequence comes from Haliotis rubra, assembly GCF_003918875.1. Taxonomy (NCBI): domain Eukaryota; kingdom Metazoa; phylum Mollusca; class Gastropoda; order Lepetellida; family Haliotidae; genus Haliotis; species Haliotis rubra. The sequence continues at coordinate 268,226 of NW_025767204.1, read as the reverse complement.
TCATCAATAGATCTTCACTACCAGAGTTTCGACCGTAACATCATTACCTTACTCTACTGTGATCAGGGATCCTTGCCACAGTAACAATGACCGAATATATGCATGTATACTCACCTTTGTATAGCGAATATCTTGGTTGCCTTTCATTCTGTGACAGGGATATAGAATCGGTCGACCTTTGCCTATGTCCATGCAGTTCGCTATCAATCTCAGCTCATCGTTTGGCATGACGTAAAACACCTGCAAAGCAAGCTCACGTGTGAAAGTCACGACACAGGCGACCACAGTATGGTATTGGCATTTACTGCTGGATCAATTAGCAAAGCGATTCCGTTTATCATAAAGCATTATAAGCAAAAACAATTTAATTACTACTTCCCTGCTTGATACACCGAAGCTTGTATGCTTCTCAACATAACAGATTTCAAACGCCCCAATCAAGGGAGGCAGCGGTGGCTTCAACTGACAACTTTCAGTACGACGTTTGGTGACAGGCGGTCACAAAGCATGTACTTTTACTTCAGCTGTCAAAAGGGTACTAGTAACGTACCAGAAAATACCCCTGTTTGCGTCTGAATATTCAAATTTGTTTTTTTTTTATATTTTTATATTTTTGATTCTCCATACATCCAGGTCATACAGTTCATTACATAACGGGTTGGTATAATCACGATTCGCAAATATATACAAAGTCGATTTACAGGCAAAATGAATAGGTACTTGAAAATATAATAGGAGTACATTATATATAGCGCTAGGTTAACAGAACAGGTTGTGACATAGTGACCAAAATTTTGTGAAGCTGTCATATTTGCAATTTGAATAGGCATTAAAACGTTCAGCATAATATGTTGTCTTTACGTCTTCTATAATGTAGTTCAAATTTGGTGTTTTATCTCTTTGTTTTATTTTGTATATATTATATTTCACTACTGTTATTATCGGATTTGCAAAATGTGCATGTGTTGGAATCTTTATATTTCATTTTTGTTAGCAAATCATTTGTTGGCAGAAACCTATGCAGTATGCTGTATTGAAACCAAGAATGTTTTACACTATTATACGATTTAAAGGTTGTTTTTTCTATCGTTTCCCATATATTATCGTCAATAGACTCATTAAGTTCTTTTTGCCACTTGTTTCGATATGTTAAAGGTTTTCTTGATTTACCATTTATGAGTATGTCATACATATCTCTACATCCTTTTGGGTTTCCTACTATATTTCGTAAAAGATGTGGCAAGATCGGGGCTTGGATTTTTTCTTCAATATGGATGTTTATGGATTTGCAGTAGTATTTAATTGATTCTACTATTCCTTGACGCTCTAGGAAGTTAGTTTTGCACCCAAACGATTTTTTTAATTGTTCCACCGTTAAAAAGTTACCTTGGGCGTCAAACATGTCGTTTATATAAGTAATCCCTTTGCTTGAATAATGTTTATAATTGATTGGTTTTCCATCTATTTTTAATATTGTCATTTAACCATAAGGGTTGGATAAAATATTCCATGCATTTTCTGCTTTTTCTGCTTTTCTGGTTACGAATTTACCCCATGATTTCAAAGTGTCTTTCCAAAAATGATTTGTTTCTTGTGTTTCGCATGTTTATATAAAGCTGTCGATGTCCCAATGTGTCTCTGTTTGTAGCAATTTCCTTACTTTTGAATCTGAGTTGGTGAGTCTTTTAATCCATGATATTTTTTGTGATTGAATAAGATTTTTTATCTCTGGGGCTCGTATTCCTCCGTATTCATAATTCTTTGTGATAGTTTCTCGACTGACTTTGTTTGTTTGTTTTTCCATATAAATTTAAAGCAGAGCTGCTCAATTTCCTTAATCATTTGATCGTTTTGGTTGGGTAGAGTTACAAATAAATGATTAAGTTGCGGTAAAAGTAAACTTTTCAAGGTATTTCTTCCTGAGGGAGTTAGATCTCTTGCTAGCCTTTGATTCATTGATATTTTGAGAGTTTAACCATTTCTGCGACGTTGTGAGTAAATACAATTCCTAATAGTGTAAACGAGTCACTCTTTCCAGTCTAAATTCCAGTTTCTGCCAAAACAAATTTAGAGTTTTTTTCTGAGCCTATCCATAATACCTGTGTTTTGTTTACATTTATTTTTAAGCCTGAAAATGAGGCAAATTTACTAAGAATTTCTAATGTCGCCTGTACACATTATTAAGTGCCATCTAATATCAGCGAAGTATCATCAGCGTATTGGGAAATTAGGTATTCTGTATCTCCAATTTGTATTCCTTTTATTTTATTATTATTTCTAATCATTGTTGCCAAAATTTCTGCGCACAGTATAAAAATATAAGGGGAGATGGGATCTCCTTGTCTGCATCCTCTTGAGATATTGAAATAATTTGAAAGGAAACCATTTACAACAACACATGATTGAATGTTATTAAAGAAGGTATTTATCCATCTAGTAATCGATGGTCCAAAGTTAAAGAATAGAAGAATATTTTGAATGAAATGCCAGTCAACAGAATCGAATGCCATTTCAAAGTCAATAAGAAGTAGAATTCCTGGTATATTCATATATTCAGTATAGTCAATGATGTCATATATTAGGCGAGTACACTCACCAATATATCTTTTTGATATAAACCCTTTTTGATCCTCATTTATTATAGAGGGTAGGACTGTTTTTATTCTGTTTGCAATGGTTGATGATCCGATTTTATAGGCTACATTCAGCAATGAAATGGGTCTCCAATTCAGAAGCAAATGTTTGGATTTACCTTTTTGGGGAAAACAGGTTATAATGCCTTGCTTTTGACAATTCTCCTTTCTCGTAAGCTAAATTTAATGATCTTATAAGATACTCGTGAATATTGCACCCAAAAAAATTGAAGAATTCAACAGTGAAACCCGATGAGCCAGGACTTCTTTCATTTTTCATTTTTTTTAAGACTGTTTATTACTTCTTCATATCTTAATTGTCCTTCTAGATTTTCTTGTTGATTTTTTGATAGCTTTGGGACGTCTATGTTTTTAAGCAATTCTGTTAGGTTCGCTTTTTCGCATGGGTTTTTCGTGCATAGGTTATGGTAAAACGATTTAGTTTCAGTTATAAGATCTTCTTTTTTGGTTAGGGTTTCCTTTTAATTGTTTTCAAGTTTATATATTGCTTTGTTTAAAAAGTTTCGATTTTCTAGAGACCGAAAATATTTTGTCGGTTTTTCTCCTTCTTTCCATTTAGCTTTAGATCGTAGTAGTATCCCTTCTGTTTCTTTTTTATTAATAGTCTCTAATTCTCTATTTGCTTCTTTTTATTCATCCTGTAGCTTTGTTTTGGAATCTGTATCATGTGATGAATCTATCTTTATTTCAAGCTGATCTATGTTTTTTTCAAGCGTTTGGCGCATATTTAAATTTTCTTTCTTTTTACAGGATGAATAATTTATTGTGTGTCCTCTGATCATTAACAAAAGCGTTTCAAAGAATAGCTGATCGTTTACTTTGAAGACATATTTCCCTGTTTCGTCTACGTAAGATTTGTATTGTTCTTTGACTTCATGTTTCAGTATTTTGGTTTTTTCCACATATGTTTTATCATAGAGTAAAGAATTGTTGAATTTCCAGTAGCTTTTGCCTCTTTCTATCTCACTGATCTTTAGATTAATCCAAATTATTGAATGGTCAGACCTATATGCTGCGTCAATGCCGGTATCGTGAATTAAACTTTCGAGTTTTTTGGAAACGATAAAGTAGTCAAGTCTTGCCTGTTTGACGGGGGTTTTCTGTCTCCATGTGTATCTCTTGCTATCTAGGTTTTGTTCTCTCCATGGGTCTATTACATCATTTTCTTTCATAAATTCTAACCAGGTTTCTCTAGCTTTTGCATTATTAACGTTTTTATAGTTGAAATAATCCATTTTTATATCTTGTACAAAGTTCCAATCACCACATATGGAGAAGCTGTCGGATTGTAACTCAGCGATAATTGAGATGATTTCATGGTAAAATTCCGGCGTATCGGTGTTTGGTCCGTATATTGTTACTAAAGTAATTGTCTTATCCATAATTTTCAGTTTTAGTGCTACATAGTTTCCATTTACATCATATCTAGAGTCCTCAATGGTAAAATCAAAGCTATCATTAAAAAGTATTGCTGTTCCTCTGGCTTTGCTTTTAAAAGAACTGAAATAACAGTATTTTGATCCCCATTCTTCTTTAATTTTGATTTTCATTTCTTTTGTAAAGTGAGTATCTTGGATACAATATATATGTGCTCTTTTGCTTTTAAATTTGTTGTCTAGCTGTATGACAAACTTTCCCTCTCACGTCGAATTGTGTTCTTTTGTTTTCGCTTTGGCCGCGACAATAATCATTCATTCATTCATACCTTCGTCCAAATAGCTGCCTTCGGAAATATAAACAAAACTGTCTTTCACGAAGGATTATTGAATTGTTGTTGAGTTATGTTTCGGAAAGGGTACGTGAGGAGGTCTGTAGGGTGTAGCCTAACGTATATATTCTGTTTAACTCCTACATATGTAGATTGGACTCACTTGGTTATGAAAATACTTCTTTTCACATTTCCGTATAAGGACAAGTCTGTTCATCTGATCATATTCGCCATGGATGCAGAAAGAGGCGTTATGGTTACTATGGATCTGAAAGACAAGGGGATTTCATGTTATTCGAGAAGTAGTGATAACAGTACTGGTTGATACAGCACTAGGGTTGTGATGACGGTACTAGTACAAGTGGCAGTAATTGACGTGGTTACAACACCTGCAGTGAATGTTGTGGTTGTAGTAGTAGTGGTCACCTCAGTGGAAGTGGTAGCAGTAACAGCTGCATCAGCGATAGTAATACTTACAATACATACGATGCTTCGTATTTGCCTTCAAACAAAACGGAGTAGATGCTTGTATTATTTCACATAGATCTGCAAACTGATAATCAAACTGCTTCTTTAATAACAGTTTATTATGTTATCGTTTTGTGCTAAACAGACAGTGACCCATGACAATTATCGGATATAGATTTGAATTCACGCACAAGGCCACTTAGCGTTGCTCTTTTTGGTAAGAAGGCTGTTGTGTAGACATTCTCTAAATACCACTGGAAACTTCTACACTGGAGTTGTTGACGTAGCTGTAGACGCGCTGAAACATCCCCGTAGTTTACCTGAAAGTCGGCAAATAGATTAGATATGTGTACCTTGATAACGGCTTTTTGTCTTTCTGAATAATTGTAAGCCTGCACACCTAGGATCAAGCTGCCATTTCCATAGCTATATTTGTTTTGAGTACATGTATTTTTTTTCTTTTCTTTTTTTATTTACAGTGATGTTCAAAACCGGCACAGGTATCTGAAACGGACATAAAATATATAAAGACTTCCCGTAAGCTGTTTATTTAATTTCCAGAAACTGTCGTTTTGCGTGATTTTTCCAACTTTAGAACTTTCTCTGTAATTCTGCATGACAACCTATAGTTGCGTCACGTGGGGTGTGAGTTTATAAATAAAAAAATATTGAAAACAGTAATCATGCTTCAGATATCCTTGCATGAGGTAATTCCAAAATAGTATATTAGAAATACTTGGTGTACCTCTCATTTACAACTGTCCAGTATATAATGATGCATCGCATACATGGTTTATGACAACAAAAATCAGTTCAGTTTAATTGCTCTCTGTACACAAACATAATATAGAAACTGATGTTTATGTTCAGATCTAACTTGCATTTTCTGGCATCACGCATTTGTCTTCTGCTATGGTGGGGAAACACTGACGATTGAACTCACGTCTTATATATATATATATGACGCACGCACACACGCACACACATTGTAACGTGGCAGTGTTGTTCGTTGTGTTTCAGTGTTCCAAGTGTCCTGCACTATGCCCATTGGGCAGTGGTGTACGCTATATTTCAACTCGTGCCATATTGAGACAGAGTTCTGTACTACAGGATACTACAACACTATGGGTCAGTCAAGAATATTCTCACCCAGCGAGTTGCTGAATCGTCTGGAGTGTTTTTCTAAGGTATATAAGGCCTCTCATCTCACATTACATCGCAAGTTCCAAGGAGTCCAGCAATAGGGTGAACCTCAGGATTGTTTCGGCAACTTGACCATTATTGCAGTGAAGTGTGTATTACCAATACTGTCGTTATCTGCTTATTTTAAGTTTAATCTCCTGCCATATATATGATGGTTTTGTTCCCAGTAACATATTGTAATTCATATTGTCTGCTGTCGGCCAAGTTTTTATATCTATAATCGTAGATGAAAAGCATTGCCTATTATCTCTCACCATGTGTATAGAGTGTGAATGTGTGAGCGAGTGTGGTGTCCTTGTCTCATGTAAAAAAAGACCACAAATACTCAGAAAGTTTTTTCTTCGTGTTTTGGTGTGTGCAATGGGGCTCCTGCTACCCTGGGCAAGAGCTCCTATTTGCAACAGGGCTTTCTGAAATAAAAAGTTAATCAAAAACAATTCTGTCTTTATCACTGTTTTATATTATACTGCCTTGTGGTTAAAGCGCTCGCTCGTCACGCTGAAGACCCAGGTTCAATTCCCCACATGGGTACAGTGTGTGAAGCCCATTTCTGGTGTCCCCCGGTGTATTATTGCTGGAATTGTACTAAAAGCGGCGTAAAACTAAACTCACTCACTATTCTGCCTTTGAATTTGAACTGCCACTAAAAATACCTTTTTAGAGATTTGGATTAAGTTGTGAACTTAGTTAATCTTAGAATACAATTGTTGATAATAACACACTATTTTGTTGTTTCTTGGTTTTACACCAAGTTCTTTTACGGATTGATTTCCGGTGAACTACCGAAGGTGGAAAGGGAAATCCACTACAAGCTTTTATTGGCTTTACTCTCAATACAAAAATACCGTGTAGTTAGTAATTAAATAACGTGGCTTGACTGTAAAGTCTAATATTACTGCGACCTCCAATACGCTCTGTTAATAGGACTACATGTACTGCAAGTTACTCGCCAGTTTCCTTCCCGACACCCTGGAGTAGAAGTGCTTGTACTCGTCCAGCCACACAGCCGCTGTCCTCAGCGTGTTACGTGTCCACTTGCCGGTGTTGGCGCCACCACTGTTTGGGTTCCTTGACCGAAAGATGTGGCCAACAACAGAACAAGGTATCAGCTCGATTGATCCTCCACACATCCAGATCTGCAACAGACATGTAATATATATTATACCACTGATCAAGAAACCTCAGCTGGATTCAAACAACCTAAAAAATTACAGACCAGTCTCCAACTTGCCCTTTGCTGCTCAGGTCATGGAGAGAGTGGTAGCGTCAAGGCTTCATGATCACATCATAAGAACTGGGAAAGCAGAAACGTTGCAGTCTGCATACCGATGTCATCATAGCACGGAAACGGCTCTTGTGCGTGTGCAGAGTGAATTGCTGCAGGCAATTGATTCAGATGGTGCGGCAGTGTTGGTGTTGCTCTATTTGACACAATTGACCAGTCCATTCTTCCCAACAGATTGAATGAGAGATGTCAGGACGATTTCAGGCTGTGAGAGTCAATGGGCAAATGTCAGAGAAAGTTAGTTCCACAGAGTTCTGTACTGGGACCAGTCTTGTTCACTATCTACACATCACCTCTCGGGGACATTGCTCGCGCCAATAATCTCTCGTTCAATCACTACGCTGGTGACACCCAGCTGTATCTGGCCTTCAAGCCCTCCAACAGAACAGCAGTAGAGGATACATATCGTTGTTTGATGAACTGTATCAAGGACATCAATGATTGGATGACCCTAAACTTTCTCAAGCTCAACAGTGAGAAGACGGAACTGCTGATTCTCTCTTCAAAGCCAACGAGAGGCAAACTTGCTCTGTCCACCTTTGAAATTGGAGGCTGCATCATTGAACCAAGCAAAGAAACACGAAATCTGGGATTTGTATTTAACTCATGTATGTTTGCAGAGTCTCATGTAAACAAAGTATGCAGACATGCATATTTTAGTATCCGAAACATTGCTCAAATACGTCGATTTGTAAATCTAAAGATCGTAACATCTCTTGTTCAGTGCTGTGTTGTGTTAACGAAACTTCATTGGTTGAAGGTGGCGGACAGAATCAATTATAAAGTGCTCCTTTTAACCTTCAAAGCAAGGACAGGCCTAGCCCCTGTGTATCTCCAGGAACTCCTCCAGGAATAGAAGCCCGCGAGGTCTCTTAGATCCATGGGACAAGGCATGCTGTTTGTTCCACACGCAAGGACCACCACCTATGGAGATCGATCCTTCACCAGATCAGCTCCACGACTCAGGAATGATCTGCCATTAAAACTGAGACTTATAAATAACTTGGCCACTTTTAAAACCAATCTCAAGTACTCACCTTTTCTCAAAGACATAAGACTAGACCGAGTGGACATTGCTGATACATGTGACATGCATCCTCTCAAAGCGCTTTTGAGCAGTTATACTGACTGGATTCTTGCGTTATATAAGTTCTTAGTTGATGATGATGATATATATGATGGTTGTATTTTAGTTACGTTATGGTGTGCCTGCGTGCCTGTGAGAGGTAAGCCTTGAAAATGTGATATTCAGGTTGCTAGTCTTGAGATTCCAGCTACTCAGTCCCACAACGATACACTGCTAATGGACGTCCCTCCGTCCACATGGCCTCGTGTCACGCTCGATCATACAATTTGTACAGCTGAATTCTATTTTGATCCTAAACAGACCCGGTTTCCAGTATGAATATTTAAAAATATCATTTAAAATTCCTTGACATTTTTCTTTACCATGCTGTGATGTAAATCTACGAATAAGACTACATAAAGACAATTGACTGTCCTTGCAATTTGTGTTAAATGGAACAAAAACATAATTATTTTGCTGCGTTATATTTGTATATTTGAGATAACATTCACATGTTATTATAATACATGGAGACTGTTCCATTTTGTATACCATTGTGAACAAAAACAAATTAATATCCAAGCATTCACTGGTTTAAACCGAAGTACCAATGCTCAATCAATGACGTTATTAAATATAAGAACAACGCTCAGTCACGACTTTATATGACTCATTCGCTATGAATCATTCACCTATTCTACTGTTCAGAACATTACTGATTAAAAGTATGATCACACAGTGTAAAAGAAAATGATATTTTTGCCTATTAGTAACTTCCAGTGAGATAAATAAATAAGATTTAAATTATATATATCGCCCGCCCTTTCGTTCTTGAAATAAACTCGACAGATGAGCAATATGTTGTGGCCGTAACGATCCAGGAGCTCGACCAAGTGGTGGTTGTGGAATTGGGTTTAACGTCGTGCTTGAGAATATTTCGCTCATATGACGACGTGCATGCGTGTGTATGTGTATGTGCGGCTGCTTGTACTAGCCCAGACTGAAGCTGGTGTTATAGTGCTAGCCCACTGAGATACCATGCCGCAGTGAAGCATGAATACCCCACTCAGACACATTATACTGACTCCGAGCCGACCAGTCCTTGTTGTACTCATTAATGCCGAGCGCCAGGCAGGGACCAACAAGTACCATATTTTAACGTCTTTTGGTATGACACGGTCGGGGATCGAACCCGCGACCTTCCGCACTCCGGGCAGACGCTCTAACCACTACACCACGGAGGCGGTCCTGGACCAAGTAATGACCACGGATCAAGACAGGTGTGCAAAAATGTGACCTGACCAATGTCAATATATGTCGAGAATATGTCACTTGATATAAAAGGGCGCGCACCCCATGTTTACGGAGCACACTAAACATTCTGATGTGAAATCGTATCTCCCAGCTGGCCACAAAACAAACGCAAATTATTTCATAATAATTGTTTGCATATTGTTGCATGTTAAGTACACAAGTAAACAGCTAACATTTTTGACCTGCAAAACATAATGTTAATTATTTGTGTGTGGTTTTGATTCTCATATGATTATTATCAAAAAATATATCGCCAACCCCTTTTCTGTTGGATATTGTTAGGTGTGGATTTGGTTAACTTGAATAAGTAGTTAATCCAGTTAGCTAGAGTGCAGACAAAGCAGGAAATACACAGCCACTCTTACGGTATTATCTGCATGTTGTGATTTGTGGATAGGCTGGCCGCGTGATCTTTGTGTTCGGGTTTCTTTCTGTGGAAGGACTCGCACTTGACAATTAGAACTGGTGTTTTCCATGGACATGTACTCAAATAGTTTGTAGACAGCAACGACACTTTACAAGATTTGAAGTCTAATGTGAAGCAGGACAACATAGTGACTGTGGGAAGCAAGGAAGACATGACCTTGATGACATACACTTACAGTTCGTTCAGGACCCATGAACTTCCACCCATCTTCCAGCATAAGGGAAGTGGGGTTTTTTAAAACAGTATCTGGGTTTACCGTCAGGTTAAAAGTGAGAAACCTGAAACGGAACTTGATACTGGATTGGCGTTTTCGATTATCTCTGCAGACAAATATCAGAAGAAATTCAGTGACATAACATTGAACATAACAAGTGACCTGATGATGTCCTATACCCAAGAACCATATATGAGAAGAAACCCTTGATGTGAGTGTCGAGTGTCAAGAAGTATATTACAACAGGGCCACCACTCTCAAGGGGGTCGTGATTGAGGCAGATTTAACGAGAATGCTAAAGTCACAAACTAGGTTGGAGAACATGCAACACAAACATCGTCAAGAAGCCACCAGTTCTATATCCCATATCGTATAATGGGTAGGTTTCACGGCAGGATAAAGCAAGCAGATACAAACGGTATCCCAGGGCTGATACACTGATAGAAATGCAAATATTCAAAGTTCAAGTTTGTATTACTTTCAGTGTTTATAAATAAAAATGGTATCCCTTGTCAGTCTGTGATGGAGTCTGAAACATGGAGAAACTACAATGATAATTGTTATTATTATCAAAATATTAGATTAAATATTGAAGATCAGTATCTAAGTGGGACGTAGCTAAGACGATTTACAATTTTGGAGATACAATTGAGGAGGATACGTGCTTGTAAACTCTCTGTTGACCTATGCTGAATAAGGCCTTTCCCATATTTGCCCCTATACTACATTTATCAACAAAAGGCCCAATCATTTCAATACATCGCAATGACAGGGCTACTGCCAAACATGATAAAGCTACCTGCGTGCGCTGAAAAGTCGAATTACCATGTGAAAGTAACTTCACAATTAGTACTAGTCAAACAAAGTTTTATTTTTTACTTTTGCTACATTTGGAGCAACGTAAGTTACAGTGACTTCTCTTGTGTATAACGCTTCACACAGAGTGTACATCTGAATTTGCTACGTGTATGGAAGCATACGTATGGCGTGAAAGACACGCGTTAAGTCGTGACCCTTGGTACTAATTTGTCTGTCCGCACACAAGACTACGTATTGAGCTATCGAAACAGTACTATGGTATTTGGATTGGGTAAGGTCCTTTTCGGCAAAGATATAAGTTAGTGGGGGTTAACTGAAATTCTGTCAAGAACTATATCTCAGTTTACAAACTGGTGATTGAGTGCATGTACTGAAAGTGTAGTTTTGGAGATAGTTGTGTTGCATGCAACCTTGCTGGCAGAATGTAGTTTTAAGAATGTCATGAGACATTTGTTTCTATGAATGTTTTGAAATGTTCAAGCATTTCAATTTTAAAGGGCCAACTAATAAAGATATTGCATCAGCCTTACAGTGTTCCGTCAAATGTGCATTAATAGGTGTAGTGTCATATCACTAATTTTCGACCATGCTCACACCCACACATTGCCAGTGCATATGGTATACACCCTGAATCCAAGGTTCAACTTTAGAAACCTCCCCAAGTCCACATGTGGTTTGAATTTGCGTCCACGACTCGGTTATGACTAGCGAACATCTTGATCCGGAGTAGCAGGCACAGATCAATGCCTTAACAATTCAATGTAAGGAGATATATAGACTCCTCCTCGGGGCATGACCTAACCATTTCTGCTGGGGGTCTATATCACCTGGAGTACGTCATTTGGTACTGTGTTTAAGTGTTAATCAGTCGCCCTAGCCGTGACAGATGTTTCCACAGGACGTTTTACACGCAATTCTCAGTTTCGAGGTGGGGTACCGACTGTTTTCAGTGCGACTACATCTATATCTCGTGAGAGCCTTCCTTGATTCAGGTGTTGTTGCCTTTCATGCCATATCCGACATTAGTTGATCATGTTTGGGTTCTCTGTCCAGAACATTCTGTAATGTGTAACCCTCATCTAGATTAGCAGGAATTTTGTCCATCAACGAAATTTCGTGGCTAAACAAGAAATCTCACATGGTTTCGATAAAACGACTTTCCTTTCTACACGCAGCCCAGACAGCGAATGAGACTTCTCCCAGGAAACGCTGCCTAGTCGAACCAAACAAGATTTTTCCAGAGAATATGAAGTCTCCCCAACACTGCAGCCTTCTGCATTACCCAGAGTGTCAGAAGGGCTGTGCTCCCGGTGGAGAACCCGGGCACCCTCCTGATCTGCGCCAAGAGATCAGGAGGTACCAAACCAAGGGCACCGAGAACAATGGGGAGCTTGACGACAGTGTGCTTGGGATGCAAGCGAGACATTTCAAAGGCGAGGTCCGCATACTTAGTATGCTTTTCCTGAATCTTGCAAATCACATTGGTGTCTAAAAGGACCGAAAATTCAATGATATATATAAATTCATTGGCTTTATCAAAACGGACAGGATCAGGTTTGTTGGCTGGAATTCTTCTGAGGCTGTATATAGGCCTATCCCAGAGAAGTTTGAAAGCATTTTCCATGACGTCCTGGACATGTTCAGGGTCGTACCATGGATGGACCTCGGAGTCAAAGCTACAGGCATGTCGCAGACGGTAGTAAAAGCAACGAGCCATGCCATGATGTCGTTTAAGATATGATGCTTGTGCCAAGGAAGGGCATCCACTGACAAGGTGTTGGACAGTCTCTGTGAATTCATTGCATAGTCGACATTTCATATTGATATTCTTTTTAAGAATCACATTTAGGCGATTGCGAGTGGGAAGTGACTGGTCCTGAGCAGCAAAAAGGAAGCCCTCAGTTTCACGTTTAAGACCAGCCGACTTCATCCAGGCTAAGGAGTCGGTGGGATTGCTATTCTGTTCCTCACACTGCATGTACAGACGATGCAATGGCTTCTCAGAAAGCTTCTCCACGAAAGACTGACTCTGGGCAGAGTTGGTGAAGGACTTCACCTGGTTTACTCCCATCGCTGTACCGTCCAGCAGTATATCGCCATCAGCAAAGTCAACCTCAAATGTCAGATTCTGTCCAACAACCTTGGCACGCTTAAAATAGCTGTGGAATTCCTTGCTTTCATCATGCGTCTTCACATGCATCACCAGAGGATCATCCGATAAATAAATTTGTGCAAAAGTACACAATAAAATTCTATCATGAAGGGCCTCCACATTAATCAAATCCCGACCTCCATAATTGATAGGCATATATAAACGGTTAAGAGAGGAACGAGGGTGGCGGGCTCTGTTATCAGACATGATCCTTCTGGTCAGGCGGTCAAGACTCTGGATGTCTTGTTATGTCCAATCAACCACTCCAAACGAATAGGAAAGGACTGGCACAGCAAAAGTATTGGTGGCTTTGACCTTGTTTCGAGCATTTAGTTCTGAGCTCCAGATTTTCTTTAAGCGAGATTTGTACTCGGCGAGGTTTGTCTTGAATTTGGGCACTCTGGAGCTTGTCTCGAACTTGCATTCCAAGATAGGTGCAGGCCTGATCTTCCACAAGATGCTCAATAACTCCTCCCCCCTGTAACTTCACCGATCCACCATTAACTACCTTGCCACGTTTCAAATGAAGAGTATTACCTTTGTCGAGTCACAATGTCATGCCAATATCATTAGAAAAAGACTCGTCAAGAAGAACCTGTTCTTTCAAAATGGTATCTCCTCTGGCAAGGACTGACTGACTGAGTTGGTTTTACGCTGCTTTTAGCAATATTCCAGCAATATCACGGCGGAGGACACCAGAAATGGGCTTCACACATTGTACCCATGTGAGGATTCGAACCCGGGTCTTCGGCGTGACGAGCCAACGCTTTAACCACTAGGCTACCCCACCGCCCCTCTGGCAAGGAGCTCGATGTCATCCATGTAAAGGAGATGAGTAAGCGGTGTTGGGGATCTGTGCTGAGGAGGTCTGGGATGGTAGCCTCTCCTTTCTGTTGAGCAGAAAGCTCAAAGGATTTAGAGACAAACAAAAAAGCAAAGGACTGAAGGAGTCCCCCTGGAAAATTCCCCTTCTGATTGGAATCGATTCCGAAGTCTGCACCTGCCCTTTCGAGTACATCTCAAGTTGAGTCGACCAGCAACTCAATAAAGACTTGAGTAAATCAAGTAGTCGCCCAGGGAGGTCAATACAACGAAGAGACTTCAGAATCCATTCATGAGGGACAGAGTCGTATGCTTTCTTGTAGTCAATCCAGCACATGGAGAGGTTGCGGAGATATGTTTTAGCCTCTTCCAAAATCATTATTTGTACAAGAAGTTGATCCTTGCAACCCCAACATCCCTTTCACGCTCCATTCTGCTCTCTGTAAATTATATCACTAGCAGAGCAGTATGATGACACGAGGTTTGTCAAACACCATGTGAATAATTTGTATTGTGTATTCAAACATGTGATAGGGCGGAAGTTTTTGGGATCAGTCAAGTCTTTTTTGGGGGGAAGGAGTATTGTGCGACCTTTGCAGAACCATTGAGGAACATCACCTGTGTCCACGAGAGAATTGAAACAGTGAAGTAATGGTGTTTGGACACAGGGGAATAGTTTCCAGTACCGGTTTCGAATGCCATCAGGCCCTGGAGCTGTATTAGATTTGGACTTTTTGATGACACATTTTAGGCAATCTGGTGAGATGTAACAGACAAACGACCTAGTTACTTTCTCATGCATTGCATGGTCATAATCGCGGACCCATGGTGCCTCAAGGTTACAGTCGCCGGGTACAGACCAGAACTGTTTCCAGAACCTTTCATTGGCATCCATGGGAGGCCGTTCATCATGCTCACCATCACCATTTGTTTTAAGTTGCCTGTCGAAGTGTTTTTCATTATTTCTGAAAAGTTTATTTTGTTTGATGGATTTAGTTTTCTTTTCCCATTTTCTCTTTTTTCAGTCCAAACCTTTGTTTTTGCCTTTAGGGAATCGGCAATTTGAAGAAGTATCTTTTCTTGGGTTGTCTTATACTGTAATTCTAATTTTCTATTTATATAGCGCACATATCCAGGCAACTAGTGCGTGTTCAAGGCGCTGGTATTTTTTCCCTCGATCATTGGATGTCAATCTCAATGGCACGTCGTATTATCAATCTCAACTCCCTGGGGAGTATACAACTCTTGCAGCCACTAGGCGCTCCGAGTTAGTGTGGCCTTATCATCCTAACGAGGTACCCATTCACAGCTGGGTGGACTGGGACATACAGTCTGTGGCCACCATCTGGTCATATACCAACGGATTCGTGGGTTCTTTTAAGTGCACAAGGTTGTGTACTGCAGGGCCCGGTTGTTCAAAACTCGGTTATCTTAACACTCGGATAACTCTTAACCGACTGTTAAATCCTTAACCCGCCGTTAGCTAACCGAACGTTAAAAGAGCGTTGCACAGTCCATGTTTAACACTGCCGTTTACTAACGTATCCTCAACCACTTGGAGAAAACTCCCACTCGCATAAAATCGGAAGGCAATTAAAACTTGTTGCTCAAGTGTAAGTGTCCGCGATTTGTTGGTCTTTTAAGATCGTCTCTTAAAGTATCCACCAAATACTCGATAGACCTCCTTCCAAACCTGTAACGCAGACGCAGTTCTCTGTCCGAATAGCCTAGAATGTTTAAATCGTAAGCTCTATAAACTTTCTCTTGTCCTTGGTTCTTTAACGGCACCATGAACGCAGCATTCGGTTGAATGATCAACGCCATCTTGCCGATGTTAAACAACCCGGTTAACTATTTAGCGGCGGTCCGTAGGTGTGATAACTTTAACGCCAAGATAACGACGGGTTAAAGATAACCGGGTTTTGAGAAACGCTTTAACCACTTGGTTAACTTTAACGGCCGGTTAAGAGTATTTAACCAGTGGTTAAAAGATAACCGAGTTTTGAACAACCGGGCCCTGTACATTAGGGATTGTGACAACACTGAAAGAGTCTGCACACAAAGTTCACTCCACGGCTTTTACACCCGGTCACAGGTGGACACGATCCCGACACCTCAACCTGGCTGGATCACTAGCCTGGCGCCTTGGCCAGCTCGCCCACCGCGCCCCCCTAAAGTAGTACTTGTGAAGACTTGAAAGTAGACAAGTGCTCCAGTATGAAAGTGCCCCAATGTAGCAACCTGACTCAGTTCTACGTATACGGTGGTAAAATGTGGAATCCGATTTCGTAAATTTTAAGTAAGATTTAAATAAGAATTTTGCTATATCGGTGCTAAGATCGCACCCTCAGAACATGTACATGAAAACGATAGTTAACCGCTGGTACAAAGTACATTTGGTAACCAGCTCAGGACAAAAATAAATAGATTCTATGTCAAGATATAGCAACATCTTAAAATGGTTAGCCATCTTTCTGAAAAAGCATTTGTTTTGCAAATGATATTCTCATGCTTAATAGAATATGCTATAAACCACATATCACCATGCACTGTGTTTAATTGTACCCTGGTCCACGAGACCTCAAACATTGAATAAACTGTTAGTCCGTCCGTCATACCATTTGGAATAATTTGGACAGTTTACTTGCTTAACGTTTTTAAA
Source organism: Haliotis rubra (assembly GCF_003918875.1). NCBI lineage: Eukaryota > Metazoa > Mollusca > Gastropoda > Lepetellida > Haliotidae > Haliotis > Haliotis rubra. Next base: position 251,432 of record NW_025767204.1, on the reverse strand, counting down.
TGTTAGAAGTAAAATGTTTCCATTACATTTCCGCAGATAGAAATGATTAGGAAATTGTACAATTTCAAATGTTTTGCACACTTTTGGTGTACATGAGATAAAATTTGCAACTGTGCGCATGGCTATTTAGAGAAACACACACCAAACAAATGAGTTGTGCGCCTTTGTGTGTCCTTTCAAAACCATATATAGGCAGAAATGCTCAATCAAACCGGAAGAAATATATTGGAAATATAAGGACATTTAACTAATTGCTTTTGCGAGAGCTCGGCATCACGACAGAGTCTGTATATAAAGTCACAGCTCATTAACCTGGACAAAGTACACCAGCGGGGAACATTTAATTGTTTGTGGCCACTTGAAGTTTACTCTAAACTTATTTGCAACTTTGCAACTATTTTTCTTTAAATGCAAACTTTAAGTGTTTGTTTTGTTTGTTGTTTAACGCCGCAATCAGCAATAGCGTTTTGTCGGCGGAAACATTAAGAGCTTACTTTTATTGACAACTCAAAGACATACCCAGTCTAAGTAAACTTAGGCTCAGCATTATTCGTTACACTGCTATGCAGAGACTCAGTATAAGCAGTGTAACGAGTAATACTGAGCCTAAGTTTACTTAGAATGAAGATATACCCAGATAATATTTGAATTAGCAGTTTGCCAGTGATATAGCGTTCACATAATTTGCAGGCTTCCGTTTTAGAATAACAATTGATATTCACGATTTTATTAAGTTATGGGTTTTTTTCATTTTTCAACATGCGAATGTAACTAGGAGATTAGGGTTTTAGAATTCGTGTCCCTCCTTGTACGAGCCATATCCGCTCTGCATCACTGGGCCGTTAGACATGCCAGTAATCTGGCTAATAGAACCCCATTATCTTCCCTTCAACGAAACCCTTTCTGCAATGCAAAAGTCCAAAGTGAAGCAAGTCTAGACTTGCTATGAATCTGAATCTCCGAGCTCAGTTCAGGGACTAGTTACTTTCAGGGGGAGACAAGAGTTTTGCCTGCTGTCGACACACGCCAGCAGAAAGACAACAAGCTTGTAAAACAGAGTGAACTTGACATGATGACTTATTTTGCGATTTTCAATCCTGAACAACCAAACCACTCTTAGGTTGACAAAACCAACATCACTTTTTCAAAATTGCTATATTCAAAACGTCAAATAAGGAACAAACTTTATGGATGAACAACTTCTTTATTCGGAAGATACAAAACGTCGCATCTTCCGAATAAAGAACTTGTTCATCCATAAAGTTTGTTCCTTATCTGATTCACCAACTTCTAAACATGCCACTCAAAGAAGTTAAAATGTAGAAAAACACAGCTCTAAGTACCTACTAGCAATGTAGCTTCTAGCAGGTTGCAACACAAATATTTGTACGGATCTTTTGTTCTTTACTGAATGCAGGGTCCTGTATTCAAGAACATACTGCATTGAATAATGCACGGAAACATCTCGCGTATTGCAATGATGTCGTCGGTTAACCTCCAGTAAACCAGGAGAGAGTAATAATATATGGCATAACCTAAAACACTATCAAACCCCAATATGAATAACAACATTCAACTAAACGCATGGCGTGTCAAATTAAATCTGGAGCCCTTTTCTCCCACTTACATTTTGTCTAAAGTACTGACAACGGAAGTGATTAAGCTGGTGATCAAGTGGAAACGTGTCAGCTTGCATAACAATGATATGCTTTGCCAGGCCCACATGGGTAGAAGCTTAATGAAGTCATAAGAACCTTGGCGTTAAAGCATTTGTGAAAATAACACAATGCGAACACAGTATATCACATAGAAGAACATTCTGTGATCAGCTTGTTTTAGTACTGATATAGTGAATATAGAAATACTGTTCAATACATTCCCATGATATCGGGAAGGATACATACGTTTCTGAGGCTTGAAAACATTTGAACATTTCAAAATTTACAAATTTTTACCGACCTAAAGAAATATTCATATTACCAACCCAAGTATACTTTGATAAGATTTGGAAAGCATCTATTACAATTGAAAGGAATCTATTGGAAATGTCTACAAATCCGGTCATGAAAAAAGTGCTTTCGCAAACGGCACTATACGCTGAGCATATGATTCAAAGATGCAGCTTCATATGAAGTAAGCGTCAGGAAATACCGGGAAACGTACGCAAGTCCGGTCTTAGCATGTATTTCCTTCAGTATTTACGTTCATTTCAATAGTGTTCTGACCCCGTAAACATGGGGTGCGCGCCCTTTTATATCAAGTGACATATTCTCGACATATATTGACATTGGTCAGGTCACATTTTTGCACACCTGTCTTGATCCGTGGTCATTACTTGGTCGAGGACCGCCTCCGTGGTGTAGTGGTTAGAGCGTCCGCCCGGGGAGCGGAAGGTCGCGGGTTCGATCTCCGACCGCGTCATACCAAAAGACGTTAAAATATGGTACTTGTTGCGTCCCTGCCTGGCGCTTGGCATTAATGGGTACAACAAGGACTGGTCGGCTCGGAGTCAGTAAAATGTGTCTGAGTGGGGTATTCATGCTTCACTGCGGCATGGTAACTCAGTGGGCTAGCACTATAAAACCAGCTAAAGTCTGGGCTAGTACAAGCAGCCGCACATACACATACACACACATGCCCGTCGTCATATGAGCGAAATATTCTCAAGCACGACGTTAAACCAAATTTCACCTCACCTCAATAGTGTTCTATGAGGTTTCTAATGACGAGCAGGGAGCCAATTGCAGTCTGAGAATAGAAACACAATATCAAACGACTGAAGGTAAGCAATAACGTCACAATCGTCACACATTTTATGAACAACGACAACAATGACAAATTTTTATCGTTACCAAAGCTTGAGTTAATTTCCACTTTGTGTGAAAGATTCTGGCCCTGGGCGGATTGTTATCCTATGGTAGCCACCAAGCTGTGAGAGAACTTCTTAAATGTCGTAATGATTAGTTAAAACTATTCGACCAGGCCTCTATCGGGTTTGACCCCGCGAAGTATCTCTTGTTCCAAGGTACGAGAACACAACAGAAACTGCACCAGTGCACACAATTTCAAAATGATCGCATTCGTGGTGTTCCAATTGTGAATATCCCTTTCATATCTGGTAGTAGACCACCAGCTCCGGGATCCGGCTAAGGTCATCTGCATTTCTCAATTGCCTAGCTACTCTAGGGAATGTAAGTTATATTAAGCCTTTTTCAGATAGAAATATTTTCCTTACAATTAAGCTTTTTAAGGTTTTACCGTTAATCGAATGGTTAAGTCATAGTAGGACGGTGAACAAAATATGCCACGTCGCTTGTAGAAATGGTGCGCAATGCTAATGCATGCCATGACTTTAAGCGTACACGGAGCCTTTCCCAGACAAGCTTCCCATTTCCCCGAACACCTGAAGAAAACTATGATTTTTTAGACAATAATGTTTTGCAGCACAAGTTTCCCCTGGGGTCCTCTTTATGTGGCCGATACTCGAGACAGAGTCTTCTGTTGCGTTGACGTTTTGAATTGACTGTAGTATACACACACGTTCCTTCATCCACTTACCCGAAATGATATTTCCACATTCTCAGCTCCCCAGAACGACATCCCATCATCATACGTTCCAATATGAAAGAAGAAGTCCCTATCTATTGCAAACAGTCCTCCTGGCATGGTAGGACTCCTGAATAAAAAAGACCATCCGCGATTATTCGATCTTCCCTTTTAAAAAGTACGAATACTACTTACATACCACAGATGTATTTCGACGTTTACAAATATATAACATATTTAAACACGTTTTATCTTACAATAAAATTTGTCTGCAAGTGTATCAAACGCACTTTCTGGAATTCCATGTGCCTTCGGAGAAGGACGCCTATGTATCCTGGCATCCATTACACAATTTCTCACATATCGATTGTGTTTAAATGCAAAATATATCTCAAGAGGTGGACATGGGCAAATGCACTTTCACATACCTGGCGAAGAGGTATTTTCTACTGATTTCCCTTGGAAAGAGGTACTTTCTACGCACATCACTGGGAAAAAGGTACTTTCTACACACATCACTGGGAAAGAGGTACTTTCTACAGAGATCCCTGGGACAGAGGTACTTTCTACTGATATCCCTGGGACAGAGGTACTTTCTACACACATTCCTGGGACAGAGGTACTTTCTACTGATATCCCTGGGACAGAGGTACTTTCTACTGATATCCCTGGGACAGAGGTACTTTCTACACACATCCCCGGGACAGAGGGAATTGTCACAGACATTCCTGGGACAGAGGTACAAGAGGTACAAGCAATACTGGGCCGTATTTCACATAAATAAACGTGTACGTACTTTACCGGGGAGATGGGTGTTGCTCTGTCCTCAAGACGAGGAGTTTCCCAAGTGTATACCAACGACCAGGTAAATATTCCAACTTGAAGAACTTTAGCATCAACATTTGTCTTGAAGGCAAACGTTTTGCGATCAATTCCGGGTATGGCAGGCCAGACAACTCTTGTTGAATTCATACGTATTCTCATCAGCAGGGGAGGTAACCAGTCTGGTGTAAAAAAAGCAAAAGGTTTTATTAACAGAAAATTCAGTTCAAAGAAAGGCACAAAAATAGCATTCGTCTGTGATCACTTGGTGAAGGCGCTGTCTAAACGAAAATACTGACTGGATTGTGATATGTTTGGTGTTCTCAATAATTTTTTCAAGCTTTGATCATATTACGATCTTGATGTTAACAACGACTGGTAGCCGCCAATAAATTAATAATATCAGGGGCAGTAACTTCCTGCAAACATTAATATCAGCGGCAGTAACTTCGTGCAAACATTAATATCAGCGGCAGTAACTTTCTGCAAACATTAATATCAGCGGCAGTGACTTCCTGCAAACATTAATATTAGCGGCAGTAACTCCACGATAAACTTAATATCAGCGGCAGTAACTTCCTGCAAACATTAATATCAGCGGCAGTAACTTCCTGCAAACATTAATATCAGCGGCAGTAACTTCCTGCAAACATTAATATCAGCGGCAGTAACTTCCTGCAAACATTAATATCAGCGGCAGTGACTTCCTGCAAACATTTATATTAGCGGCAGTAACTCCACGATAAACTTAAAATCAGCGGCAGTAACTTCCTGCAAACATTAATATCAGCGGCAGTAACTTCCTGCAAACATTAATATCAGCGGCAGTAACTTCCTGCAAACATTAATATCAGCGGCAGTAACTTCCTGCAAACATCAATATCAGCGGCAGTAACTTCCTGCAAACATTAATATCAGCGGCAGTAACTTCCTGCAAACATCAATATCAGCGGCAGTGACTTCCTGCAAACATTAATATCAGCGGCAGTAACTTCCTGCAAACATTAATATCAGCGGCAGTGACTTCCTGCAAACATTAATATCAGCGGCAGTAACTTCCTGCAAACATTAATATCAGCGGCAGTGACTTCCTGCAAACATTAATATCAGCGGCAGTAACTTCCTGCAAACATCAATATCAGCGGCAGTAACTTCCTGCAAACATTAATATCAGCGGCAGTAACTTCCTGCAAACATTAATATCAGCGGCAGTAACTTCCTGCAAACATCAATATCAGCGGCAGTGACTTCCTGCAAACATTAATATCAGCGGCAGTAACTTCCTGCAAACATCAATATCAGCGGCAGTGACTTCCTGCAAACATTAATATTAGCGGCAGTAACTTCCTGCAAACATCAATATCAGCGGCAGTGACTTCCTGCAAACATTAATATTAGCGGCAGTAACTTCCTGCAAACATTAATATCAGCGGCAGTAACTTCCTGCAAACAATAATATCAGCGGCAGTAACTTCCTGCAAACATTAATATCAGCGGCAGTAACTTCCTGCAAACATCAATATCAGCGGCAGTAACTTCCTGCAAACATTAATATCAGCGGCAGTAACTTCCTGCAAACATTAATATCAGCGGCAGTAACTTCCTGCAAACATTAATATCAGCGGCAGTAACTTCCTGAAAACATCAATATCAGCGGCAGTGACTTCCTGCAAACATTAATATTAGCGGCAGTAACTTCCTGCAAACATCAATATCAGCGGCAGTAACTTCCTGCAAACATTAATCTCAGCGGCAGTAACTTCCTGCAAACATTAATATCAGCGGCAGTAACTTCCTGCAAACATCAATATCAGCGGCAGTGACTTCCTGCAAACATTAATATTAGCGGCAGTAACTCCACGATAAACTTAATATCAGCGGGTTTAACTTCATGAAAGCATTTGGTTCAGCAGATTCACTTGTGGAACAGGGATGCTAATGAAAACCATGGCTAACACATACGCACACTTAACCGATCTTTGAAACTGAGTACAAAGTTCATAATGCGCTAAAGTTATTATGCCTTTACTTGCATGTGACATGTAACTGTTGGTCTTGATTCGTTTATTTTCACGTTGGTTTCACGTAGCGTTCAGGAATGCATTCACACGTGAGAGAGTTGGCCTTGGACCGCAACATGCAGCAACTTCTGTTAGTTATAGCATAACATAACATAGCATAACATAACATAACATAACATAACATAACATAACATAACATAACATAACATAACATAACATAACATAACATAACATAACATAACATAACATAACATAACATAACATAACATAACATAACACAACATAACATAACATAACATATAACATAACATAACATAACATATGCCTTACTTGTGGTGCATTCTATGTGTGAGTCGAGGAATGTTAAGATTTTCCCTGAAGCGAATTTAGCTCCCAAAATCCGTGCCCGCATCAGTCCTTCTGGTTGCACATTCCTGAGGATCTTCACTTTCGGAAATTTCTTCATGTAAATCTCAAGGGGTTTCTTTAGATTTTCTGTCAGGAGAAAAGACTGATATCACATTTGCTAATGAGAGTAACTATAATGCAAGATGTATATTGTCATTTCAGTTCAACGTTATGCGAAATCCTATTTTACCATGACTCGAACCGTCGTCGACAAGAATTAGTTCCTTCAGCAGATGTGGCGGTGTCCTGTTGATCACAGAGTGCACACTTCTAATGAGCACTGACCAAGCCTCGTTCAGGAAACAGATGATGACACTGGTTGGCGGTAATGCATCCGGGTATGTCAGACTTTTACACCTGGAATGATGAATTGTGTACACATTCAAATAAATGGCTTTATGTAACAAGGGAAACAAACGTAAAACATGTTTTAAGTTACACTGTTTGACAACAAATGTTAAGGAAAACATTATGTCCCTTTAGCTTACGACGTTTGGTTACAATGACATTTAGACTCTATCATGTCATCTGAATCGATTTTCGAACAGTGGGTTTATTTCCTAAATTGTCGGACGTGATCGCTGACGCATCGGCACCCTCAGCTAACTGAAGCCACGTTTGATAATCAGATGCTTTGATGTAGTTTAAATTATACAATAGACAAATATATTAATTTCGATGAACGGAATGTCGCGAAAACCCTGTCGAAGAGATCCACACAAACCCCAACTACAGTCAGTGAAGGACTTTCTGTATATTCACAGAGAGTGTTTGATAAGATATAATTAATACCATGTAAATTCTCAAAGACTCAAAGGATTTGCTGAACCTTTTACAGATAAAGTTATTTTAAAGAGAAGGCCCAAGTTCAATTCTTTCAAAACAGTTGGTTTTCAAGTTTGTTCACCACTATCCCACAATATAAGCTTAAGTAGAAACTTCATTCCTGAGGAGTTTGTTACAATCCCACAGATACAGCTACTTATATATGTTAGAAATGATAGCAAATGTTAACAGTTTACTGAGAAAACAATATCATCTGATTGGCAAAATCACTGTAATTAAACATTGGCTCTTTCAAAAGTGGTTTACATTTTCAATTCTTTACCTAATCCACCTGATGAATTTATTACTTCCCTTGAGAGACCATTTTTCAGATTCATTTGAAACGACAAAAATGATAAAATTAAACGGAGCACTTTGAAAAAGGATTATACAGAAGGGGGTTTACGCATGATAGATATTAAAACCTTTGTTAATGCCATGAAATTATCCACACTGAGACTCTATTTGAGAAAAACAAATATGAATAATCCATGCAAGTTTCCATTAAATGATATACTAAAATATGGAGCAAATTTTCAGAATGTTGTTGAAATTGATAATCCTTTTTGGAAAGATGTTTTATTGGCAGGGAAATTATACTGTAATAAGAATACCATAGAAGCAGACAACATTAAAGGAATACTAGCACAACCTTTATGGCTGAATAATAATTTCAAAAACCCAAATCACTTTATCAGGCATTGGGCCAAAAATAAAATTTTAACAATTAAGGACCTTTGTAATGAAGATGGTTTTATGTCTCTTGAAGATCTGAAGCTCAAATTTGATATTAGAGGTACATATATGGAACTTCGATATGTTTTCTATATCATACGTGAATCATGGAAATTGACCATAAAACAATACAGAAATATCCATAACAATGATCTGGATGATAACTTTCTTCATAAAGATTTTATTGATTTGAAAAAAGGTTCAAGATTATTTTATGATAAACTCTTATCTGACAATATTAAACCTCATATTTGCCTAAAATGGGAAAACTTATTTTATGATATTGATTTTGATTGGCGTATGATTTTTAATATTTGCAGAAGGAATGTGAAAGATGTAAAACTTTTAGACTTTCAATTTAAATTTTTCAACAGAATTATTTATACAAAAAAAGAACTTATGAAAATGAAACTGGTTGACAATGCAGTATGTAGCCTTTGTAATGTTGATAGTGAAACTTTATGTCATGTATATTGGGAATGTGTTGTAACCCAAACCTTCTGGAAGGAACTTGAAAACTGGATAATCCGAAATATACAGAAATTTGAAATAACAAAGACCTTGGTTTGGTTTGGAATTTTGGGTAATAAGCCATTACTAAATCATGTAATCTTATCTGCTAAAAAATATATATATACTTGCACTTTGAAGAAAATAATTCCAAAAGTTAATAATTTTAAAAAAAAATTGAAAGACATTTATACGGTTGAAAATTTCATATCCAGGAGGAACAATAAATCTGATAAATTTTCAGACAAATGGTTTCCTTTATTCTCAATATTTAATTTCTGACGTAATCTTTAATCAAAGGGGAATAATTTTACTGTATGCTATCAGTTGATCTAACATTTTTGTTGAACCAAATGAACTTTGATCATGTATTTATGCATTAATTGCTTTACTTTATATGCTTGTACTCAATTATGGGAACAAATAAAAAGATTTAAAAATAAAAAATATCATCTGTTGTTACATCTGTGTAAAATCTATGTGAAACAATGAGAAAATAAGTGGAAATCACTGCAGAACACTACACTGACGACATCCTGGAGACACAAGTGGTGAGCTTTGGGCGCCGACCTCGTTCTGTTTTTCAAGATGACAACGCCAGAGAACACATTGCTCATATTGTACCACCAAACAGAGAACACATTGCTCTTATTGTACCACCAAACAGAGAACACATTGCTCTTATTGTACCACCAAACAGAGAACACATTGCTCCTATTGTACCTCCAAACAGAGAAAACATTGCTCTTATTGTACCACCAAACAGAGAACATAACCACCTTAGAGTGGCACAGACCAGACTTGTCACCCATCGAATATGTGGAAGATGGGTGATGGGGATGGGGCAGAATACTGTACCCTTTCTGCGAGCGCCTAGTATTATCACTGTGTGATAGTAATTCGTAACTTGCTCATGCCAAGGCATTGATAAGGATAACTGATGTATCACAAGTTAATTTCAGCTAATTGAATACCGTAGTTCACCAAGACATGTGCTGGTATGTCAGCTCATACTTACAGGGGGTCTCTCATGTCGGGAAGCCTTCTGTCAACAGATATCAAGTTGCTTGCATATTCATTGAAGTCATTGTTGGAGAAACCTGCTTTGTACTTCTCTTTATCTTCTCCATGAAGATTCCCCTCGTCGATATGAACGGGCTCCCCCATCTGCCCTACAAAACACGCAACTTGTGTCCATTGTTTGACATTCAATGTACATAGGCAATACCATTGTGTGGTATGGGACATACATTATCAAATACTTGGTAACACCATGATAGTATAATAGTTCCTGTCAGTGCATACATAGTAGTCAGGCCTTTCTCACAAGATCATAACACTTTTAATCTGCGTGTCCTGTCCCATTACAAACGCCTGGATTAACGAATCATGAGCTGAATGCATGACATATTTCATGGATAACGGGTTGGTTGAAAATTAATTATAATTAAGATGTTCCTAGTTGCGGCAACCTAAGCGGACAGCGCTCCAAGTAACTTGGCGGCATATAACGGAATACCCAGGAAGGAAACTTTTACATCGAGACACCCTAAGCTAGACACAACGGGTGTTGAATTTTGAACATTAGCATATATTCGCTTATAGCTGAAGCAGATAGTGACATTTCATGAAAACGACATCCTGTAGCTATTGTAAAAATGCATTGTGTTCTCAAATCTTCTCAAGCAGACCCGTGAAGATCCGGGATAGAATAGGTCTTCAGCAACCCATGCTTGCCACAAAAGGCGACTATGCTTGTCGTAAGAGGCGACTAACGGGATCGGGTGGTCAGGCTCCCTGACTTGGTTGACACATGTCATCGGTTCCCAATTACGCAGATCGATGCTCATGCTGTTGATCACTGGGTTGTCTGGCGGTATTTACAGACCGCCGCCATATAGCTGGAATAGTGTTGAGTGCGGCGTAACACTAAACTCACTCACTCTTCTCTAGCAAGGCAGATAATTCAAAATACCCAATGCAAAGGATTGAGTATGTTCACATTCCATTGCCTGACGCTAACCATTAGGAGGGCTTTCGTGAACGAACACTGTCTTAAAGAATAGCCGATGCCCGTGATGTGATAAACTAGTACGATATATGCTATACGATATACGTGAACGGGACACGATTGAAAACATAACCTTGCAAAAACAGCACCATCAACCTATAAACCTGAGTATATTTACTTCCAGATGAACTATACCACCCTTCCACAATATTTTATATATTTCTACAGACTACACACAGTGCTGACTAAGGCTCAACATCTGTCTACGTTCCTATTGATGCAATGAAATTCAGCGCGTTTTGGATTCTGCAAACGATCTGCAATTACACTGATCCTGTTACTATCTGTAGCATATTAGAATATGTACTGACCTTGTCCCTCGTCATCAAACACTAATGGTGGATATTGCTCCTCTTCAGGTTGTGCAGTAACTTCCTGATGCTTATCTTTTTCAATGTCGCCTTTGTGCTCAGCAGCAGCTCCTCTTGGTTCATTACCATCCTTAACGTCGTCTGCGTCGTTTCCATTGTCATCTTTAAACTTTGCTTCTGGTTGGTTATGGTTCTCCCCCAAACCAGCATTAACTTTCTGTTCTTTAAAGACTAACGGCTGTACCACTGAGTCGTTCGAACTGTGTGTCTTTATAATGAGTTTGGCGTTACTGTCACTGTTGATGACGAACCTGGGCAAAGCGTCTGATTGTTGTGCTTCAGAGCCAATGGCTATTTGACGATTTAGAAAATAGTGTCCAGTGTAGACAAAAGTACAGATGATATATGTGACTAGCCCTACACTAATTACGTGCCACCATCGTCGTGGCACCCACTTACGCACGGACCTACACAGAGACGCACGCAACATCTTGTTGTATTCACAGTGGTGTAGATCAGATGTAATCCAGGTCAGCGGTCAGCTCTATTCCAGGTAGCTGGCATCTCGCTATTGCAGTTAACATCTGCCCCTGCCACTCAGGCTGTTCCTCCAAATACGGGATGACACGTTGGGGAGGAACTGAAATGTTGCAATATCGAATTTAACACGCTCAAAAAGTTCGGTTCCCTTTATGTGTAGCCTATGGATGAAAACGATTCTTTTTACACAAGGTGGTGCGACCAAATCATTAATACCAACACATACCAAATGTCACGTGAGCCTTTTTCACAATAAATTAAATATATATTGATAATCAGGTATACAATGTTGAATAGTTTAACTCAACATTAGATAATATGACATGATTTGATAATGAAAACTGTATGCCAGTGGCTCTACAGGGCCGACTAAGATTGTCACCTACCAATGATGTTGATCCTGATCGGGCATGACTGTGGACATATCTGCCATATAGTATTCTTGAAACGTGTTGCATCAATAGACCAACACAAGCACAAGCTGTCACCCAATGTCTATAGATTGTCCTTGCCATGACTTCAATGGCTGAATCGATGCGGCAATACACATGTTACTGAAGTGCCGCGCCTGCGCTGGGAACAAATGACATTTGACAAAGAAAACATACAGATGAATTATACAAATTAATTTTAAAGATATATGTCCAATAATGTGCGCAGGTTGCGTATAAATGGTGATCCGTGAAACATTTAAGGCCTGTTCAACAAACACAAGTTAAATAACTGACAAAGTAAATCAAGTACTCACCCTGACTCCTTTACATTCAACACCATGGCTGACTTTCGATGTAGATAATAGTTAATTAAATATCGAACGATTATCGATAAATATCGGAGTAGTAACTATGCCGATAAAGCCTGACAGAAATCAACATATTTTCAAATTGATAATTGTAAACAATTCTTCTCATCGACGATATTTCCAATTATCGATTTTTTAGCAAGTCATATTGAACATGGTATACTGCATGTATCAGTAATCAGACGTAAATGACGGGGGTCTGCAGGTGGCGGAATCATTGTTAACCGGATTACAGGATGATCACACTAGGTTGGGTGGTAGCCGACACAAGGTTGACTGGTCTATCACACTAGGGTGGGTGGTAGCCGACACAAGGTTGACTGGTCGATCACACTAGGTTGGGTGGTAGCCGACACAAGGTTGACTGGTCTATCACACTAGGTTGGGTGGTAACCGACACAAGGTTGACTGGTCTATCACACTAGGTTGGGTGGTAGCCGACACAAGGTTGACTGGTCGATCAAACTAGGTTGGGTGGTAGCCGACACAAGGTTGACTGGTCTATCACACTAGGTTGGGTGGTAGCCGACACAAGGTTGACTGGTCTATCACACTAGGTTGGGTGGTAGCCGACACAAGGTTGACTGGTCTATCACACTAGGTTGGGTGGTAGCCGACTCAAGGTTGACTGGTCGATCACACTAGGTTGGGTGGTAGCCGACACAAGGTTGACTGGTCTATCACACTAGGTTGGGTGGTAGCCGACACAAGGTTGACTGGTCTATCACACTAGGTTGGGTGGTAGCCGACTCAAGGTTGACTGGTCTATCACACTAGGTTGGGTGGTAGCCGACACAAGGTTGACTGGTCTATCACACTATGTTGGGTGGTAGCCGACACAAGGTTGACTGGTCTATCACACTAGGTTGGGTGGTAGCCGACACAAGGTTGACTGGTTGATCACACTAGTTTCACTGGTAGCCGACACAAGGTTGACTGGTCGATCAAACTAGGTTGGGTGGTAGCAGACACAAGGTTGAATGGTCTATCACACTAGGATGGGTGGCAGCAGACACAAGGTAGACTGGTCTATCACACTAGGTTCAGTGGTAGCCGACACGAGGTTGATTGGTCGATCACACTAGGTTCAGTGGTAGCCGACACAAGGTTGACTGGTCGATCACTCTAGGTTGGGTGGTAGCCGACACAAGGTTGACTGGTCTATCACACTAGGTTCAGTGGTTGCCGACACAAGGTTGACTGGTCTTTCACACTAGGTTGGGTGGTAGCCGACACAAGGTTGACTGGTCGATCACACTAGGGTGGGTGGTAGCCGACACAAGGTTGACTGGTCTATCACACTAGGGTGGGTGGTAGCCGACACAAGGTTGACTAGTCTATCACATTAGGGTGGGTGGTAGCCGACACAAGGTTGACTGGTCTATCACACTAGGTTGGGTGGTAGCCGACACAAGGTTGACTGGTCTATCACACTAGGTTGGGTGGTAGCCGACACAAGGTTGACTGGTCGATCACAGTAGGTTGGGTGGTAGCCGACACAAGGTTGACTGGTCTATCACACTAGGTTCAGTGGTAGCCGACACGAGGTTGATTGGTCGATCACACTAGGTTCAGTGGTAGCCGACACAAGGTTGACTGGTCGATCACTCTAGGTTGGGTGGTAGCCGACACAAGGTTGACTGGTCTATCACACTAGGTTCAGTGGTAGCCGACACAAGGTTGACTGGTCTTTCACACTAGGTTGGGTGGTAGCCGACACAAGGTTGACTGGTCGATCACACTAGGGTGGGTGGTAGCCGACACAAGGTTGACTGGTCGATCACACTAGGGTGGGTGGTAGCCGACACAAGGTTGACTTGTCTATCACATTAGGGTGGGTGGTAGCCGACACAAGGTTGACTGGTCTATCACACTAGGTTGGGTGGTAGCCGACACAAGGTTGACTGGTCTATCACACTAGGTTTGGTGGTAGCCGACACAAGGTTGACTGGTCGATCACTCTAGGTTGGGTGGTAGCCGACACAAGGTTGACTGGTCTATCACACTAGGTTCAGTGGTAGCCGACACAAGGTTCTTTGGTCGATCACACTAGGTTCAGTGGTAATCGAAACGAGGTTGATTGGTCTATCACTCTAGGTTGGGTGGTATCCGACAATAGGTTTATGGGTAGATCAAGTAAGGTTAGGTGGTAGTCGACAATAGGTTGATTGGTAGATCACACAAGGTGGGGGGTATCCGACAATAGGTTTATACGTAGATCAAGTAAGGTTGGGTGGTAGTCAACAATAGGTTTATTGGTAGATCACACAAGGTGGGGTGGTAGCCGACAATAGGTTTATTGGTAGATCAAGTAAGGTTGGGTGGTAGCCAACAATAGGCTTATTGGTAGATCAAGTAAGGTTGGATGGTAGCCGACAATAGGTTTATTGGTAGATCACACAAGGTGGAGTGGTAGCCGACAATAGGCTTATTGGTAGATCACACATGGTTGAGCTATGGTTGATAACACGAGGTTAAGCTATGGTAGATTACACGACGTTGGGTTGTAGTAGATTAGACTAGGCTGAGTTAAAGTGAGTGAGTGAGTTTAGTTTTACTCCGCTTTTAGCAATATTCAAGCGATATCACACTAGATTGAGTTATTTTGAGTTATGCCAAGTCTAACGAGGTTGAGTTATATCAGGTCACACAAGATTGAGTTATACCAGGTCACACGAGGTTGAGTTATACCAGGTCACACGAGGTTGAGTTGTACCAAGTCACACGAGGTTGAGTTATACCAAGTCACACGAGGTTGAGTTGTACCAGGTCACACTAGGTTGAGTTATACCACGTCACACTAGGTTGAGTTATACCAGGTCACACTAGGTTGAGTCATACCAGATCACACGAGGTTGAGTTATACCAGGTCACACGAGGTTGTGCCGAAGTTCACCACACTAGGTTGTGTTTTTATTGATCCAAGATGTGGTAGATTACAGGAGTTTGATATATAAGTAGAATTGATGTGGCTCGATAGACTTTGATAACCCGTTGCTGGGTAGTGGTAGATGACAAGAAGTTGTGTTATTGGGACATACCACTACCATTAGGCTAATCCTTAGTCTCTGAATATATTTTATATCCACCTCTGGTAGAACGCTTCTATAGATTTTAAAGAGACAATATTTGAATAATAAATAGTAATCAACTTAATATCTTCCACTCAAGAATCGCTTCAGTTTTGTACAAACAATTACAAAGAATACGTCAAATACAATTTTCAGATTATGGAAATATCCAAAGCTCAATGTGACAGATGATAACAGACTATATCATATATATATATATCTGCCATTACACATCCGTATACTGTTGCAGAAGCAAATATACTGAGGACAACGCTACATCCCAGCTCTGTGGTAGCGGATATCAACAAGGTCCCTGTGGTATATAAACATTGTCTTAGCTCGGACGTTCATATCAGTATATAGATAATATTAGGCACACACTTCTTACCTCACCACCGCCATAAAGCTGGAATATTGCTCAGTGCGGTGATGATGAACAACAACCAACCTTATCTCGCCGAAGCCATTAAAAGTTCATTACTTCACATGGAGCATGAGCACTTTGTTCATACAGCACGTCCGAAATGTTTGATATCACACATGGACCATATGTACTTTATATCATACAGCACGTCCGAACTGTTTGATATCACACATGGACCATACAGCACGTCCGAAATGTTTGATATCACACATGGACCATATGTACTTTATATCATACAGCACGTCCGAACTGTTTGATATCACACATGGACCATATGCACTTTATCTCACCTAGCACGCCGTAAATGTTTGATATCTCACATATAGCATCTAGGACTTCAGTTATCTAGCACCCTCCTAGATCATCTCCACTCAGTGGTTTATCTTATGTGGGCACACACCATATCTCAAAAAGGCAATATCTCCTGGGGCCATGCATCCTCACTATCATCAAGTGTCCAGCTATAAGACGCCCCTGGGGCCATGCATCCTCACTATCATCAAGTGTCCAGGTATAAGACGCCCCTGGGGCCATGCATCCTCACTATCATCAAGTGACCAGGTATAAGACGCCCCTGGGGCCATGCATCCTCACTATCATCAAGTGTCCAGCTATAAGACGCCCCTGGGGCCATGCATCCTCACTATCATCAAGTGTCCAGCTATAAGACGCCCCTGGGGCCATGCATCCTCACTATCATCAAGTGTCCAGGTATAAGACGCCCGTCTGTAAATAATCGAATCAGGACCAGACAGTCCAGCGACTGACACAATGAACATCGACGTATACAAATGGGATACGATGACACGCACCAACCAAATCACCATCTTGACCACCCGATCCCCTCACTCGCCTGTCACAACAAGTATTACTAACCCGTATTACCACTGTCTTGGTGATATATATATTGTTCCTTTCTTGCAAAATACACACTTAATCTGACTTTGACAAGACTACATCCAGTACCTTTGATACTGACGCGGTTTATCTCGATATTCATTATAGCTCACCTGGGACATGCCTTTTTTACGACACTTTGTTAATTGTACTGCTTTCTTGTGAGCCCTCTTTTCCATTGCATCTAAACAAAATGTCTCCACACCAGCAGACTGGATCTGTCATCAACATAGAGGATGTTACCTTTATATTTTCAGATTTGTTCTAGTGGATCGGAGTAAGTGGCAATTTTGAACAAACTCACTTGCCTAAGGTGAAACCACATGTTTCACATGTGCTTCGTTTGTGGGGCAGGAGTGGAGTCAGGCTGCCAAACACGGTCACCCATCCAAGAACGGTCCGTGACCAACGTTGCTAACTTCAACTATGCACAAGACCACACGCCATTATTATGTGAATATGTTTAGGAATCCGTGTCAATAAACACCACACTAGCTGTACGTGTTATCAAGTGACGTGTTCACTATACACCTTTGTAAAGTATCGCAGATGGAACACTACGACAGATTCATGCATTGGCATGTGTGCATACAGAAAGAGCACAAGGCAAGCAACGTTTAACCCCGGGCTGATGAGGTTTGAAAGTTAATCTAAGAGTATTTCAGATATATAACGTGACCATTAAAGGGAGCTGCAAGACTTTCCAGTATGATGGTAGACAAATACCAATTAGAATCATTCGGTTTAAAAAGGGATGTCTTTCGTGAGTACAATGCACAATGTGTGCACTGACTGATGGTGTCTCTGATTCGGAGGATTGAAACTTGTTCACATGTTGAAAAATATCTTGCGTGTAAATGGAAATCGGATATCTGGGTTTGTGGAAGACAAATTGGTGGATTTGGGAGCTTCGCAATTCATTCTTGGGGCGAAATGGACAGATGAGATGTTGTCGATTACAAACAACTGCCTAATAATGCCAGCATTATTCCCACTGAAGGTGACCACCCCATACATCTCCGGGGTGGTCCCAACTGGACGAGACGGGCAATGATGACGTGTACTTACAGTTCCTCTCTGTAACGCATCTGAAGGAAGAAACACTTCCGGGTATATGTTTTTTATGTACCAGTCAAAGCTCTGACATCTAAGCTCTCGCCTCAGATCTTGCCGTTGTGAAATATTGCCTATGTCCGCCTGAAACATTGTAGTAACGGCAATATCAAGTCGTTTACCGCGTGCATCATCTATACACACTGTCATAACGTAGCATGGGTGTGTTCTGTAAATAATTCAGAGCCTTGTTCACATGCAGATGCAGTAGCACTAACCAGCTCACAGATACGACCTTTCCAAACGCCATCTTTTCATATCTTTTTCATAATTATTTAGCAGATAAATGATTTGGATAAACCAGTTAATGGCATTTACCATGACAGCACGACGCATTAGGATCCATGACAATGTAATCACTAGATTGGCCCTTACCAGTCTAGTCCCAATATGTTCGTAATAGATGTCTTTATACTCGTCAAGCCAGATCTCCGCCACTCTCTGTGAGTTCCGCTGGACGGTGTTGGCCGCAAAGTGCATTGGAGAAGTTCGTCGGAAGATGTGGCCGATAAGAGAACACGGAATGATCTTCAGCGACCCACCACACATCCAAATCTGAGGGGAAACACGGTAAATACTCAGTGTAAAATGCTTCCGTATTGTTCTGGTATTTCCATGTTTTTTGTGGAGATAGAGGGCATGATGTGTCTGTGTTTAGATGTTAATGTCATTAAGGGTTGTCTGTATGAAATGGATGGAATAATCACGTATAGTACAAACATTCCTGGAAGCTGGAAGCTCTAATATATATCAGCGGGCATGTGCGTGCCTCTGCCATCTCGCATCACATCAAGACAAGCGGTTGTTTGAGGATCATATTTACATCCTAGATATCCAACCCAAACTTACCATGTACCACTGTTGCTGCTGGCTAAATATAAGCACAGACAGTATTGATATCGGCGCTGTCCTCTGTTCCATAGTGTCATTGTAACTGAACTGCCACTGAATTTGTACTGCCACTGCATACCTGTCAACTCTCACGCATTTGGCGTGAGTCTCACGCTTTATTGACAAATGTCACGCTCTCACGCCTCCAAACAATAATCTCACGCATATCTGGTAGCCAAAAATAATTTCAAAATTAATACGCATTTTCGTTCGTTTTTGCGTAAAGTTGAACATTAAAAGAACGCCTGAATGAACGAAGTACTAAAACGATGTTTATGCGAATGATTCGGCTTATTATTTATTAGCATGCATCTTTTAGTGTCAAAATAATGCCACCAGAAGGCTCCAAATGATCCTGAAAATCACTAAACTTCATTTTCGGGGGCGGGGGGCTTCGCCCCCCAAAGACCCCCCCACCAGGGCGTCGCCCTCGACATGACCCCGGCTTATTTTTTTCAGTCTCACTCCAAACCATCTTTAGGGGTTGACAGCTCTGTGCCAGTCTAGTTGGTATTGTGTCGCCATAGAGCTGGAATATTGCTAAATGTGGAGTAAAGCTAAACTCGCTCACTCACTATTTGGTACTGCCACTGTAATTTCTTTTCAGCAATTTGTCCTGATTTATATCTTGTTAATTTTATAGCATATGGTTTACTTATACAATATCCATCTGTTGTTGAGATAAGTTTTAAAGCATACGTTTTCTTCCATCCAAGCATAGTAAATAAAACACGTTTGCGAGGAGGTTTACTTTTATTATCGCTAGTGGTGACGAAAGGGTAGGATGTTACATTCTGAAGGCGCAAAATGAAGCTTACTGTTGAAATATAAAGGGTTCGCGGCTGATTACATAGGACGGTGTGACACTGCAGGCACTGATGATGCTACTATACAAACAAAAGCGAAAAACTTCGTTCTTCAGATCATGATTCTGTGTCATGTATTATGATTACAGGTTTTTAAATTAGATCATATAAGATAATTAGATTAAATGATGGTAGTGCTTTTACATGTCTATACTAATTCACAGTTTCTCACCTTAAACGATAGTTCCATATTTTCTCCACCCCAGAGTTCAAACTGTGGGTCATAGGTTCCAAGGTGCTCAAAGAATTGTTTGTTGATCATAAACAGTCCCCCGGCCATCGTCGGAGATCTAGGAGGGAAGTCATCATATTTAGCACGAGTCCTTTCGGCAGCTTTACTTTGCTATATGACAGGAAGGACACCTTTAATATGTCACACATGTTGACAGCTGTCAGGTGACTGGCGAAGTATTCTTCAGCATTACATTGAGCATGTCAGTAGCAGGTGTAAGAACAGTCAAAGCAAAGTCAGTAGGACGTGAAACAACAGTCAAAGCAAAGTCAGTAGGACGTGAAACAACAGTCAAAGCAAAGTCAGTAGGACGTGAAACAACAGTCAAAGCAAAGTCAGTAGGACGTGAAACAACAGTCAAAGCAAAGTCAGTAGGACGTGAAACAACAAAGCAAAGTCAGTAGGACGTGAAGTAGCACCGATAGTAGTAGAAGAAACAGTAGCATTGACAGCATAGTACCGGGTACAGTGGTAGAGGTAGACGTAACAGAGACAGTAGTAGCAGGAGACATGCCTGATACAGGAGCAGATACAGCAGTGGATACCTGACTGGGCTTGTAAGGTCTTGTCTGTCCACATTGTCACGCTCAGTGATGGGCTCCCATCGGAAGTTCATGTCCCAGTAGAAGCCCCCCTTTGCGGCTACTAAATCCTCCGGTTTGTGCTTGAACTCAAATGTGCTATGATCTATGCTGGGGATCACCGGCCACACTACTACTGACGGGTTGTGATGTATTCGTGCGAGTTGAGGCTCCGCCCATCCTGTGGCAAAAAGATCTTTTGAGCACGACAAGAGGTAAAAAGAACTCACGTTTGCTGTGTGATTTAACTAACTGACTGAGTTTGGTTTTACGCCGCTTTTAGCAATATTCCAGCAACATCACGGCGGGGGACACCAGAAATGGGCTTCACACATTGTACCCATGTGGGGATTCGAACCCGGGTCTTCGGCGTGACGAGCCAACGCTTTAACCATTAGGCTACCCCACCGCCCCCTGTGTGATTTAAATCGCTTTGGACTATATTGCACTGGATACAAAAGATTTCATTTATAACATTGAGATTATTCAGGCAAATGTTTTGTGTTAATATGCCCTTTCCTACCGTGACCAGATTCTTCAGCATCACGTCGTACCGTTTTTCAATCAACACCAAGATGTCCATACTTTTCAACAAAACACACGGGAACACACAGCTAGACTTCCCATGCAGTATCTGGCCCAGCAACACATCCCGGCAATTCATTGGCCAGCACTGTCGCCAGATTTATCCCCTATTGAGCACTTTTGGGAAGAAATTGGTCAACGTCTTTCACGGCGACAACAGATACGAAACATCCGGGAACTTGAGGCTGCACTACTGCAGGAGTGGAATGCCATCCCCCAGAACAGTATTATTCACTCGATGAGGAGACATTGCATTGCATGTGTCACACGCGATATTGACTGTTCGATTTGACCCCACATGTGTTTGATCCTTTCTTACTGTGAAACAATTAAAGGAATGAGCGTCTTTTCTGTTTTGTTGTTTTTGTCAGTCGTCCATCTGTTATTATCCACTAAAAAAATCAGTTGCTTACATGTGATCTCAACTTTTGTAAGTGGTGCGTTTTCAGTGCTGGTGAGTTTATTTAGAACTAACACTAAGCAGAATCTCCGAGGAGGTGTTAATTAAAACGTCACTTAGAGTAAGTGATATTCCATTTTTTGTTACGTTACAAGAACGTATGTCCCTATTTATGTGGGTCGAAGGGACTACAGCCGTTAGAATTACTTAAATTCCTTGAACACCTCAATCATGTCACTTATGGGAACCAAAAATATTGCCATCCTTCTTTGTCCTAACACAGCTACCCTCTTAGTACATCTGCCTATATGCATTTCACATGTACATACCCGTCACACATTCGCAATGCGAGTCAAGGAAAGTTAAAACTTCCGACTTGGCCACTTCTGTCCCCATCAGCCTCGCTCTCACTAGCCCCTCCCTCTTGGGTAAGCGAATGACCTTGACCTTTGGCAGCTTGGCGACGTATGTGTCCAAATCCTTTTTCAGATGATCTGAAACAATGAAACAATAGATTTATAACATTCACACTGCTCATTGCATGAAATAGCTTGTGTAAGCATCCGACAAAATAGTTTATAGCATGCACATAGTTTTATATATAATATTAGTAGTAAAGCCTATATTTGTAATATGTTGGATTATGATTCTGAGTTATCTCAAACAATTTGTGAAATAAAGATCGGTTTATGCCTTTCCTACCCATAGTCGAGGCGTCATCAACAAGGATTATTTCTTCCAGTAAGCGCGGATGTGTCGTCTTCAATACGCTGTGAACAGTTCGCAAAAGCGTCGACCAGGCCTCGTTGTGAAAACAGATTATTACGCTCGTTCTTGGAAGTGACCATGGATAAGTCTGACTTCTGCACCTGTCGATGACGAAGACATTTTGCATTACACATCAATGTATTCCTCACTTAACTACTGTTGTAAGATTCACTACAACACCATTGCCAACTGCTGTCTCTAATAATATTCATGCCGTACCTCTCAAAGCTATAAGATTAAATACTTCCAACACTAAAGCCATCTGTAATCATTTTAACAACACGACACATCTCAATTATGAGACCCCATTCATGCAGCATTTGTGGCTCTGTGATTACCGCATAGGTAGTTGGAAAGCAAATATGTTGATCAATTCTCGAGGCTGTCACATCACAAGTTTAAAACGGATTTCTCTTACTATGTACAACATATAATATTAATTAGCTGCAGACCCCGGCACCTGCCAGGAAAGGAACGGTCATCTAATTCCATTCACCGGGTAAATTCACATATCAGTAGAAACCAATCAGTGTGCACTCCATTACATACTCAGCTCCCTTCGAAGTACTGACTGACTGAGTTTAGTTTTACGCCGCTTTTAGCAATATTCCAGCAATATCACGGCGGGGGACACCAGAAATGGGCTTAACACATTGTGCCCATGCGGGGAATCGAACCCGGGTCTGCGGCGTGACGAACCAACGCTGTAACCACTAGGCTAACCCCAAACCCCCCTTCGAAGTAAACAGCCGAAATAGGTTTGTGATATCTCAGAATATTTTCTTGGGCCATATTCGTAGATGAATCTTGGGCGTACTATGTTGGGTGCAATGAGGTAGGAGTGGAAGCGGGGCTGGAGACACAGCGATACATGTACCGTTCATCATATACTGAACGAACAGCTTCACATGTGTTTCAACTCTCCTGTGTCTACATCCTTGTCCACTAGGTAAACCGTTATATGGTGAAACTGCCTCAACTCACAGTGGGTGCCTGAGATCTGGCAGGTCCCTGGTCAGTGGTATTCTGTCACTGGCGAACTGGTTGAAGGTGTTATCGTCCCATCCCTTGTCGTACAGCTTCTTCTCCTGGGGGGTAAGTGTGTCACGGTCTATTATCACTGGAGCGCCCATGAAACCTGACATGAAATGAAGATTGGACTTTGTACTTTGCTGAATTATTATTGATTACTGTATATCCTAAACATTCTTTTTGAAAAAAAGATATTATATACTATTTATATTTTAGCACATTATAAACGATGAAAACCGAGACCGAGGCTATACAATATGAAATAGATCCGAGGACACAAAACCGTCACAAAGTTTGATTAACATTTATATCCCTTACCAGGCGACATCACTTGGCCACTGTTAGCGTTGTTTGTGTCATTGTAAGCGGCATCTCCATTTACGATAGATTTTAGATCCTTCGCCTCCATCTGTCTCACTCCGGCTCGGATCGGTTTTTGCTTTTTCAACTGTACGTTCAAGTCTGGCGCTTTATTGAGTAATACCAGTGCCAGAATGTCATTTCTCTTTCCTTTCTCCCCTGCACGATCGACATTGTCTGTTCTAAGTACTGACACCTTCTTATGATCCCCACTGGCTTTTAATGATTCCATTTTGAACAGTTGGAGTTGTTCGCTGAGGTCCTGGGTCCCTGTGTTGTCGATGATGCGGAGTAAATGAAATGAAATTATGAAGCTGTACACAATCACAAAAACACCAACGACTTTGATCTCCTTCCATCTGGGTGAAATGATGTTCATCCTTCCCTGGGCGGACCTGTCTCCAACAACACGGAGCAGAAAACACTGAAATATAGGCAATGCACGTATATATTTTTAGCAATTATGAACTGCCGCATAGGTACGTTGAAAGCTGGATCACCAGCAAGAACAATTCGGATAAAGAAATAGAAATGATCAATTGAACTAATGCAAAGGATTGTGGTTTGATTTTGGCAGTCTGCAGATCGAAATGACACCGGCACCTGGTATTACCACTTTCCATTCAGTCACAGATACACACGTTTTACTTTGAAGTGGTTTTGTACATATATCCGACGGTAGCCAAAGCTTCGTAATATATGTTTTTAACAGTTTCTTAGTGATTCGAACAGACCCCTCCCTCGTCTTTTGAGGGGACAGTAATGGCGTGTATGATCCGCAATCCGTACCTGAAATATTCCTTACTTCAGTCACAACCAACTAGGCGTTCTTGTCCTTTCTGGGAGTATCGAAGAGTAAGATTATTTTTTGCCTTACACTCAAAATACAAATTGGTCTTGAAATAGTAATAGATGATCACCCACTGGTCAGTTGACTTGTACGTTATTTTGAGGTATTACAAGAGAACCTGTCTTTGTCTGTTTTTGCTTAAACATACAGTTCACTTCATCAAGCCAAAACGTTCCCTGGCTGTAGCGACATGGCCAAAACTCTGGGCCAATTTACCATTGGAGGCTTTTCCTTCAACTTATAGTAATTATAGTTCAACTGGTAGTAATTTCTGATAAATATCATCACACTTACACAAAATAGCTCCGCCGCAAATGTTTCATTCAAATAAGAATGTTCTTTTCGATATCTATTTGGGAGATGGTTCATTATTTCAAGTGGGTCTCTGTAAGAGACATGTCAAACCTTACAATCAACATCGTAGCATTATGATACTTTCACGAGTATTCATGCAAGTTATTTATACAGATAACTAAAGACTGCTACCGGCACTGAGGAAAAGGTTCAAGTCCCCATTCTCGACGCACGGTATGATGCTATTCCTGAAATGCAAGAGAACGTCAGGCAAAAAATGAAATTGCGTGTTCTGTATCGCCTCGTCACTTTAAAATATCATTATTGCACAGTTAAATGGTAAATGCCGCAGTCAATCGCCTCTAAAACGTGAGTTAAAAAAATATGCATATTATATTTGGGATTACACTTTCTCAATAAAGTACAGATTCTAGTACTTTTGTTGGGATGAGTCCCATCCGGGATTCGAACCCATACTGTCAGCACACAAAGTCAGCCACGTGTTACATTTGACCACATTATAAATGGCATCGTGTATTTAATTAATAGCTTTCGGTCGTGGGAGCCGTGCAATTCACACTTGTCAATGGGGTACACAAAGTAAGTGGTCTAGTTTACCAGTTGTCCGACTTCCATTTTTGTGGAGCCAGGGTGGCTGAGTGGATTAAATGCCTAACTTTGTGTTATGGCGATGAGGTGCCTGACTCCGAGAATGTGGGTTCGAATCCCAGATGGGACTCAGCCCAACAAAAGTACTAGAATCTGTATTGAGAAAGTGTAATCCCAAATAAAACATGTGTTATGATTTGACCACTTTCTAAATGGTATTGTGTATTCTTAATTATATAAAATAATTAAAAAGCAAGTATTCTTGTATTGAGAATTTTGTGGTAGTTATTTCATATGGCAAAGAATACACATGTGAAACTTATAACCATCAGATTCTGAAAAAACTTCATGAAATGACACAGCAATGACACTTGTCAGTGAAATATTCTGAAAATAAATTATCCTGTCAAGGAAGAAGTGAATAAAACATACCACTGATCCATCTTAGCTCGAAATAATACAACTGCCAGACAATATTATACACTATATGCTGCATGCTATATGACTGCTTTTCTTACTATAGAAAGTATATACAGAATACATTGAACACTGCAATATCGAGGACCTTAAACATGTGTATCTTATCTTAGTCCATGCTGGCGCCATTAGCTCTGATCACATGCTACTGTTAGTCGATTTACATAAGTAACAGGCAGTGTGGGAAATAGTTACCAAATGTTGCTAGCCAGTCGGGCTAGCTATGCCTGAAAGTTACTAGCCCACAACATAATTCACAAGCCCAATATTTGATTGTAGAAAAGTAAGCAAAAGATTACACAAGTAGATGAGAATAAAACATTGTCGGCATGACATGGGTTTCATCATTCAGCTGCTAATATGATGAACATTTATATCAGGCAATAATCTTGCATGATAAGAAAGTGTATTATAACTTAACAAGTCGGAGAGAGTGATATGACCCCATGAAAATTCACTAGCCAGTCGAGCCTGTGACTGTGGAGATTTACTGGCCCGACTGGATTTTTACGAGCCACGGGCTAGCGGACCTGTGGCTATTTCGCACACTGGTAACAGGTCTTCTTTAGGAACGAGATAACACAGAGAATCGACAGAAAGTAGATGTGTAATACTAGGCGGTATCAGCATCGATCAGAACAGTTCACTGTGTACATGAGTTGGGCCGTATGACTATATGGAAAATATAAAAAGTCACTCTCATTTTCTGATCTCTAACACAAAAAGATCATTTAAGTGATTTCATTTTTTCAGTCGCTATCTTGCTGAGCACTTTTTGATACAGTTTTCAACGAACCATACTGCGTTTTGATTCGCTTACGCTCAGCTTAAGTTGCTGTCAATATTGTTCAAGAGTACCATATATTATCTGCACCATTTCCCTGTGAAACTGCATGAGGCAAAATCAGATCAATGAGATCGTCAAAAAAAGGTATCAGCTCACCTGTCCTACTACTACAGATTGCTTGGAACGAAATACACATCAAGCCACAATCATAGATTAACTTAAAAGGGGAAATGAAGTGAAATCATGAGAATAGTTTTCGTGAGTAGGTATTTGACAATTTGAGGATATATTTTTCGAACATTAAACGCAGTGTTGAATATTGATTGAAAAGACATTGGCGACTCCAGCATCACTGGCGTGTACACACGAAATACAGTGTTTCTACTTACATAGGTTTGCAAGCAAGACATGTTACATGAGAACAGTCAGTATTAATTTACAGTATATGAATAACTAGTGGAAAAAATACATTAACTTACTGTGCGAGTGTAATAGAGAATCCCTTGTGTAGAAATGCTCGCAGCCACCGAGGTGGGTTACAATAAAGTCGATACACAGGGCAACAGCCCGCAGGCCTTCTATAGTGCACGGATCGACTGCCGTGTTAGGGCTGTTTGACAGAGTCAGACAACGCCTGTCGAGCTGTTTCACACAGATAGATCAGCACATGTGTGTACGTTTTAACATGCAGTTTAAACTATTGAACACTGACATTAATGTCAGGCATATGTTGCGTATATAACGTCTGAATGCCGTGTACACATATACCCAGCAACACCACCGATATCAGTCACATACTAACACATATCTTGCAACATGACGGTATTACAACGGAACATAGCATCAGGGTGCGATCTTCCAGTCTTTAGTATGCGTCATATGACATTTCAAGTGATAATTGTGGGGACTGATTTTTCTTCAGAGAGAATCACTTGCGCGACATGGGATATATAGTTTAACGCAACTATAATGATGTTTAGCTGTTCCTTCTGAGAAGCTTTGGCAAAGTTTAAACTTTGCTGGTAATTTGTTCTCTAATTTACATACAATAATAATATGGTATTCACACCTGCCAACTCTCACGTGTTTGGTATGAGACTCACGCTTGTATTACTCATGTCACGCTCTCACGATTAAACAGATAAATCTCACGTCAAACCAGGTTCATATGGAAAAATAAAACTCGGTTTAAAACACACAAATACGTCTGAATATATCGTTTTCAGTGATTTTTCTGAGACGGGAATTAGCAATTATACGTTGGCTTGAGGTGGGCTTCAGGACCCGGCATGGGGCTGCGGCTCTTGAACCCCCGGCATCGCAAGCTATTGTTTCTCTTGGGGTTGGAAGCTCTGTGTATGTTGGCGGTATACCTCTTCTCTACGGAACGAGAAGCTGGTCACGTGACAAGGAAACTGTCGTTCATAAAGTGCATCTGAAGCTTCGACTGCAAGACTGTGAGAAAACACTCTCCCTCTGGCCCATCCCTGCGACAAGTTTATGCACATAACCATCGACCATGTAAAACTGTGATCAGACAACCACATGTACCTGCTATGTGAATAAGAAGATTTGTATTGTCAGAAAGTCTAGATGATCAAAACTGGACACTATAATGTTCAAGATAATGATCCATTCTTTCCATGTTTTACGCCGCACTCATGAAGATTGCAGCTAAAGGGCGATGATCTGCAAATACCTGCGTCTGGGCCAGACAGTTGGCCGTTTGAACATCGATCATTGCAGTGCCGAGAAGCAGTCAACCAAGTCACATCAGCAAGACAGTACAACCACATCACATCTCATGGTCGGACACAACTTGTTGACAATCAATGGCAATCTGACAGATCTGCGATACAAGGATCATTGGGCCTCATGTACAGCCGTTCATTCAAAGACAGAGACGTAACTTCAGGCTTCAGCAAGATAATGCCCGTCCACATGTCGATCGGTGGGAGTTTTACCCCGCACTCAGCAATATTCCAGCTATATGGCGGTGTCGATCGTGTTGTGACAGATTTCCTGAGACAGCAGAACATTCCGGTACTCCCCTGGCCAGCTGTTTCTCTGGACCCATCCCCTATCGAGCACGCTTGGGGTGAAATGGAGAGACGTTTACGTCAAGCCCAGGATCATTGACGTTAGCTGAATTGGGACAAACGTTGGTTCAGACATGGAACAACACTCTTCAAGTTTTCTTCAATCGCTTAGTGTCGTCTATGCGCCGTCGGTGTCAAGCCTGCATCAACGCCAATGGTGGACACACGCGATACTGAATTTGTGAACTGACTTTTGACACCGCATTCTTCTAGGGCGCGTCACGATGTTTAGTGTCAAATCATACAGATTTCGATAGTATCCTAGGCCTGTGAGCAGTTAAACAGTGATTATTAATAGGGAAAACTCCTCAAATCATGTTGTTATCTTTTTGCATTAAGAAATGGCATCACATCAAATAATGCAGTTTCTTTACTCCAGGTGTCTACTATCCCAGTGCTGACGTTCCCCAGCTGCAAGGTGAGGGATGACACGTGGACGTCTTGCATTCCAATACCATCTGTGTAGACGATTTCGTTCCATCCCGGCATGCACTCTTACACCAGTATAGTATCCAGAACCTTACCTATGCAGCAGTTTGCAACCAACTTCTCATGTCATCGTTGAGTTTCCAGAGAGGCGATGATCATCGACGTTATGCGTTTGATTGAGTGAGTGAGTTTAGTTTTACGCCGCACTCAGCAATATTCCAACTATATGGCGGCGGGTTACAAATGCGTTTGAAACCTGAGAAACATGTAGCAGTGGTACAACAATATTCCGACGTGCACTCACCTGCAATGTGGCTATGGAACATTTCAAACCACGCGTGCAGTAATACTATTACTTCCTTAAGTGTGTTAAAGAAAGTGACTTTGAGTGTTCGGCTAAAAACATAATAAAACCAACTGTTTGGTGCAGATCTAAGTAGATAGATTGTGGGTTGTTGTTTTTTGCGTGTTGTTGTATTTTGGGTTTTTTTCTAGTGTTTGGGTGTGTGGGGTATGCTGCAGCTGATATGCTAACATCAGTTGATGTACAAACTAAAGGAGGTAACAGTATAACGCCAAGGTGATTAAAGGGAGGAGCCAATTCGGCACAGTGATGTGGGCCGCGGGGGTCATCACATAAGGTAAGACAATCAAGATGTTCACTCACTTCAACTTTTCTTCGAAACCAGCTCATGGATAGCAACATCAACATATGCTTGAAGTGTCGGCAAATACAGACCTTGCTTGTACCACTGGACATGTCAGTCTCACGGAGTGCACGTGCTAGTCGTGGTGTTTGGATGAAGAAAGTAATAACGTTGTCATTCGCCAAATACTTAGTGGACTACTTCATGTTCATAACATTAAAAAACAGAATTATGTATTATTTACATAATAATATTTATACTATCAGTGAAAGAGTTCAAATGATTTGAACTTGAGCAGAATCCCGAAAGAATAACAATCCGTAATGTCGGGCTGAAACGTTAATATGATTAGCTGTCTGTTCTGGATACAGCATGTTAGTATACTGAACTACTGTAGAATAGCAAGACATTTGGACCAGTAGTGAGTAATACTTCTATAATGTCAGGCATAACTCACTCGAAGAGGCATACTGCGTATGGGGATTTGAGGGTATCCTGCCCACTCCTCTCACAGCGCCTGGTTCAGACAATATGTCCAGCGTCCCATGACGTTGACGCACGCACGCGTCTCTCTATGATGCCCAAAACGTTTTCAATGGTTGACAGGCTGGGGCTCGATATCGATGTTGGCTATGGTATCCTCTTGCTATTGTGCACACCCCCTTTTGTACTGAAAGTTTGTTGAATGACCATTGGAATTCTTGTGAAAATGAAGTGTACACCCCTCCTTTTCACAACAGTGCACGCGCTCACGCACACACACACACACGCACGCACGCACGCACGCACACACACACACACACACACACACACACCCCCTTTCTCAAAAAGCTGTATCCGCCCCTGAGCAACACATGTTTGTCGTAAGCGACGACGAGGTCGGGTGGTCGACTGGGTTGATGCATGTCATCGTATCCCAATTGCGTCGATCGATGCTTATCATGTCAATCATGGGATTGTCCGATTCAGACTCCATTACTGACAGACCGCCATATAGATGGAACATTGCTGAGTGGGACGTTAACCAACAAATAACAAGCAATAAAGTGACAATTATTCTAGTTTATTCCAGTTCAGACGATTTGATTCTGTTTAGCATGGAGATGAGCTCCATGGAGATAATTTTAATCATGTGACCCGTAACTCGTACTGTAGTTGCCTCATGAATGTCTGGAGCAATTTCAGCTAAATTTCGTAGAGCCTTGTTTCGGACTGTCCTCTTGTCGTTGACCAGGTGCGCCCTTGATCGTCAACAGTTTGGTTTTGTAGGTAGCCTGTTAATTATAGACTGTGAAATATTGAATACGCATTACTCACTCCAAAGGTCCGGGTTAGAATATTGCCTTCAGTAACCCATGCTTGCCGTAAGAGGCGACTAACGGGGTCGGGTGGTCAGGCTCGCTGGCTTGGTTAACACGTCATCGTTTCCCAATTGCGCAGATCGCTGCTCATGCTGTTGATCACTGGATTGTCTGGTCCAGACTCGATTATTTACAGACCGCCGCCATATAGCTAGAATATTGCTGACTGCGGCGTAAACCTAAACTCACTCACTCACTGTCACTTTACAGCATGCCAGTAGTCTCTGGACGCTCCGCGTGTAGCAGACACCACCTGGCTTGCTCAGACACAGTAACTAATAAAAGCAAGTAAACCAAAGACAGTTAAAACGATCGGTAGTAACACCGGTCCACAGGCACTGATCCAACGTCCTTAAAAGTCATGAATACACAATGCCATTGTGGTCAAATGTAACGTTATATACTTTCTCATTTAAGGACAGATTCTAGTACTTTAGGGGACGGTGGGGTAGTCTAGTGGTTAAAGCGTCCGCTCGTCACGCCGAAGACCCGGGTTCGAATCCCCACATGGGCACAATGTGTGAAGCCCATTTCTGGTGTCCCCCACCGTGATATTGCTGTAATATTGCTTAAAGCGGCGTAAAATCATACTTACTCACTCACTCTAGTACTTTAGCTCTTTGGGATTCGAATCCACACTCTCGGAGTCAGGCACCTAATCGCCAGCACACGAGCCATCTAACCCACTCAGCCATCGCAGCGTCCACAAAAAATGTCGGACAACTGGTAAACTAGATCACGTACTTTGTGTACCCCTATGACACATTTTATAATTGAGGAAGTATAATCATAAGTTTTATGTGAGTCCATCACTTTGTCTATTCCACACCCATGCACCAGATATCCGTGAATGAGCGTGTCATGTCACACCATTCACCTTTGCTAAAAACACGGAAACAGATGGAACGCATCAAGACAGAAACAAGGATCGGACATCATTTCTGTCACGGATTCAAAAACAATTCAAATGTAACTAACATGTCTACCATAAAACTTTGTGAAAGCTCTGGCGATGTTTTGGATGTGTAAACTTTATCAAACCACTTTCAAGAAGACGTGTTATGGCTGTCTTTGAAATATTTGTAGGAGAATCATGCTTGATTGTAAGTCAGAAGTTGTGAACTGTATAGTCACCAGGTGGTGATGCTCCACTACTGTATAAAGGGAACGTTGTCTGTTGGAAAGCTGGGGTCATCCCGAGCGCTCTTGCCATACTGCCTTGTGAACAGTTTTCGGTCACTCTCAATTGTCATGCCTCATTCTTAGGTTTTACACTGGCAATTTCATCAATAAGGGAATCCGGCATTTCACATGCTGGCAAGCGACCAGTTATCGCCAACACCTGGCTGTGGCGCTTGCACAGACAGCTTCCTGAGTATTTCACACATTGACACATCACACTGTAAGCGATATGCTACGAGAGTTAAAATCAAACTGTCTGTGCAAGCGCTACAGCCAGGTGTTGGCGATGACTGGTCGCTAGCCAGTACTGTTTTCTCGGTAAACCTCAGATGATATTTTCTTTCATTGGTAAATTTGTCCTTAATGTCGGAAGAGCTCTCAATGTAATAAGGGCCAATAAGGTTAAGTAACAAATGCCCCATTATATGTCTGTTTTAAGGAACTAACTTGTCCTTTCATTTACCGTGGAGAATAAGCGGATGATTCGTTTCTGACACTGTAAAGTTGTAAGATTAAGTCCTTCCTCGAGAATCACCACGTCGATCTTCTCTAGTCTCAAATACTTTCTGCGAAAAGAATGAAAGACATCCTTATCCTTGATGGTGTTGAGGGTTGTGGTTAATCTTTGAGACAGAGATTTGGTGGTCTTGTTGGGTTCCCTTCCTCAGTTTACAATATATAGTGTTATACTCATACGTACCTGACGTTGTTTCATAGGTCACTTATATATATATACACGTCCATAAAGTTCGTCCACAAGTCTTTAGCACCCGCGTAAAACAGAAATACGTATACATCTTACATAATGTTTGACTCATGTCTGAAGCAGTACAAGTCTCAATGCATTCCTTAACTGCCTGTAAAAATAGTTACTGCAATCGGTGACAGAAATGAAAACAATAAGAATGATACACATCCCTAACAGAGCTCCACATTGGAACATTCCAGAGGCGATATTCTGGGAAACAACCGTGAATTTTAAAACGTTTCCAAATGCATTTCTGGGATGTTTTTTTCTGATAACG
The DNA here is from genome assembly GCF_003918875.1 of Haliotis rubra. Classification (NCBI taxonomy): domain Eukaryota; kingdom Metazoa; phylum Mollusca; class Gastropoda; order Lepetellida; family Haliotidae; genus Haliotis; species Haliotis rubra. The sequence goes on along the minus strand of NW_025767204.1, from coordinate 217,861 downwards.
TTTTGAAACGTTGTAATGAAATGCATATGTAACATTCAAAACAGGATATCCAGAACATTTCACGGAAGAATTGTTGGAATGTATTCATATTCATGTCGTGAGCGGACGCGTCAGCTTCATGATAAATCATGTTCAAAGGGAGACAACTTCATTGACCCCCCTGCACGTCAATCTTGCGACAATGGCTGACTTAACTGGGAAAGGGCTGTTTTCTACCAAAACCGTATGCATTGTCGCCGGCGCCAGCAGAGGCATCGGAAGAAGTATCGCTGTCAACTTTGCATCTAAATTTCCGCCAGGATCCCTAGTTATAGCGTTATCGAGGGATGTGGAACAGCTGACAGTGACCAAGACTCTGTCAACGAAAGCAAGTCCCGCTGTTCTGAGCGTGACCCATGTTTTTGACCAGGGGACGCTTGATCAACATAAATACGAAACATTATTCAAAGACTCCCTCCAGGTAGGTGGGCCTCTAGTGGCAAGAGTTCCGCCCGTAACCCCCCACTTCAAATGTATTCTATTTATTAGGATTATTTCGAGGGTTTAGGGTAAGGTTTGGGGTTAGATTTTAGTGTTAGGGTTAGGTAAAGGCTGTCGATAAAAAAAACGTAAGCGGATATTCTCAGGCATATAATGATTAGAAATAAATACGACAGTTACGGGCGGAAATCTTTCCCCTCTAGTAACTTACATGACTTAGATTTCAAACAAAGGCTGACGTTGGTTCACATCAAACATATGAGATAACTGTTAATACACGTGCCACTCACCTTGGCACGAACTCAAAACACACGAGTTCGTAACTGTACGGCAGTACATAAATACACTTGACTTGGGCTTTGTAGGATAGTGACTTTCATGTTAATAGAAAAATATGTTTCTTCCTTTCACAGGAGTGTTTGTTGTAATAAAATGATTAAATAGTCCTGTGGTTCAAGACAGATCGGTAGACGCTTTATGCTTTATTCGGGAATATATACGGCCTTATGGCCCATTTTACAGTTAGTGTATATAATGTGTATATATAATGTCACGTGCGTACAAAATGAAGTATTTGTCTAGTAATAAATAAATATTTGGTAAGAGTTCATCCCATTCCCCAATCCCAAATAATATTTATAAATATACTAGAATTATGAACAAAACTTTTCACAACAAGTACTAGAGAACTCACAAAATGACTAAAAGTCCAAAATTTAAGTTAGGGTTAGGTTTAGGTTTATAGTTAGGTTTATGGTTGGGGGAACGGAAGGAGCTCTTTCTGTTTTGACGGACATGTTTAGCATGTGGAAGATATTTCTCTCTCAGATCTTTATATTTATCACAAACTTATAATACATGAAATTCATCTTCAATAAAGCCCAATTTACAGTTTGTACATTTAATTACATCAATATAGTCTTGTTTATACCCTCTAGAAAAATTGACATTAAAGTTGTGTAGGGAAAGTCTGAATTTATGGCTCTTATCAAATCTTTATTTTCTAATGATGTTAACTATTTCTCTTGTTCTATAGCTGACTTGATCGAATTATAATGACATAAAAATGATGAAGATGAAATACTATTGTGCCAGGTTTGATAATACATATCTTGTAATCTTTGTTTTAATGAAAATAGAAATAAATTTTCATCACCAAAGTCTTGTGAAATCCAAACAAATAATGCCCACAAGTAAAAAGCAACGATCTAACATTTGAAACCCAATTACAACAGGTCTTACCATCATCACCAAGAGTTTTTAATAAATTATAGCATTGATAAGGATATCGTTGTCGTTTCATCTTTTGTGATTTACACCAATATTTAACCACTCTAACTTGGCTGAGAATGAAACGAGGATAACGCCCTGTATCACCTAAAAGGGCCTTATTAGAAGCAAACGTCCCAACCTGTAGAAAGCGTTTAAAATAAGATGATTGGACTTTCTCTACTGCTTCATTATATTTAGTGCCCTATATCTCTGTGCCATACAGCAAAATCGGTGCAATTTTATTATAAAAAATGGAACATGCTGTAGAAAATGGAACATTTACAAGTTCTTTGTAAAAATGTATATAATGAAATAATTGCTTTAGAAGCTTGACATGCTTATTGTTTTGCAAGATACTGTCCATGTTAAGCTAGAATATATAACTAATCCTAAATACTTATAATATGTCTTAATTTCTAAAGGAACATTGTCAAATGCCCAGTGTTCATGTTTAGCAATTTTACCTCCATTTCTAAATACAATCACATTTGTTTTGTGTAAGTTGACTTCTAAACCCCATTTCTTGCAAAAGGACAGTACATTTAATTGTTTCTGCAGGCCATATTAACATTATTTGAAAACGTGACAACATCATCAGCAAAGAGAAGCAACATTAAATCAACAATATCCTGTCTCACAAATACACCATAACTACACTCATTACATACTAACTTCTATTACTACTTCATTAATTAAAAGATAAATAAAGCTGGACTTAATATGCAACCCTGTCTCACACCACTAAAGTAGAAGTGGAAAACCCTTCTGTTCTACTAGATGACGTTAATCCTTTACTGAAGAATGCCTATTTTTAATGACATTAAACAAATTTCCATGATAACATTTGGTAAGCAGTACATACAACAATTTCTTTCTATCCACATAATCAAAAGCTTTTTTAAAATCAATAAACACACTATAAAATCAACCTATCATAATTATTTTGAACACAACACTTTTAATATGAGTAGATTATCAACTGTTGAGTAATTTTGACATTCTGATAAAAGATGATTGACATCTAACCAAAAATTTTGGTGCTTTTCTATAACAGTAGTGACCAATTTACCTGTAACATTGAGAATGGAAATACCTCAGTAATTGTTGGGGTCGGTTTACTTGACTTAAACAAAGGCAAAATCATACCTATATTCCATGAGTCTGGAAAATCCCAAGTATTTTAGATATTATTTAAAATAAGTTTCAAATAAGGTACAATAAAATTTCCTGACATCTTTAAACATTCAGGGGGTATTCCATCTTCACCTGCAGATTTACCACTTTTTAAACTTTTCAGAGCATATTTTATTTCTCTATTGGTTATTTCACCTGACAAAAGATCATCTGTGAAGGCAAATCATTACAATCCTCACAAGAATGTGAATTAAAATACTGGGAAACAAAGCACTCAAAATCATTTACATCAATGTTTTCAGCTTCCGGATTCAACAAATTATTGAAATAATCATACCAAATATCCGGAGACATCGAATAACTTGAAACATTTCCCTGTGTAGCTTTCTTTAACGTCTTCCAAAAACTCTTACAATCTCCACATTCAGCAGACCTCTTTATATCATCAGCTTGGTTGACACATGTCATTGGTTCCCAATTGCGCAGGTCGATGCTCATACTGTTGATCACTGTTGACTCAATTATTTACAGACCGCCGCCATATAGCTGGAATATTGCTGAGTGTGGCATAAAGCTAAACTCACTCACCCTTTATATCATCACGTTTTGGTATTGTAAGAACTCTTCTTTTCACAACATTTTATATAGTATGACCAGAAATTATTGCGAATGTTAGGAACATGTTTCATTGGATTTCTAGTATAAACAACCTTGACCAGCTATCAAGTGCTTGGTTTCATTCAAGAGAGAAAACTCCGTTAATCCTTTTTCATTAGTTTGTGAAGAGTTATCCCCCTTTGTTTACTTGCTAGCAGAGGGCATTTTCAGTGATCCTCAGTATGGATGATTTAGAGAAGAGGAAGTTGATTTTAGAGTATTATAACAAGGACATCAGATCAGCTAAAGCGATTTCAAGTAGAACAAGCATCCCTTTGTCCACTGTTTATCGTGTTTTGAAAAATATTGCAAATGGATATGGCATTGAGCACCAGGGAGGAGCAGGTAGGCCCAGAAAATTGACTGTCGGTGACAGGAGGCGGCTTGGTATTCTTGTTTCTAAAAACAAACGAAGGAGTTTAGAAAACTTAAGGCTGGATATGATTGATAGAGAGACTGTGGCTGTCTGTAAGGAGACAATTAGAACTGAGCTGCATGCAATGGGTTGGCAGAAAAGTCGAGGAATTCCATCACCGATCATGAAACCTGAACAAAAGGAGCGAAGGGTGAACTGGTGCTTACAGCATAGAAATGTTAACTGGGACAATGTGATTTTCTCAGATGAAAGTTCTGTGTGGCTGTTTCCTAATACACTGAAATTCGGGACCAAACAAACTGAAAAACCTTTGTATCAGCGCTTTGTACAGTCCGAAATTTAACGTGTGGGGTGGCATATCTGTGTTAGGGGCAATGCCCCTCTGTGTATTTGAAGGGAATATGAACAGTGAGCAATACATTGATATTCTCGAGGGACATTTACTTCCATCTGCTCACGTGTTCTATGGAAATTTTTGGTTTTTCCAGCAGGACAACGAACCAAAACATTGTTCAAAGCATTCACAGGCCTGGTTTCGGACCCAAAATATGACATTATTAGATTGGCCAAGCTATAGCCCTGACCTAAATCCAATAGAAAATGTCTGGGGACTTATGAAGGAAAGTGTCAATAAAAAAAATCTGACAAATATTGCTGAAATGAAAGAAGAGGTTGTCCGATATTGGGACAGCATGGACCACGACTTTCTAACTTCTTTGATCAGTAGTATTCCCCGCCGCATTGAAGCCTGCATTGCTGCCCATGGTGACTTGACAAAATACTAACTGTTCACCTGTCTTTGAATCTGGAGTTATGTTCTGCTAATATTCACATTTAATACGTGCGCAATGAATGAAAAAAATATAAAAATTTACAATCTTTAAAATCTCAATAATTTCTGGTTGTACTGTATACTCATTTGCCATCCACATACAACTCTACGTTTAAAACACATTTAAATATTCTGAATTTGTTCAAAAGAAAATATTTTTTTCTCATCCTGACTCATGATATTTTGCTTATCTCCCTTTCCTTTTCGAATGGCAGTGGAACACTTGAATACCTTGAAGTTCCCGAAGCGGACGTAAAAATACACTCACCCAAAAGTTACCTCCCTTTTGCCCTTTTCCCGCGCAAACAGTCATGTGACCAGCCTTACTTGTCACTCTCCCTTTTCGCCCAAGCGGATGGTTCGGCGAGCACTGGAGTCCCTTATACGGCATTATATGCTTTTTACTTAGGTCCTATTCTTCAAAATTATATTATATGTAAAAAAATTGTAAAAATTATTTGTATTTGTGTCTTTATTTCATCGTTATGTAACTTTGTTTACATTTCATGAAATCTTGCAGTGTTTGCAGGCACAGGTTATCCGTGGCTGATCCTCACCCCCAGTGCCCTTCGTGCATAAAACCATGTTCTTCCAGCTTGCGCTGTACTTATTGTGTTGATTTATCAAATCCTCAATTTAATCAATATTTGTCATATATATCTATAGACGTGCCATGGAACGGGTGAGGAAGTCATCTCAAGTCACGACTGATAAAACAGGAGATCAGCCTTCAAACCGTATGCTGCTTGCTACTGCTGAAGTTCATAATACTGGTGCTATGTTTAGTGTGTTGCAGGGGCAGTCTGCTGGTAAGGGGGCCAAGACGAGATCGACTACAACGCAGTTGACTCCGTCTCAGGCTAAGAAAAAGATGTCATCTTCTTCTACATCGCAGAAGAAAGCATCTGTTACCAGATCGGAGGGTAAATCTACGCGTGCTAGTAAGTCAACACAGCAGAAATCCTTCAAGGAAGAGATATTACCTCCACATGAAGTAGACGTTTTTGATGACCCCCCCCGTTACTTCTACCCGAAGTACCTATGAGATCAGCGACTCAGTCGACTTCTACAACTACTAGATCGTCCCCTGCAATGGTCACAGCAGGCCAGCTGTTTGAAGAACTACCACCAACTTCTCAACGGAGTGAAGTTGAGACGCAGAACTCATCAGCGTTCACGAACGCTTCGTCTACACCGCAGCAGCTTCAACCAACGCAGAACTTTGAGAGGTTCGTGAAGAGAAGGCTCACATCACAGAAGTTCACGAAGAGATGAATCTACAGATAGAGGTTCGCAAAGAGAGCACTCTCAAGATAGACGTTCACATAGGGAGGAATCTTCAGTTAGAGGTTCGCTAAAGGATGATGAAGGTTTGAGAAGGGATACAGGTTCGCAGATGGATGAGTCGCAGAGGCCTAGCACTAATATGCAGGAGACTTGGGATCAGCAAGCAGACTTTGTCTTCCCAGACTCAGAAGTTACAGCGTGGATTGCCAACGGTTGAAATTGAGTCTCCTTCTAACGATAAAGATGAAGTCTACACTTATATGATGCGTAACGACAACTTCTACTCCGTCACTATCCCTCCGATTGAACCTATATCCAAGGTACCCTCTAACCTACGCACAGCTTTCGCGAAAGCATCCAAGTACCAGAGTCAGCATCTACCATCATTTAATGTGAAGAGATTCCCCTTACATCATATGGATCCATTTACAAAGGCTCCTGAATGGGATGATAACATAAAGTTAGTCAACAACTCCCGAAACAAGATGTATAAAGTGGAATATAAAAAGTTATCTCAACTTGATACTGCTACAAGGAGATCCTTCTTCGGGTTGGCCAGGTCCAGAGCCATCAATGAAGCATTGATCAATAAATTCCAGAACTCAAGTTCGGAAGAGGATAGAATGATATGTTCGGCCCTCATAACACAGAAGGACCAATACTTTTTATCGGACCATCTGGCATCTATATCTGCAGGTCTCACTTTACTACTCAGGCAAGGGCTACTTGCATCCTGTTCATGGAGTGATAGATTCACCCAACCGCTACTGAGAGCTGCATGAGAGGTGCCTACTATCTTTGGAGGACAAATAGATGATGCAGCTAAGGAAGCTACGCACAACTCTAGAGAAGTTATGATGATAAAATCCATAGATACTCTGGCCAACGTCATCCGTCATACTTCGCAAAAGTATAACAGCAAGTCAAAATATTCTGGCATACAGAAGGCAAAGGAGAAGAAGTACCCCAGCTTCAGAGGCGGCAAAGGATCTTTTTTGTCGCCCATCCGGAAATTACAGTGGAAACTCAGGGATAGGCCGCACTCCCAGAGGATCCAGAGGAACTAGATGTTGATATCAAGGTTCGGAACGACTGGAGTCTTCCACCCTCAGCCGTTCCTGTAAAACTGTCGACAGTGGGTGGACGTCTACAAAGGTACTGGAAAAATTGGGGAATACTAGAGGACGACTACGTCTCCCAAGTACTAAGAGAAGGATACAGAGTACAACTCAAGGCCACACCTCCGCTAACCCTCAGCCCAATGGTCTTCGACTATGCAGAGGAACAGGCAGACAAACTACAAGAAGCCATCGACTCACTACTTATGAAGGAGGCGGTAGAGATAATAGATCAGCTTTATCTCACTCCAGGCTTCTATTCCCCAATTTTTCTAGTACCCAAGAAGAACTCCAAGGAGAAGTTCAGACTGATTTACAACATGCGCAAATGCAACAAAGACTATCTACTGAAACCAGAGAGGTTCAGAATGATCCACCTACCTCAACTCAGACTACTCGTCCGTCCAGCAGATTACATGGCCAGCATAGACCTGGAGGATGCGTATCTACACATCCCCATACATCCGGAATCAAGAAAGTATCTACGATTCCTATTCAGAGGGCAGCACTTCCAATGGAACGTCCTACCGTTTGGAATATCTTCGGCTCTGTGGCTATTCACACGGGTAACCAAGCCGATAGTCGCATATCTACATCATCGAGGTCTACGCAATGCCTTCTACTTGGACGAATTTAGGTTCACCAAGATGCCAATCAACTCAGACTACAGCTGAACTTCACGATCAAGTTGCTCACTCAACTAGGATGGCTGGTGAACCTTATGAAGTCAGAGTTGGAACCAAAACAAGATCTGCAATTTCTGGGGATCAGGTTTATCACAACACAGAATCGTATTGTCGTCCCAGAAGATCATTGGGTCAAGATACAAGCCATGATTCCACCAGCAGTCGTCTCTCCGTAAACACTACGATGATGGCAAGTTCTACTCGGTCTACTAACCTCAGCGCAGGACTTGACTCGCACAGAAAGGTTACAACTAAGACCGCTGCGACGGTTCCTGACAAAACATCTAGACAGCGTCGACCCTATCTTCCTGCCAGACAACCTCAAGAGGTATTTACTGTGGTGGACGCACAGGTCGAACGTTTGCGGAGGGATCTATTTACAAGAGCCGGCCTTCGACACACATCTCTACGTAGAAGCTTCGATGCAGGGCTGGGGTGCGCATCTCAACAATCAAGTTGCATCAGGAAGGTGATCCAAAATAGAGCAGCATCTTCACATCAATCTGCTGGAGATGAAAGCTGTGATCAACGCCTTACAACTATGGTCGAGCTCGCTGAACAACAGAATGCTGATGGTCCACACAGACAACTCTACAATGGCATTCTCCATAAATCGGCAATGATCCACAAGGTCTCCAAGCCTGCTACAGCTCACATTCCAGTTATTCCACATCACGGAGGAAGCAAACATCTGGATAAAGGCGTGTAACATACCAAGAACGTACTTGCAGATGCTCTCTCCTGAATACTGCACCCGTCACCTACGGAATGGATGCTCCATCCAGAAGCGTTCCGGCTCATCATAAGGGAAATAGGATCTCCTTGCATAGACCTGTTTGCCACGAGGTTCAACAAACAACTACAGACGTTTGCTGAGCTCCAGATCCTCAAGCCTGGGCAACAGATGCACTGAGCATATCTTGGGAAGGACTAAATGCTTACGCGTTTCCACCCCCGATATTACTTCCAGAAGTGCTGTTGAAGATCAAACAGACACAGGCGCTACAACTGACTTTGGTCGCGCCATACTGGCCAGCGAGAGTATGGTTCCTAGACCTAATAGAAGATATCGGAAGTCCAGCAATCAAGTTACAGATTGGCCGAACCTACTCATACATCCGCACACCAAGCAAGTCCACGGGAACCCGACAGTGTTCCAGCTACACGTGTGGACCGTATCAAAACATGTTTGAAGAAAAGAGGATACTCCGCCAGGGCAGCCAAGGCAGTAATGCTAGCGTTACGCAGATCTACTTGTAACCTGTATGATGACAAGTGGCTGAAGTTTGAGACTTATGCAAGGCGGAAAGGCTTCACTGCGGAAGTGGCGGAATATCTGTGTCATCTTAGACAGACCAGACATCTGAAATGTTCGATATTATCTACATACCTCTCCGCCATCAGTACAGTGATTACCATGAAAACAGGCATCAATTTGTCGAAAGTACCAGAATTACTTGCTCTGCTGAGATCTTTTAAACTGGAGGACCAGCAAAAGAAGTTCAGAGCTCCGGGCCTGGGATCTGAATGTAATTCTACGTCATCTTACGAGTGATGCCTACGAACCTCTAGACCAGACTATCCTCGAGCTGCTGACACAGAAGACTCTGTTCCTGCTTGCGTTAGCCACGGCAGCTCGAATATCAGAGATACATGCGCTGGATTTGACAGGGGGCAAAATGCTGCAGTTCATCTAGGACTTAGATGGGACTTCATTGCCAAGAACCAACTACCTGGTCAGCCAGATAGACAGTTCCACGTACCAGCGCTATCTACAATCCTCGGCCCAGAGGATATAGAAGACCTATCCTTGTGTCCGGTCAGAGCCCTGAAGATATATCTTCAAAAGACTGAGACAAGGAGACAAAAAAATTCAAATGCCTGTTCATCCCATTATCCACAGAGACATCAGCACAAGTCCCAAGAATGACGATATCATTCGGGATGAGAGCCGTCATATTGAGAGCCTATAAAGCAGCAGGACTAGAACCTCCTAGAGCTTCCAACCCACACGAAGTCAGAGCACTGGCGTCAACACTGGCTCTGCACGGAAATTGCTCTATACCAGCAATTATGGAGGGCTGCTTTTGGAAGTCGGACACAGTGTTTGCCAACCACTACCTCCGAGAGACATAGCCACTGAAGACGTCTCAGGCATTCACCAATTTGGGCCTCTCGTTGTAGCACAGCAACTAACGGTTCCTCAAAGGCGCTGAGTTGGAAAATCTCACCCTTTATCACGTTGACTTGTTGATAACTTTTACTAAGGAAAAAGTATTAGTTTGAAAGTCCATGCGCACAGTCTAGGACAGGCTAGCATGAGTGATTAAAGATCCTGTACGGGTAAAGATCTTACCTGTACGTGAAGGGGTCGCAACTCATTTATGATAAAGATCTTATCATAATCTATGGGTTGTTATGAGATATCTAGTAATAAGAAGATACTAGTTTATCTGTAACCACATGAATCAACAGGATTCAACTTGTCTGAGACTGAAGTAAGACAAGAAAGTAGTCCCCCCAAGTTATAACGGAAGTGGGAAGAATAGGATCACGGAAATGCCGTTTCGCAGTTTCACATGGGGGGGATACAGGACGTATCTAAGTACAGCTGATGAATCCACGAAGTGGCTTGACCCACCACCAATCTGTCGGATTCTATAAGCAAAAGATCATGAGTCAGGATAAGAAAAAATATGTAATTTTTCAAGTAAAATTGATATTTTTATACTTATCCTGACTCATGACGAGAAGCCCTCCCAGCCTCCCCACTGGAGACACTTTGGATTTCACAGCAGATCCAAGTGCATGGGCAGAAAATCAGGAGAGAGTGACAAGTAAGGCTGGTCACATGACTGTTTGTGCGGGAAAAGCGCCAAAGGGAGGTAACTAGTGGGTGAGTGTATTTTTACGTCCGCTTCGGGAACTTCAAGGTATTCAAGTGTTCCACTACCATTCAAAAAGGAAAGGGAGATAAGCAAAACATCATGAGTCAGGATAAGTATAAAAATATCAATTTTACTTGAAAAATTACATATTTTCTCTTTTTTAATTGATTACAATCCTTATCAAACCAAGGTGGTTGCTGTGAATGAGATTCTGGTGACTGTATCATGGGCTCCTGCTTTAACTGCACAGTGAATTAACCAATGATAGAAAACCATCTCTACTAGCTATCGCTAAATATTTGATAAAGGTAATTATATCTACTGGCCACATAAAGAAACTGTGCACACAGAAAATATAAATATAGGCACACAGCTTCTTTATACATAAATACATTTGTGAACATAGCACGTCTTGGAGACAATCAAACGCTCATGCACGTGACGGCCGACGTGACGTCACTGACGGTGGCCTATGGCCTTGCAATGTGTTACTGCACATGCAGCACGTGCAGCTGCACACAACATGTGAAACTTTGAAATTGCTGTCATTGTCGAAAGCTTGATCTTTGGTCATTCAAACGTTCACAAATTCACATGAGAAGTCACATGCACATCATGCCAAGATTAACATCTGCTCAACGTCATGAAGCCATTGGAATGATTCGAGCAGGAATGAGCCAACAACAGGTGGCAGCACCTTTCCAATGCCTTCAATGCTCATTTGGTAGCCTCTATGTGTCTTCGATGCACTGCAGTGCTTCACGCACACAGTGGTCATACCCGTTTTTGACTTTGTGACTTCGTCATGTGACCCCCTACTCGATTTTGAACTTCTGACGTCATCGTTACGGATATTGTTCATGTTCTTTTGACATTTTCTTGTGGTCCGATACTTCAGCTTATAAAGTGTCTACATCATTTCGTCTTTGCTGTGTTGTATTCCAAATCTGAAGGCATTTTCTGTGTGCACAGTTTCTTTATGTGGCTAGTATAGATTAATTGCATACACAACCTCAGAAATTTTACCGGGGGCAGGCGAAGCGGAAAAATCCCAGCGGAGCAAATACCACATTACCGCTCTCTGCTGTCTCGCTATAGCCCTGTCTGGCCGTGGTTATTTAACTAATGAGAATACCTCATGAAATAACAACTTATTTACATTGTGAAGGATCATCGTGAATTTGTTCCTTTGAAGTAAAGTCTTGCTTCTTTCTCATTGTATTCTGTGGGCCTAATCTGCTTTTGTGAGAAACAATTATTGTTTCAGTGTAATTCTGTGAAATAAGACTGATACAGTGTTTGGATGATATAGTTGGCAGTGATAATTATTTTATGACCCAGTTAATCTCCTCAAGTATTCCATTCTTTAAAGGTCACATGCAACCAAAAAATCAAACATAATTAAAACACAATTATCACTTCTTCATGACATATAATATGCATTGCTGATTATGAAAAAACAAATAAACAAAATTATAAGCGTATAATCGCAAATCAAAAGTGCAATATTTTGTACTTTGGTTTACCTCCCTCGAAACGAAGCAGCCGGATACCGAACCCAGTCAGAGCGGGTGGGTGTGCACTCAAGTGTAACGGCTGGTTCATTAGCAGATGCCGCCTTCACGGCTCATTGTGTGTGTATATATAGAGATGTTGGGTTTTGTAAATACATGCTCATTGTTTGTGTATAACATTTTGCAATCAACAGACATCATAACATGTCATGTGTTCAAGTATCACACCTGCCTGTCTGTGTAATTACATAATGTGACAGAGACCGAACTCGGGCCATAAATCAATGCATTTTGTTTATGGTGTATAGCCTGATTGGTGTTAAGTTCAAATTGCATGTGGTCAGTGATCGCAGTTATGTATTGAATATTGTCATTAGCAGACAGGCAGGCAGACACAAAGGTGTCAATAAAACAAGACATTGAGTTTTGTCTGTGACAGCGACATATCTATATCACAGTTAGAAATTGTGTCAACGCTAAATAATGACATTGCTTTTAAGTATCGAACTGAGAAAGTGACTCGGTAAGAAGAACGTGTGGTGAAATAGACAAATGAAATTACATAAACAGTTTATTTACTGTCATAACATATAAAAAAGCTCGCGCCTGTGAGATATCAACAAAACATTATGAAAATAGCTCACACCAAAGCCTTCACCGAGTATTCACCAGACAGCCCGCTTCCAAGATGCGCGAACCTATTTCACTGCGCACGTGCTATGAGCACAGCCCAGCTGTTGAAACCCGTATTCCCCAGAAAAGTCTGGGGAAAATTAGTGAAACGTTTGAACTCTGATTTCGCGCGGTTTTTTTCATCGCGTTATTTTTCAACTTTATAAGTTGAATTTGCATTTTTGACGCTTTGTTTCGGTAAGTCCTTACCGAAAGGTATCAGAATCTGCAAAGATGTGTTTTACGTTGCATGTGACCTTTAACATAACATGAATGCCAACATGAATGCCAGTTATGAATCAGAATTTCACTTCTTAGCTCACATGTTCTATTTCGTCTTGTTCTCTTGTGAAAGCTTTGATCTTGTCCCAGCCATCAGTCCTTCAATATTAGGGAAGCAGTGACACTATCATCAATGGTCACAAGCAGGAATATTAATTGTGATTTTCAAAATGCATTGGTGTAAATATACAAACTGCAGATGTCTTTGTAGACATGTTGTGATGTACTGGTACTGTATCCCGCCTGACTGACTGTTGCAGGGGAGATCAACAAGTGAGTTCCAGCAGGCAATGATCATACACAATGCTGGATCTGTTGGAAGTGAGTTCTGTCGGAATTTGACAGACGTGAACCAAGTATCTCACTACCTCAATGTGAATGTGGCCGGACTTGTTGCACTGAATGCTCAGTTTATGCAAGTGTTTAAAGATGTACCTTCTAAAGTGGTTGTCAACATGTCATCACTCTCTGCAGTGCAACCCATGGCCAGCTGGGGACTTTATTGTTCAGGTGAGTATAGTGGACGACCTATACACTCATGGAAAATAACTGAATATTGATTATGAATATGTAATGAAATATTGGTGGGTCAATGATATTATAGAGACTCTCACATACAGAGGGCCCTGTTCATTGACCCTGAGCAGAACAAATGTCAATGTCTTTCAGATTATGAGCTGATTATTGTAGCTGAATCTCAAATGTTATTTAGTGTATGATGCAGACACTGATATAGATAATATATTAACTGTGATTTATAGTACAGTGAGGTATGATAGGTTCATTAATGTGTAAAAGTATTCACAATAGATAATTGATATGCACATATGTACAAATTTATTATGTACTTATTGATGACTAAAATAAGTGGATGGATTAAGTTTTGTGAATTAATCAACTGTCTATGTTACCATTATCATGGAAAAATGTATGTAGTTAAGATCATTTACAAGGTTATATGCTATGAAATATTCTTGAATCAAAACTGTGAAAAAAGTCATTTCCGAACATGCCACTATTGAAATTGGGAATTTGGTGCAGAAGTTAGTAAGTGTGCCAAGTGCAAGAAAATGCACAAAAGGATTCTTCTTTTTAGTGGACATCAAGGCCATACCATCTTCTTTACTTACTTATCTTAAGAAATGTGAATAGGCTGAACACCAACAAGTAGACATCCTTTATATGTATGATCTTCCTGTGCCATGGAGGTATTTGAATTCACGCACATTACCACTGACCAGTTGCATGGCAGGGCTTGGGGTCCTGTTGACACCATCATGTTGATATGTTTCAGGCAAGGGTTGGGGTCCTGTTGACACCATCATATTGATATGTTTCAGGCAAGGCTTGGGGTCCTGTTTTTTACACCATCATGTTGATATGTTTCAGGCAGGGCTTGGGGTCCTGTTGACACCATCATGTTGATATGTTTCAGGCAAGGCTTGGGATCCTGTTGACACCATTGTGTTGACATGTTTCAGGCAAGGCTTGGGATCCTGTTGACACCATCGTGTTGACATGTTTCAGGCAAGGCTTGGGGTCCTGTTGACACCATCATGTTGATATGTTTCAGGCAAGGCTTGGGATCCTGTTGACACCATCGTGTTGACATGTTTCAGGCAGGGCTTGGGGTCCTGTTGACGCCATCATGTTGACATGTTTCAGGCAAGGCTTGGGGTCCTGTTGACACCATCGTGTTGACATGTTTCAGGCAAGGCTTGGGGTCCTGTTGACACCATCATGTTGATATGTTTCAGGCAGGGCTTGGGGTCCTGTTGACACCATCGTGTTAACATGTTTCAGGCAAGGCTTGGGGTCCTGTTGACACCATCATGTTGATATGTTTCAGGCAAGGCTTGGGGTCCTGTTGACATCATCATTTTGATATGTTTCAGGCAAGGGTTGGGATCCTGTTGACACCATCATTTTGATATGTTTCAGGCAAGGGTTGGGATCCTGTTGACATCATCATGTTGATATGTTTCAGGCAAGGCTTGGGGTTCTGTTGACACCATCGTGTTGATATGTTTCAGGCAAGGCTTGGGGTCCTGTTGACACCATCATGTTGATATGTTTCAGGCAAGGCTTGGGATCCTGTTGACACCATCGTGTTGACATGTTTCAGGCAGGGCTTGGGGTCCTGTTGACGCCATCATGTTGACATGTTTCAGGCAAGGCTTGGGGTCCTGTTGACACCATCGTGTTGACATGTTTCAGGCAAGGCTTGGGGTCCTGTTGACACCATCATGTTGATATGTTTCAGGCAGGGCTTGGGGTCCTGTTGACACCATCGTGTTAACATGTTTCAGGCAAGGCTTGGGGTCCTGTTGACACCATCGTGTTGACATGTTTCAGGCAGGGCTTGGGGTCCTGTTGACACCATCGTTTTGATATGTTTCAGGCAAGGCTTTCCGTGACATGTTCATGAGGACACTTGCACTGGAGCAGCCTGACATCAGGGTGCTGAACTATGCCCCTGGTCCTGTTGACACCAATATGTTTCATAAAGAGGGTATCCAGGAGACAAAAGCTGAAGACCATCTGGAAGCTTTAAGAGGTATATAGTCAATAATGGACGAGGATTTCACTATTCTGCCTCATCAACTCATGCTAGTTCATATACAAAGTTTGGCCAAGAAGACTCCAAATGTATTGGTAGAAGCTGTAACAAACATACTGTAACAATTTCAGTTGTCTAGAAACTTCTGTGATTTCTTTTTCTTCTACTTCATGAATGTATTATCCTTGCCATGTAACACCATCAAGTGTGCCTCTGTAGTATTGTGAATAGTGTGTCCCACATGATAGATGAAGATCAGTGGTTGGTTGCTTCACGATGAAAGAGATTATCAGAATGTACATGTTTTAACCCTCCAGTGGTGGTCAGTATGAAGGGGTTAAAGTAGGATCATTGGACAAGGGGGCAATATACTCTGTCTCCTGGGGATATCTATGTTAAACTGCAGCGAAGTATCACTAGTGTAATACCGCTAGACGTATGACGTCACAATGTTAATACCTCGGTCACAATGGTATTATACCTTGCTTGACTCGTGCAAAGCTGAGAGTCATCACACTGTAGGCAGTTTCTATCAATTTATGTTGGAGAGTAATCAACAGAATACTGAACTCTCTTCGTGAACTACTATTTTAATTAAACTTGTGAAAGATTTAGTATCAAACTTACTTTCGCTCGTTTGATACCAAATCATTAACTCATTCATTACAAAGGTCATTCAGTATCTTCTATATATTTAGATTTGAGAAGGCTAAACAGTCAAAATAGATGGAAAATATAAATCGACTGTCCAAACATACTAGATCTCATCCTTACTATCTGGGCAACAACTCAAATGGAATTTATACCAATAGGATGCCAAGTTATTTTTCTAAAGCACATTTTCAGAAAGTTGAAAAAGTGAAAGTTTTATATTGGGTCTATATATGCAGAGATATAGCTTATGGAATTGTGTACCTTATGGAGTAGTGAGTGAGTTGGGTTTTACTCCGCTTTTAGCAATATTTCAGCAATGTCACGGCGGGGAACACCAGAAATGGGCTTTACACATTGTACCCATGTGGGGAATCGAACCCGGGTCTTCGGCGTGACGAGCGAACGCCTTAACCACTAGGCTACCCCACCCGCCCCTCTTATGGAGTAGAACAGTAACTGTTAAACCAATCAGAAAAAGAGACATTGTAAAGTGTTATTCAAGATTTTGTTTTGCTTAATGCAAATTTGCATAGAAAAATACTTTGCTGCAAAATGTGCTATTTAACAGCTCTACAGAGACTCTGAGCAAACAAAATTACTGCCTGAATATCAGCTCAAGTGGCAATGCTACAGGAGTAGAGAGGTTTGTAAATGTCCTGAACTGTCTGCACACTGCTGTGCCATGAAGATCTGGGTTAGAATTGATCTTGGGATACTAGACCGCCTCAGTGGTGTAGTGGTTAGGGCGTCCGCCCGGAGAGAGGAAGGTCGCGGGTTCGATCCCCAACCGTGTCATACCAAAAGACGTTAAAATATTGGTCCCCGCCTGGCACTCGGCATTAATGGGTACAACAAGGACTGGTCTGCTCGGGAGTCAGTATAATGTGTCTGAGTGGGGTATTCATGCTTCACTGCGGCATGGTATTTCAGTGGGCTAGTGCTATAAACCCGCTTAAGTCTGGGCTAGTACAAGCAGCCGCACATACACATACACACGCATGCACGTCATCATATGAGCGAAATATTCTCAAGCACGACTTTAAACCCAATTTCACCTCACCTTGGGATACTATGACATGCATCAACCCAGTCATTGAGCCTCACTGATCCCCGTCGTCGTCTCGTACGACAAGCATGGGTTGCTGAAGACGAATTCTAACCCGGATCTTGGCATCAATTTGGTGTCTGTTCTAAAACATGCTGAACAATGTTCGGGTTATTGGCATCATTTGCTTACTGGTGATTTGATAAATCACTTGGCTTCCAGATCAGTTTAGGCATTGTGTAAGCCTTAGCTGTGGTTAAATGAAAGTGGTATTATAAGGACCTGATAGCAAATAACAAAAAAATGATGGTTTGATTTTTTTTCAGATACAAACATTGTAACGTTAAACATTATTTAGGGACAGCTATTGCAATGAGAACAGTTATGCTGAAAAAAATATATGTTTTCTCAATGAAGGACTGAAGCCAGTGCCTTGTGGACAGAGTGCTTGCAGCCAACCAAAGATATCAAGAGTTTTGTGCTGTCTTTACTTTTTAATGTTTCTACTCTGTTCTGTGTACTATTTGTTTGGTATCCTCCTGGTTTGAAAATATTGGGGAATATAGAACTCAGCCTGCCAGTCTATCTTCTTTCAGTTTCTGGGGCAGAACTCTTAAACCATTGATTATATCTTGTTGAAACATGCTATCCTGATAAGTGGTGAATATTTTTTTATGTTTTTTCCATGTGGTTTAAAAAATGGAGGAAACATTAAATAGCAATCAGCAGTCTGCTGTCCACTGGTCTGTCTGCCATCCATTTTCTTTTTCCAGAGAAGAACTCCTCAACCTCTGAATATTTCTTGCGTAAATGGATAGTTAAATTTGACTTGACTAGATGATCCCTTTCCCGTTTTCCAGCCTAAGCCTGCATGATTTACCTGGCAGTCGCCTAGACGCTACTTTTCGGTGACTACAATATGTATTACCGAGACCATGTAGGCATGTAAGTCTGAATATGTTCCCAGTATCCCTTGATTACCAGATCAAAGGGTGGCACCCCATTAGTCATACGACCCATTTGTTATACGCCTTAAATAAACACGTCATGGTTCATTGCTTTTTCTTATGAACTCTTAGTACCTCTGCAGGTAATGGAAAGACTCATATGAAACGACCACAAAAAGAACATTTACCAAGCAGATTTTATTTATATTTATAACAAGTATAAATATATAAACCATTTCTTCATTACTTCTGATATTACATAAGGGAAAATCTGGACTTTTCTCTTATTTTACACCATAGTCAGTCAGCTTCACTACCTAGATCTCTGTTAGATACAGATATCCTGAACGTGTCCACTAGTTCGTCCTGGTACAGGGTCGGTATTGGAGTACTCTCCTCTCTAGCTCGCTTCCTGATGTTACTGATGAACTTCACTGCGTCTTGATCCTGAGGGCCGTGGCTGTGTGCAGTGCTGCTGTGGACGTAGTTGCAGGTGGTTGTCACTCTGCCTCCACAGCCCTTCGAATTCATGATGCACAGCCAGACAGATAGATTGTTTATTAAAGTCGCACCTCAACATAAAATAGATACAGTACAAAAAAGCAATAAAAGTTGAGCCACTCCAACAAGCAGTTATGAGAGACTAAGTTCTGTTAAATGTACACAAAGATAAAATATTATTGTATAAAACGATACATGTTAT
Organism: Haliotis rubra; assembly: GCF_003918875.1. Classification (NCBI taxonomy): domain Eukaryota; kingdom Metazoa; phylum Mollusca; class Gastropoda; order Lepetellida; family Haliotidae; genus Haliotis; species Haliotis rubra. The sequence goes on along the minus strand of NW_025767204.1, from coordinate 198,754 downwards.
GATAAATAAATATAATCAATTAAAATATAAAGTTGAATTAGGTATTTCATGAACAGACATTAGTATCATAAGCTAAGAAATAATTAAATGGCATGTTTTGGCAGCAATAAAACATACATTAGGGCTGGATAAGATATGATATAACTTTTGATTGTCATTAGAACCATTAAAGTTATCACATTCATCATTACATTTGTTAATTAAAATAGACCATTCATTCATATACGCCGCCATATAGCTGGAATATTGCTGAGTGCGGCGTAAAACTAAACTCATTCACTCACTCACTCACTCACTCACTCATTCATATACAATGGACATTTCAGTAAAACATGGCACTCATCTTCCACCTCATCCTTACAATATATACAAACTCTCTCATTGTGCCATTAGTGCCACAACACATCTAAAATTAGCTACAGCTCTTCAGTGTTACCTGGGGTGGTAAATTTTACATAGTGTGCAACATTAAAATTACAATACAATCTTAACTTATTCCTCCTATACCCGTAGGACTAAAAGGCTGTGATATTTCCAGTTCCAGCCAGTGAATACAGTGTTCCTTTGCTGAGTTTTTGTTTGGAAGATGACCTTGAAACAAAACCTATTGTTTGCCTTGCCTTGATGTCACATACTCTTCAACATGAGTAAACTCAAAGTTTAAATAAATAAAGTATTTAATTAAATCTGCATAAATGTTCGTATAGGAAATAGAACTATATTCCTACCCCATTTTTCTAAGCTCATTTTGAAAACAATCGGTATGCAGAGTAGACGAATTGACTTATGTTTGACTGTCAGCTGGATCTCCCACAAGAAAAGTGGACGAGTCTATTGTATCGTAGGAAGCTGGACCCTTGCTGTACATGTTTTAATTGATCCAGTCCATTTCGTATGACTAGTGGTCATATGAGAAATGGCGTATGACTTATGGGCTACAACCAATCAAAGTAGACTGTAATATGGTCAGTTTCTCATGTCGATTTGACTTGTTGATCATGCTATATTAGACTTGTTGATCATGCTATATTTGAAAGACTGGTTTGCACAGATGTTATAGTATGACCAGAAATTATTGAGAATTTTAGGAATATGTTTAATTGGATTTCTAGTATAAACAACCTTGACCAGCTATCAAGTGCTTGGTTTCATTCAAGAGAGACAACTCTGTTAATCCTTTTTCATTAGTTTGTGAAGAGTTATCCCCCTTTGTTTACTTGCTAGCAGACGACATGTTTAGTGATCCTCAGTATGGATGATTTAGAGAAGAGGAAGTTGATTTTAGAGTATTATAACAAGGACATCAGATCAGCTAAAGTGATTTCAAGTAGAACAGGCATCCCTTTGTCCACTGTTTATGGTGTTTTGAAAAATATTGGATATGCGCCAGTAGAGGCCCTTCACATTATGTTAGTTGCCAGCAGTTGTTGGGAAAACCCTTTTGAGTGACAACCTCGTGTTTCCGGTTGTTCCCCCCCGGCAATTGTTGTTTTGACTATCACAGAGTAAAGTGTGTTTACCTACGCTAGTTTTCGGTAGTTGTCACTCACAGGCGTGGTGGCAGCGGTTTCAAGAGCCCTAACGAAGCTTCCTACCAACTAAATGACCATTTGTCAGTTACTTTCACACATAGGTGAGCGATCGATCAATTTTTACCGTAAATTGGAACGAACAAGCATGCCGAACACACACCGAGCACCGAAGCAGTGGTGCTTAACCAAAACTGAAACTGTGAATTCTTTTGAGAATTGGCGTCAGAACTTGCTTTATACCTTGTCACTGGATACCAACTTTGCCACGTTTCTTGCTAATGACGCACAGTGGGAGAGGAAAACCAGGGCCAATCCACTACGGGGATTCGTCAATGATGGGGAAGATGTACCGGATGCTAAACGTCGCACTGCCCAGGAAAAAGTAAAACAGTTAGAGCTTATGCTTGGACAAGTTGCTAATTATTGCCCTGTAATCTCACGTAGTTCCATCATCAAAAATTCAACATCTATTTGTACTATTTGGCAGATGATTCATCTTCATTATGGATTTCAGTCATCTGGCGCACATTTCCTCGATTTTTGTGACATAAAACGTGAACCTGATGAAAGGCCAGAAGACTTGTTTCAGCGACTTTCAGCTTTAGTAGAAGACAATCTACTAACCCAAGGTGGCAGCATTACCCATCATGATGTTGCTGTGCAGGAAGACGAGGACCTTTCACCTACCTTGGAGAATTTTGTGGTCCTGATGTGGCTACAACTTGTTCATAAGGATCTGCCTCGCATTGTGAAGCAGCGATATGGTACCGAACTCAGATCAAAGACACTAGCTTCTATCAAAACTGAAATTTCCCAAGCTCTGCCCTCTTTGATTGATGACATACAGGCCGCAGATGATGTCAGAGTAATGAGATCAGCGACGTCCTTGCCTACTCGTCGACAGCCACCATTGACACCTCAGCGTCCCTTGAGAAAGGTATGCCCACTTTGTAAACAAGCTGGACGTTCGTTTACCAATCACTTCCTCAGTCAGTGCTCATATTTACCAGAGGCTGATCGCAAATACCTAGCGAAGGCACGCCAAATCGCATTCATACTGGAGGAAGAGGAGAATGGTCTCTACACAGCTAGAACACTTGGGACGTCACTGAGGGTGAAACACCAACCGTGGAGTCTCCTGCATCATCGCCCAATATGTCAGCCTCAGCCTTGAGAGTTCAAGTCAGTCAATCACCACACATGACAGCCTTTCTTGGACACAAGGTTGCACACCTCACTCTTGACAGCGGAGCTACTGGAAATATGATTCGCCAAACAGCTGCTCACAGTCTTGGGCTCAAAATTGAGAAAAGTAATCAGTCTGCACAACAAGCCGATGGTCTCTCGCCCCTCAATGTCTCCGGAGAAACAAGATTTTCCCTTACCAGAGACGGGAAGGAATTTCTTTTTGAAGGTCTGGTGGTGAAAAACCTGGATGTCGAGATCCTTGTAGGGATACCATTCATGGAGATCAATGACATTACAGTCCGACCAGCTAAACATTCGATCATCCTAGCAGATGGTTCGACATTCCAGTACGGTACAAGTGGCGCTTCCTTGAAAACCCTCCATAGTGTTCGACGAGCCCATGTGTTACGAGCTCCAGGAAAGACCCATACAATTTGGCCAGGAGAATACCTTGAGGTAGATCTCCCAGAATCCCTCATAGAATCTGATTGTGATCTGGCAGTTGAACCTCGCAATGACTTGATGCCAGAATGGCCCATCCCAGATGTTGTATCTAGCGTTGCTGGAAAAATCCGTCTTCCAAACCTAACTGACCAACCAGTTACCCTACACAGTCATCAACACTTTTGTCAGGCCCATGTGATCATGGTAATGGATGACTCTTCACCGGCTAGTGGCGGTACCCAAGCACCTTACAACGTCGCCTCTTCCTCAGTAACAAATGTGAGTCCATCACGCTGGCATTCTGAACCTGTGCAACTTGACCCAGACTGTGTGCTATTGACTGATGATAAAGTCAAATTTGAACATCTCCATCACCAATACGACGATGTATTCAACTCCACTATCGACGGCTATAATGGTGCATCAGGACAATTCCAGGCGACCGTGAATATGGGGCCTGTCCAACCTCCACAACGGAAGGGACGTGTTCCACAATATTCCAGGAACAAACTCATTGAATTGCAGCAAAAATTTGATGAGCTGGAGGCAATGAACGTTTTTGCCCGCCCAGAAGAGGTCGGAATCACTGTCGAGTACCTAAACCCCTCTTTCCTGGTGAAGAAAGCCAACGGCGGTTTTCGACTTGTAACAGCCTTTGCCGATGTGGGACGGTATAGCAAGCCTCAACCTTCGTTGATGCCTGACGTCGACTCCACTTTGCGACAAATTGCTTCGTGGCGATACATCATCACCACAGATCTTAGCCAAGCATTTTACCAGATCCCTTTAGCAAAGGATTCCATGCGGTACTGTGGTGTTGCAACCCCCCTTTAAGGGCGTACGTGTTTACACGAGATGTGCAATGGGCATGCCAGGCTCTGAGACTGCTCTGGAAGAGCTGATGTGTCGAGTTCTGGGAGACCTCCAGCAGGAAGGTATTGTCGTCAAACTAGCAGATGATTTGTATTGTGGTGCTGACACCATAGAGGATCTCTACTTGAACTGGCAACGCGTACTTGACAAATTGAAATTAAACAACTTGCGGTTGTCCCCACATAAGACTAAAGTCTGTCCTACTACCACTACCATCCTTGGATGGATATGGAGCCAAGGTACCTTGAAGGCAAGCGCACATCGTATTGCCACATTATCAACATGTGCCCCCCCACAAACAGTAAGAGGTCTCAGATCATTCATAGGAGCCTACAAGACTCTGGCAAGAGTCATTCCCAACTGTGCCTCAATCCTCTCCCCACTCGACAGCATTCACGCCGGTCGCGAGTCCCATGAGAAACTGGACTGGACTGATGACTTGTGTCATTTCTTTCGACAAGCTCAAATTGTCTTGAACAGTCACCAAACAATAACCCTCCCTTGCCCATCAGACCAGCTTTGGATCGTCACAGATGGTTCAGTGAAACAACATGGCATTGGGGCCACATTGTACGCATCACGAGAGGGCAAGCCACTTAGCAGGGTTCTTTAGCGCTAAGTTACGTGATCGTCAGTCAACATGGCTACCTTGTGAAATTGAAGCCTTGTCAATTGCTGTGGCCACAAGACACTTCAGTCCCTATATCATCCAATCTGTCCACAAAACCTGTATTCTGACGGACAGCAAGCCTTGTGTGCAGGCTTATGAGAAACTCTGTCGAGGTGAATTTTCTGCGAGCCCAAGGATTTCTACATTCCTTTCTACAGTTTCCCGGTACCAAGCTTCAGTTCGTCACCTATCTGGGTCTGCTAATGTTCCCTCAGACTTCGCAAGCCGTAATGCGTCTCCTTGCGACACACCCAGCTGTCAAATCTGTGCCTTCATCCATCACACTGAAGACTCTACAGTCCGCACACTGAATGTACAGGATGTAATGAAAGGAACTGTTCGGCTCCCGTTCACAAGCAGATCTGCCTGGATGGCCACCCAGTCGGAGTGCCAAGCTCTACGGCGTACTCATGCTCATCTAAAGCAAGGCACCCGGCCTTCCAGAAAACAAACCGACATCAAAGACGTCAAGCGATATCTCAATGTTGCAACTGTCGCACGTGATGGTCTCCTTGTTGTACAACGCACAGACCCACTTATGCCTGCTCGCGAGTGCATCATAGTTCCCAGACAAGTGTTAAATGGACTGCTAACTGCCTTACATGTCCAACTTCGATCACCCGACAGCATATCAGATGAAAGCAGTGGTTCATAGATATTTTTATGCCTTGGACATGGACAAAGCAATTTCGGACACTACAAGTTCTTGTCACCCGTGTGAGTCCCTGAGGCATGTTCCTAAAGCCTTGACTCCTCAGTCAACTAGCGATCCACCCGCTACAGTTGGTCTGTGTTTTGCAGCTGACGTTCTCAAATGCAACCGTCAACTCATCCTTGTGGTCAGAGAAACAGTCACATCCTTCACAGCAACAGCCCTTATTACTACATTACTAACTTTATGCTTACCAGTGACCCCGCTTGACGGACCACCCAACGTTATCAGAGTTGATCCTGCACCAGGATTCTCTGCACTCCAAAATGATGACCTCCTACTTAGCCATAATCTTGTCATTGAAGTTGGCCGAGTAAAAAATCTAAATAAGAATCCCGCCGCTGAGAGGGCCATACAGGAACTGAAGAAGGAACTCCTTCGCCAGGATCCCCTCGGCAGCTGTGTCACCTCACTTACACTCGCTGTGTCTACCTGCCGACTCAACACCCGCATTAGGGCACGTGGTCTATCCTCGCATGAGATGTGGACCCAAAGAGACCAATTTACCAACAGTCAAATATGCATGGATGACATAAACTTGATCCAAGTCCAACATGACCACAGACTCTCAAACCATCCATACAGTGAAACCTCAAAGTGTCCCTCTGGTAGAGTGATCCCTCCCCCAGATATCTCAGTGGGAGATGTAGTTTACCTATATCCTGACAGAGACAAAACCAAGGGTCGGAGTCGATATCTTGTGATCAGCGTTGATTCCCCGTGGTGTAACGTACGAAAGTTCAGTGGCAACCAACTACGGCACACCTCTTACAGAGTGCGATTATCGGACTGTTACCATGTGTCCTGTCAGGTACCTCCTGCCTCTACATACCTCCCTGACGATGACTCCTCTGAAGACGAGGCAACAAAGGATTTGGACACTTCACCGCCTAGATTACCATCAGTACCTGTAGAACTCTCCACCCCCGCAGGGTCCCATACTATTGACTACACACCTTCTCAACCATCCTCGGACAATCAAGGTCCCCCCAGTGCTGAAGTTGAGCCTACATCTCCTCGTGAGACTCCCAACTATGCTTCTCATCAGGAGGAGGATGCGCAGTCAAAGCGGACACAGAGACTCAGAAAACCTCCTAGACGCTTTGACGACTATTACATGGACATTTGATATTTCCACGTAAATTGTGACGGATTATCTGTATTGACTTCTCCACATGAACATTATGTGCCCGGATGAATGCAGTATCATCAGCATTTCCCCTGTTTTATAAAATATTTTTTCCACTTTTCAGAATACAAGAGAAAAGGAAGTTGCGCCAGTAGAGGCCCTTCACATTATGTTAGTTGCCAGCAGTTGTTGGGAAAACCCTTTTGAGTGACAACCTCGTGTTTCCGGTTGTTCCCCCCCGGCGATTGTTGTTTTGACTATCACAGAGTAAAGTGTGTTTACCTACGCTAGTTTTCAGTCGGTGTCACTCACAGGCGATGGCATTGAGCACCAGGGAGGCGCACGTAGGCCCAGAAAATTGACTGTCGGTGACAGGAGGCGGCTTGGTATTCTTGTTTCTAAAAACAAACGAAGGAGTTTAGAGAACTTAAGGCTGGATATGATTGATAGAGGAACTGTGGCTGTCTGTAAGGAGACAGTTAGAACTGAGCTGCATGCAATGGGTTGGCAGAAAAGTCGAGGAATTCCATCACCGATCATGAAACCTGAACAAAAGGAGCGAAGGGTGAACTGGTGCTTACAGCATAGAAATGTTAACTGGGACAATGTGATTTTCTCAGATGAAAGTTCTGTGTGGCTGTTTCCTAATACACTGAAATTCGGGACCAAACAAACTGAAAAACCTTTGAATCAGCGCCCAAAGCACAGTCCGAAATTTAACGTGTGGGGTGGCATATCTGTGTTAGGGGCAACGCCCCTCTGTGTATTTGAAGGGAATATGAACAGTGAGTGGTACACAGATATTCTCGAGGGACATTTACTTCCATCTGCTCACGTGTTCTATGGAAATTTTTGGATTTTCCAGCAGGACAACGACCCAAAACATAGTTCATAGCATTCACAATCCTGGTTTCGGACCCAAAATATGACATTATTAGATTGGCCAATCTATAGCCCTGACCTAAATCCAATAGAAAATGTCTGGGGACTTATGAAGGAAAGTGTCAATAAGAAATATCTGACAAATATTGCTGAAATGAAAGAAGAGGTGGTCCGATATTGGGACAGCATGGACCACAACTTCTTTGATCAGTAGCATGCCCTGCCGCATTGAAGCCTGCATTGCTGCCCATGGTGACTTGACAAAATACTAACCGTTCACCTGTCTTTGAATCTGGAGTTATGTTCTGCTGATAGTCACATTTAATACGTGAGTAATGAGTCAAAAATATATAAAAATTTACAATCTTTAAATTCTCAATAATTTCTGGTTGTACTGTATTACAGTCTTTATGTTATGGCTTGAAAATTACTGGCATCAAAAACATATATTCACTTACTTTATATTCTGATGTTTATGATTTTGGTCCTCTTCTCTCTTAAAAGCTGATGTTACTTTATGATAATAGGGCATTTGCATATGAATCAAATATGATTCTGAAGTCTGATTTACACTATTCTGTTCTATTGGATCCTGTGAGGACAGTGCAGCCATCTGGATACCAGTGAAGTAACATGACAATTAATCATGTGGCTACATAGTCAAAAAAGCACTCCTTACAGCTTGACACTTAGCCTTTATTCACCAGATAAACCGTTTCCAGATATTTGAATCCCTTTTGGACTGACTAGAGTTACCTCCCCTGCCCAAATTCAAATGAGTCATAAAAAGTAATGCAGAATTCAGTTTATTCAGTATGATACTATCCCAAATCAATAAGTGAAAAATGGATGATCAGTTGCACACTTGCATGTACCATTGCCATCCACATTTCATCATTTAAAGCTAAAGCAAAAGCCAAAAGTACAATATGTCTTCCATGTTTGTTGATAATAACTGTTCATAAATGCAATTATTTTGTTCTTGAGATTGGGTCAACCATATTTATTTTGATTTGAAAATGTCACAAATAGTTAGGTTTCTGAGTTTTAGTCCAAACCTGGTTCCAAAAGTGTTTGGTTAAAAAGTCAAAGCCAGCTTTGAGATTAGTATTTTTGCTGCTTCCTCAAAAAGATTGAGTGTGTAAGTGCTCTGTACAAATGCTTTTTTGTGTGTGATCCAATGATTGTTTCCTAGCATCATTGTTGTTAGGTTTACATCTCTAACATAGGGGATGTTAGCACTAACTACCATTCAAACAATTTGAAAAGTCATGATTTATCAAGTAATCCTACAAGTCCTACAAGTAATCTTAAATGGATTTGTTCTTTCAGCCATGAAGAAAAACCTCCTTGCCCCAGACACTACAGTAAACAGACTCATCGCCATATTGGAGAAAAATGTTTTTGAAAGTGGAGCTCATATTGATTACTATGATGAACAGTGATAAAACTTCCCCGTTGAAAGGGACATTTCAAAGTGTTACATTTTCGTCCAGATGTATGATTGAATTACATAACAAGAGTTTCTCAAAGCAAAAGTGTTCTCAAAAGTTAAGATGATATGAGCTGCAATCATAATCATCATCATAAAAACATTTATATAGTGCCAGTTCCAGTCCATAAGTACAACTCGAAAATGAAAAGTTGGACACTGTATGTTTTCTTTAAAAGGTATGTCTTCTGTTTAGATTTGAAAATTTTCAGTTTGTTAATATTGTCCAGTGGAAGTTGATTCCAGAGAGTGGGTCCTGCCACCTGAAACACCTGGCTATGTCTCCTAAGGGGCAGGTGTAAACTGTGAATAACAAGGGCCCTAAGACAGATCCCTGCGGAACTCCATATGCAAGCTCCTTGGAGTCAGATGAGTGGTCACCGATTACGACATGTTGGTATCTTTCTGATAGGTATGAATGAATCCACTGAAGCACAGTCATACCTACTCTTTCCTTCAGGGTGCTGATGAGGATGTCATTGTCGATCTAAAAGAATTAGAATTGCAGCACCATTCTTGTCAAGTCCTTGAAGGAGGTCATTCAGGTCACCAAGGCTGTTTCCATACTATGGTGTGTATGGCATGCAGACTGCAGTGATGGGCAGTGATGTGCTCTTTCAGTCTGTGTGCTACCAGTATCACATGTTCCAAAAGTTTGGAGACAAAAGGAAGATTTGACACTGGCTGCTAATATTTCAAAATTTCTGGGTTGAGGTTTGGTTTCTTCTGCAGTGGGGTGATAACTGCCTCCATAAAAGGCACAGGAACATATCAGTCAGACAGAGATAAATTGATCATGTGGGTCAGGATGGGTACTCTCTGCATAGACTGTAATCGTACAACGTTCCTCTGGTGCATGTTTATCTACAATACTTGTTGTGTTGCCATTGTACATATCATAAACATCAGAAACAGATAAACCGTCATTGTCTGACAACTCTGGTACCAAATCAGAATTGAATGTGTCAATGGGAATATCTTTCCACTTTCTGCAATGTATTGTCTTACATTCTGGCTTTGGTGATTTTGTTTACTTCGTACAACACAGCAAAGTGATCTGACTGTACAGATTGATCTAGTCTGATGCTGTCCACATTCACTTCATCCTGGTGTGTGATGCTGTCATATGCTGAACCAGACTATGTGAGTGTAGCAGTCCTAGGAATGACGCACCATCTTTGTCTCACAAACCAACTGATAGTTAAAATCCCCACAGAGAAGTATTTGTCAACAAATATTTTTATCTACAATAGTAGTATGGACATTGAGAGAAAGGACCACCCCACATTATGAAGTATTTTCACCCCACTTCTGCTCCACAGCCCCCACTAAAATAATACTGGACATTTTGTGTTTGTTGCAATTGCACTAGGCATAGAAATTTGTTGATGTGTTTTTTGCTGATTGTGTGTAACATCAATAGGTAAATGACGATATCTTGTTGGTAGGTATGCAGCGATCCCACTCTCTTTCAGCAGGAACCCACCGATGAAATTCATCAACGAGTTGATCAACGTATTTGTCTGCCATTGCTTTGCATGTAAATAAACATTAGTCTAATTGCTTAATGAGTAGCGCTACCATCAATAAAAATTTATATTGAGGAAACAATTCATTATTAATATCCTACTAGTTCTTTGGTTTTGGTAAGTACTGCTTGACAGGCTTGTTGTCTTCTCTGTTCTATGAACTTTTTTTGTCTTCTTCACTAATGCCACTGGTCTTAAGAGACTTTGATCGAAATTCTTCCTCTGTATCTTACCGTTGGATAATGCTGTCAAGACACGATCTTCAGTGCTATTTAACTTTGCTTCAGCTTAAACACAATAGTATCGTGTTTTAATTCTTTCTTTTGCATCTGGCGGAAAATAATTTTAAGAGCTATTGCAGTTAGTCCTGGGATCCCTGCCACTATTTCCACATGTAGTGTCTTAGAATATGGTCCTATAAGTGTCGGAAATGACCAAATATGTTTATATGGAAGGGGCCACTATCCCTATTTCATAGCAGACCACTGTTCTGTTATTATTAATCAAGTAAAATGTCGTTACACCCAACTCCAAGGGTAAGTGAAAGTTGCTAGTCATGTTAGTTGTGTCCATACTCCATGATATACTCCAGTCTAGCATAGTCTAGCATGGGAACACTTGGACTGACTTGATACCATTGTATGGTTTTGTAAGAACCCGATGTAACCATGTAAACTAAGATACATTCAATGTCCCGTGTACATTGTTACAGACAAACTCAATACAATTATGAAGCATATTACAGTGAAAGAATGCAGTGGACAATAATGTGTGGAGTTACAGTTGAAACTGGCTTGCCAGCTGCTAGTCATATCAAGATGGGTGCTTTCGATATCTGCAGGAGACAGTTCAGTCATGTTTATTTGATTTGATGTCACATTGCTTGAGCTGGAACTAAAGCCCTGCTGCCATTTTGGTATTTGCCATGTGATACAGTGGATAAGCAAGTGTGTATTAGGGTTGACATTATATACTGTTAAGTTTAGTCTGTATTGCAATGTATATGCATATAATGCGATCAGTTTTCATGTTTATACCTGTATACCAGGGGTGGAAATAACCCATTGCCCGACGTCCGAGTCCAGTGTTTCTTTCTGTCGGGCAAGCAAAGTTGTATATCACACTGTACCGGTGTCCAGTTGACTTTCCAATGTAAATTATGTTGTTTATTTTAAAAATCAACAAGAAAGGGCAGGTAAAGTGGAAAAATTATCAGGGCAAGTGATTTTACATGTGCCACTGTACCGGAGTACACTAGCAATTTTAAAGTTATTTCCATCCCATACCTTGATCTAAGCATTTACATGTGTAAATAGTATACATATTTATGGCATGTCTGGTATTTGTGGTTCTTAAAAATTAAATATTCTAAACATCACATTGTTGTTGTTCCTTTGCTGGTTAATACAAGCTGATAAACAGTAGATAGGATTTTTTGTGGCACTGCTGAATTTCTGCATGTGCTCTGGAGATAATATCCTGGAACTGGTATGTAAGATGTATGCGCGAGTTGAGTTTGCAGTTTAATTGTCTGCTGACACAAATTCTGTGAAAAGAAAATATCTACAAATTTCTGAACAAATTCATCTCATTTTTATGTTAGGCTGGAATGTAATCACTTTGATTTTGTTATGATTAACAGTATTTTGTTATGTGTTCATCATTAATAATCAATGTTTGTTGAAAAATATTCTATTTCCACTCCCCTGTTACACCCAGAAGGTGTCCTCCCATTACGCGGACAGCCAGTTCGCAGACACCTTAAAACAACAACATTTACGGTTCAGTGAACAGATTTTCTACTATCTGTTACCTACACATTATAATGGAATAGTCCAAATAAAAACACAGGAACAAACTGAAGCTACATTATTTATTTTGAAAGTTGGACGAAAAGACAGTCATTTGAATTTTTATTTTCATAAACATTTCGGTTTAACCTTCTAGTCTAACGGGAGTCAGCATCATATTGAAAACATTAGCTTACCTATTAGAAATTGCGACACTGTTGTATCATATAAATCAAATAAAGACAAATGTGAAGCTAAATATTATTCATATGGAATAAAGAAGTTATATGTTTTGCACACAATATTAAGATATATGACGAGTGCACTTAATTAAGATTTATTTAGAATAAATATTTAAAATATGACGCATCATGTCAATGTGGCCATGGATGTGAGAATGTTTTTCATTACTTCCTTGAATGTCCATTGTATACTACTCAAAGACAAACTGTTACCATCTTTAGAAAGTATTATTCAAATTAGAACACTGATTTGTATTAATCGTATCTTACATGGCAATGCAGGTTTATCATTTACTGCGAATCAGAATGTTTTCAAATATGTACATATCTATATCTCTCCAACAAAACGTTTTCTCAGTTAATTTCTGTTGTACATATGCTATTATTGGGAGGGGTCTTTTCTATCTATAAACACAATCAAACCTCTCAGTGACAAACCTGTTTTTATATTCGATACTAATTGATAGTAAAATCAATTTTGAGAAAAGAAATCATTTATCATTTAATCACAACAAAGTTATATTTACCCACAATCAAACTTCTCAGTAACGAACCTGTTTCATGCTCACCCTTCTCTACTCACTAGAAAGTGGACTGTTCCATTATACCCGTAGGTGTTACCCTAATTAACCTTCTAGTTCAGTGTCTGTCAATTGGGTGTCTGTCAAATGGGAGATAACCCTCCAGAAAATGACTGGAGGGTGCCACACAAGATGTAATTCACTTGTTGGATATGTGAAGTATTATTTATTTTGAAGTGTATATCTTGCATACACATTTTAAATACAAGCCCAGACTGAATGAAAATACTTGTGCTGTGTTTACCTGTAATTCTAGGTTGCTATCAGTGTGGCCGTGGTGTAGTGGCTAGCTTAACCCATTCAACACCGCAGGCCGCTTAAACAACGTTATGAGTCCCCAGACACCGGAGGCCGAGTAATCGGCCAGGCAGTAGTCACGTCAAAATGAGACATAAATTTAGGAACCTACCTGACTTATGATTCATATATTAAATCTATCACATTTCACAATGTCTGAAAACACTTATTAAATTTCAATTTATCATATATCATCAGCAGAATTAAAATTATAAACTATTTTTCGCAATGTTATTGAAAACAACGATTCTCGGACACATGCTTCGGCAGCGGGTCCACAATAATATTGTCAAAGAGCAAAGTAACGATGTTTCGAGGAATTCATTAAATAAGTTGAATAAACTAATGAATAAAATCAACAACAACATTCATAAAAGTTGTCAAACGTACATATAAAATTACTATTTCCATCTTTTTTGAGCGATCATGTAATGTAAGTCAAGTCATTGACAAGTGACATCTCGGCTCTCGCCGCCTCAATTTTCACGCTCGGACACGATGTTTAATGCGAAAATATATGCATGAAGCATTTTGTCACAGGTCATAACCTAGCACGATACGTCCAATAAGTTCCATAATTTACGTATAGGTAGCGATTTCTTGCTTGATATGTTCAAAATAGCATTATTTTACCCAAAACTTTCGTCTAAATCTAAAAGTTTTCGTTTCCGAGGGCGGTATCCATTGCCGTAATATGATTGGCTGCCTTAGGTCACGTGTCTGATTTTGACCAATCACGACCCTTATAGCAGACTGTAGCGAAAAAGCGTCATTAGAAACCAATTTTTATCCAATAAAATCGCTTCTTACAACTGTGAAAATACTCTCGGCAAGGGTACAGTGATATTGTTGATGTTCAGAGCTTTCGAACGATACCCGACATCAAACGATTCGCCTCCCATGTTATTCATACGAAGCTTCGAAAACGGAGGTATTTTCCGTTGTTATGTCATGTTACCGAGCGGAAAGCCACAGATATCGGGAAATAGGCGACCATACATAAAAAATCTAAATCATAAGAAATCTTTTTATAATAATTTTCTGATGACGTAAAAATGAAAATATAAAAGAAAAAGGCACGGGCATGTTATGACATGTCACAAATGGAAAAAAATCGCCATAGTTTTTGCTTCTTTCGTGGTTTATCTGGACGTTATAAATGTAAGCTTGCATTTGCATTCAAAAATAATTTTATTTAAGTTGTAGTTGTATTATTTGAATAATATTATAAAAAAATATAGTTGCAAGCAACGATGAGGGCTCCTCTGTCGTAATACAATCTAGCCATTTGTATCTGTCACGTACTTGTGAAAATATTAATGGCTACAGTTAGTATGGATCGTGTGACTGTGAGTAATGATAAATACTTCAGTCTTTAACTGTAAATTCTTATGGTCGAGGGTTAGATACAAAGCATTGTGTGGTAAGGTTTGGATAATGATACTTGTGGCTTCGGAAACAGATGCTGACTTTAATATAACTTCAACGGAATAAGCATACTGGTTTCAGGTTGCAAATTATTTAATTGTTTTAACTGAATAAATGACATCACCGCCAATTATGACAATGTTTTGCTTCTATGTGAAAGTTTTTGAACTGAGAGTACTAAGCGTCCTGTAAGTTTAGATTAGTTTATAGAAATCTTCCATACTTGGATCTGAAGTTAAGAATATCATTTGGTGTCTAGGGGGGAAAAAGGAATCTCAAGACAGAACAACCTGTTCAAACCGTCAAAATAACACACCCAAAAACCCGACAATTTGGTAATCTTAGCTAACAAAGGTGCAAGATTCACACTGTGATTCACATAACATTAATCAAAACAAATCTGTCTCTCAAAAAAAATCCATAGAACAAACGTTTCCAGTGATCTAACTTCAAGAACATGTAGGAAAATTACCCTGGAATTTGTTGATATACTTAAATTGCTACCGAGCTTGTGATGAATCTTGGAAATTCCACTCCACCAGCACAAACATCGAACCAGTCTAGTTGGATAGACGTCATTCACTGTATTCACTTTGGTGGTTCAACTGGTGTAAATTTGACTTAACATATTCATACCAGTTCCAGCTGAATGTTCATTACATTGGCACTATAACCCAAATGATTTTGGTTGTGATTTCTTGAAATAAGACCAACAGAATTAATAGCAATTATTTCTGTTACAATAACAAGATTTTGCAATTTCATCAGCAAAAATATACGTCAGGTACTAGAAATATTAAATCTGGTGAGACATTTTGGTTCAAAGTATCCGTCCACAAAGTATTTTATATGCCTAATAAACGCCGAATAAAATGTCAGGACTATTTACTGTTTCTACGGTTACAGGTCAGCAAAACAAGACTGAGGGCGGGTGTCAAACTTAAAGCTAATAAAAACATTAGTAATTACAATAGGTTTCCTGCTTAGCAAGTAGCCCTAATAAACTTCATATTTATCAACAGTAGGATTAGATCTTTTAAATGGTGTATGGGATGTAGTAGCAATAACGTTTTACAAGCTTATAATTTCCTTCATAAACATAGGCTTCATCTATGACCTCAGAGTCTCTGGGAACTCGGTGTCATGGCAGTAAATGCCTCTGGTTGACTGGTGTTGAAAGAGTTAATGTCAGCATGGACAGAGGAAGGGCAGTCGTTCACTCCAGGCAGTTGCATTCCAAAACATTGGGAAAGATACACTTTCTGTGACCCTGTCTTTTACTCGGCATTAATGTGATACAGTCGGACCTGATCGACAGAGTCAGTATGTTGTGTCGGAGCCATAATATATAATGGGGCATGTGGTTAGTGGGAAAAAGAAAGCTTAATTTTTACCGCAAAAAAACATCAACTTGGACACACACCTGGATTTTACCATGGACTCCAACTACTATAAACATAGAGATAGTAAGCAATGTTTACATGTGTCATCCGGGCACCCGAGTCCTACAAAAAGAAGCATTCCGTATAATTTAGCAAGGCGTATCTGCACGATTGTGTCCAATTCATCTAGGAACACGCGACTTGCGGAATTAACATCCTATCTTCAACCCCACGGATACACGATTCTACTTCCGGGTCTCCAGCAATCTATATGTGCTTGTCGTTAGAGACGACGAACGGGATCGCTGACTTGGTTGA
Source organism: Haliotis rubra (assembly GCF_003918875.1). NCBI lineage: Eukaryota > Metazoa > Mollusca > Gastropoda > Lepetellida > Haliotidae > Haliotis > Haliotis rubra. The sequence goes on along the minus strand of NW_025767204.1, from coordinate 182,265 downwards.
CACATGACTTCATATCCAAATTGTGTAGATCAATGCTCATGACGTTAGTCACTGGATTGCGATTGTCTGGCTCAGACTCCATTACTAGTATTTACTTGCTACCGTCGCATAGGTGGATCCAGAGGGGGGGTGCAGTGGTGCGCATGCCACCTTTTGTCCTCAAAGTTTATTAAATGACCTGTGAAAACGGGTGTAAATGAAGTGTGCACCCCCACCCTCTTTTTCAAAAAGCTGTATCCGCCTCTGCGTCGTATAGCTAGAACACTGGTGAGCGCAGCAAGCAAAAACTGGTTGAAGATGGAGTGAACAACGCAACAGCCACAGACAGAAAGACGCTGTTAATAGTGTTTTATTAGCAATATGTTAACACTATAAATCTAAAATGTTCTAATATTAAACGTTGCTGTTAAAAGTGAATAGACTTATGTAACAATTATAGAAAGTAAACGCTAAATTAACTTAAAATGAACTTCTGGGGAAAATAGGGAACTTGTAAGTTGTGAATCTATAGTTTCAAATTCGTGTAATCTCTCAAAATCCTGACTCAGCACCTAGAAGTCCTTGCTATCACAAGTATCATAACTGATCCAAGAACCTACCATCATAAATGCTTACAGAAGACCTTCAGTCCCGGATTTAGACATTCTTTCTAAATTCTTAAGTCCCAACACTTTTATACTCGGAGATCGTAATGGTCATCATCCACTATGGGGTACAAAACCCTTTACCGATTATAATGGCAGCTTCTGTCCGACTGACGTTATCTCCTTAAACGACTATCAGCCCACTCGCTATCCCCTCTCGCATTCACTCGCCTTCTGCTATAGATATCTCCCTTATTACTACTAAACTTGCAAATTCGTGCATATGGGAAGTAAATGACACATGGGACAGTGACCACTGCCTCATCAAAATAACTCAACAATCCATCATTCACATCCACAAACAACAGCTCTGAACTCATCGAATATACAATGTAGATACATGTACATCAAAACTGCAGACTGACTTAAATTCACAACAACCTCTCAGCAGACGAAGGAAAAACATCCCAGTCCTGTCGGTTTCCTTGCAGGGGTTGACCTCCCCGTCAAGCGCACAGTTACCACTCCAGACTGTAGTGAGAGTGAGAGCTCACCCATGAACTCTTTTGTAACTATACGGGAAGTGCGGAGAGTTATCATGGACGCCAAACGAGGCACATCATCGGGTTATGGTAACATCCCAGTGGAAGGTTTAAAGAATAAGAACTGCTGTTTATTCCCACATAAAGTGTTTAATATGCGTTTCAAATCTGGTGCTGTACCCAGCGTTTGGGGAAAAGGAATAATCTCCCCCAGACCCAAGTCGGGTGGCGACCCAAGGGACCCACTGGCCTATAGAGGAATCACACTGGCGAGTGCCACTTATAAACTTCACTGTAGTATATTAAACAATATTAAGCAATAGATTTACTAAAGATAATGTTTAAGATAAAAACATTATTCACGATGACCAGTTCATTAATATACCACAAGTTATTAAATAATACTTTAGTATGTGTGGTAGTTCATACCACCTAACAATTTATACTTAATTAACAATAAACCTTAAGCCCTATTGACAGAACTAGCAACAGCTTTTGCGATACGTTTATAAATATATCAACTGAACATTTATCCAGCCTTACATCTATCATCAAAACAAGGAAATCTCTCCGCAAATCTACTTTCACTGCCTTTGTGGATTTCAAAAAGGCGTACAACTGCATTGAGGAACTTGTTATGGAAAAAAGTGTTACATGCCGACGTAAAGGGCAATATGTACCAAGCTTTAATTTCCCTGTATAACAATGTTCAGTGTTGTGTTCGCTTAACGGGCTCTATACACCCTGGTTTGATGTAAATGGTGGTTTAAAACAAGGCTGTCTATTATCACCAAGTCTTTTTAACCTGTACATTAATGATCTTATCACTGCTGTTGATCACTTATCACAAGGAGTAAATGTTGATAACGTTAAAGTTGGTATTCAGTCTATGTGGATTATGTTGGTTTGCTAGCAGAAAGTGAAAGTGATTTAAATGTATTGTTAGACTGTCGTCAGTCATGGTGTGTTTTAAACAATATGTCAGTAGATGGTTTAAAATCTAAAGTTCTACATTTTATAGCACCTTCTGTGGGTAGGTCTTTGTATCAATTTAAATGCGGTGATGAAGTTTTAGAAGTTGTAGATTGTTATAACTATAGTCCGTTTGAGTCAGAAACGGACCGATGAATTGCAAATTTTATCATTGTACAAAATTGCCACATAAATAAAAATAGTACACATGTTTATCATTTACTAATACCCAACAGCTTTCTAATATTTGAAAATTTTCCGGACTCCACCAAACAAGTTCTTTAAGAAACTATCATTAAAATTTTGACACAGTTCACTATTTGTTACGAGGGAGGAGTGCAGAGAAAGGGACAGCCAGGTGTGCGAGAAAGGATGGAGACAGCACAGCACAGCACAGGCTAATGAATCAATAACTTGGTGGGCACTTGTGCACGTGCTTCTCTAACACCTGGCTGTCCCTTTCTCTGCACTCCATTTATAAATATTAAAGAAAATATAGCAATATTCAAATGTTTGTTAAAAGTTCGATTGAAAATTTGCAAGGGACCGTTCATAATGTATAGCTGGGCTGGGATCGAGTGATGATGATTTTTATGGAGAAGCACGTACAATGTGAATAACAGTCCCACCCTACCCCTCTTCCTTCATGAAAACACACCAAGTGCATGTATACAAAATTGATGACACCTCTCTCTCTCTCTCTCTCCCTCTCAGTTATGTATCATTGTCTCAAAGAGTTTGACAGAGGAAGGGAGTGTTATGTGTCACCCACATTCTAGATGATTGTTGATCAATCTGTCAAGTCATAATTGCACTTTACTTTAATCAATCAGTACATTCCTAAACTGTAGAATAAATAAAATATAATACATCTTCGTCATGACAGAGCCTGTTTTGTTACCACTATGCACACAGGGTGAGTGTGTAACTTTAGAAAATTTGAGAGAGTGTGAATTCTACTCTATTAGCTGGGATGGGGGTAGCCTAGTGGTTAAAGTGTTCTCTCATCATGCCGAAGGCCCGGTTCGATTCCCCACATCGGTACAATGTTTCAAGTCCATTTCTGGTGTCTTCCGCCATAATATTGGAATATTGCTAAAAGTGGTGTAAACCCATACTCAGTCTTTTAGCAGGGTGGAGGGTTGTCTGCAGGTCTTCCCTGTTGAAACTGAATTTGGTGTTTGGTAATCAATTCTTGGGTTATGTGCCATGTTCTTTATCAATAAGGCCTGACCAATGTATTTCTTGTTTTACATATTTTTGTCCTCAGAAGAATTTAAGATATCAGAAGTTTAAACATTTGGGACATCTTTGAAATAGTGTGAAATGAGAGATAGTTGGTTATGATGCCTCTATCAGTATCATACCAGTCGCATCCCAATCAAGGGCATCAACTTTATATATTTGCATTGGGGTAGGGAGTCAAACCAATGCCTGTGGTGTCACATAAGTTTATGCAGCTGAACATAGACAAGCATGTGCAAGGTGAACATGTCACAGTGGACATTTTCTGTCCAAGTATAGACATCCATCAAATCCTGGTGTTAGTTGTTTGTGTATTCAGAAATGTTGTAGAGCATCAGCTGACCAGATAAAAACTGACCTTTGTCAGATTTCCCCATAAAATGACAAAAAGAAATGAGTTTTGTTAAAGATGTTTTATTACTAAAATACAGAGCAGCCTGTCTTGAAATGGGACAGGCTAGAATACTATGAAATGTAATTATATGTAGTACCGAACTCATTAAGTTGGTTCACACACATATCTTTATGTCTGTTGAAAAGACTCTTACAAATAATTGAAGTAATGCCATTGGCTCATAAACGTGAAATGTGTAAATACGTGGAGGTTACATGTATATGGCACTGAATATTACACCCATCATATTTGTGAAAATATAAACTAGTAAACAAACCAAGGTAGCTATTTGAAAATATTTTCATAAACAGAAGCATCCCCTACACCCCATTCCTTAAAGTATTTTCAAGTGTTACAAGAATAATAATGTGTGTGGTTTAGCCTATAGCTAGTGGTTAAAATGTTCGCTCATCACCCTGAAGACCCTGTTTTGATTCCCCACATGGGTACAGCCCATTTCTGGTGTCCCCCGTCGTGATATTGCTGGAACATTGCTCAAAGTGGTGTAAAACCATACTCACTCACAATCACCTCGAATGTCACCTTGAATGTTGACATAGCACTAACATTAAACATGGCAGTAATTATAACCAGACATGAAAATAAGGAATACCTTGCATCATATATGAGTAGTAATAATAAGTGAAACATGTTTTACAGCTACATGAACACTGACATCAACTTTAATGATCATGACCAAAACCTTCAAAGAACAGGGTATCCATTTGAAAGAAGAAGGCACATGTCATGTTTAATTATGCATGTGTGAATTCCTTCTTAGAACCTGTGTTGTCTTGTGACATGAACATTTTACCAAAACAATTCCCCGGGACTAATGAAGAATAATCTCATTAATCTTTGTGTTGTAGTCATTACGGAAAAAACACTGTTTCACTGGGCTGCACATCTTGTTTATAAATTATTACCTTTATCAAATGATTTGGTATGAACTCATGATAGGTAACTACATTTTACAAAATGTCCTCCAGAAACAAAATATGGCAAAATCTGGAGCAACAAAAACTGAC